>NC_091984.1:65650473-65950473 GCF_044704955.1 Pristiophorus japonicus | reverse complement strand
AGTTTGCAGCTGACACTAAACTGGGTGGCGGTGTGAGCTGTGAGGAGGACGCTAAGAGGCTGCAGGGTGACTTGGACAGGTTAGGTGAGTGGGCAAATACATGGCAGATGCAGTATAATGTGGATAAATGTGAGGTTATCCATTTTGGGGGCAAAAATACGAAGGCAGAATATTATCTGAATGGCGGCAGACTTGGAAAAGGGGAGGTGCAACGAGACCTGGGTGTCATGGTTCATCAGTCACTGAAAGTGGGCACGCAGGTACAGCAGGCGGTAAAGAAGGCAAATGGTATGTTGGGCTTCATAGCTAGGGGATTTGAATATAGAAGCAGGGAGGTCTTAATGCAGCTGTACAGGGCCTTGGTGAGGCCTCACCTGGAATATTGTGTTCAGTTTTGGACTCCTAGTCTGAGGAAGGACGTTCTTGCTATTGAGGGAGTGCAGCAAACGTTCACCAGACTGATTCCTGGGATGGCTGGGCTGTCATATGAGGAGAGACTGGATCAACTGGGCCTTTATTCACTGGAGTTTAGAAGGATGAGAGGGGATCTCATAGAAACGTATAAGATTCTGACGGGACTGGACAGGATAGATGCCGGAAGAATGTTCCCGATGTTGGGGAAGTCTAGATCTAGGGGACATAGTCTTAGGATAAGGGGTAGGCCATTTAGGACTGAGATGAGGAGAAACTTCTTCACTCAGAGAGTTGTTAACCCGTGGAATTCCCTGCCGCAGAGAGTTGTTGATGCCAGTTCACTAGATATATTCAAGAGGGAGTTAGATATGGCCCTTACGGTTAAGGGGATCAAGGGGTTTGGAGAGAAAGCAGGAAAGGGGTACTGAAGGAATGATCAGCCATGATCTTATTGAATGGTGGTGCAGACTCGAAGGGCCGAATGGCCTACTCCTGCAACTATTTTCTATGTTTCTATGTTTCTATGAAAGCGTTGGCAAATTTTGCTAGTTTATTACATAAGAACATAAGAATTAGGAACACGAGTAGGCCATCTAGCCCCTCGAGCCTGCTCCGCCATTAAATAAGATCATGGCTGATCTGGCCATGGACTCAGCTCCACTTACCCTCCCTCTCCCCGTAACCCTTAATTCCCTTATTGGTTAAAAATCTATCTATCTGTGACTTGAACACATTGAATGAGCTAGCCTCAACTGCTTCCTTGGGCAGAGAATTCCACAGATTCACAACCCTCTGGGAGAAGAAATTCCTTCTCAACTCGGTTTTAAATTGGCTCCTCCGTATTTTGAGGCTGTGCCCCCTAGTTCTAGTCTCCCCTACCAGTGAAAACAACCTCTCTGCCTCTATCTTGTCTATCCCTTTCATGATTTTAAATGTTTCTATAAGATCACCCCTCATCCTTCTGAACTCCAACGAGTAAAGACCCAGTCTACTCAATCTATCATCATAAGGTAACCCCCTCATTTCCGGAATCAGCCTAGTGAATCATCTCTGTACCCCTTCCAAAGCTAGTATATCCTTCCTTAAGTAAGGTGACCAAAACTGCACGCAGTACTCCAGGTGCGGCCTTACCAATACCCTATACAGTTGCAGCAGGACCTCCCTGCTTTTGTACTCCATCCCTCTCGCAATGAAGGCCAACATTCCATTCGCCTTCCTGATTACCTGCTGCACCTCCAAACTAACCTTTTGGGATTCATGCACAAGGACCCCCAGGTCCCTATGCACCTCAGCATGCTGTAATTTCTCCCCATTCAAATAATATTCCCTTTTACTGTTTTTTTTCCCAAGGTGGATGACCTCACATTTTCCGACATTGTATTCCATCTGCCAAACCTTAGCCCATTCGCTTAACCTATCCAAATTTCCTTGCAACCTCTCTGAGTCCTCTACACAACCCGCTTTCCCACTAATCTTAGTGTCATCTGCAAATTTTGTTGCACTACACTCGGTCCCCTCTTCCAGGTCATCTATGTATATTGTAAACAGTTGTGGTCCCATCACTGTGGCACACCACTAACCACCGATTTCCAACCCGAAAAGGACCCATTTATCCCGACTCTCTACTTTCTGTTCGCCAGCCAATTCTCTATCCATGCTAATACATTTCCTCTGACGCCGCGTACCTCTATCTTTTGCAGTAACCTTTTGTGTGGCACCTTATCGAATGCCTTTTGGAAATCTAAATACACCACATCCATCGGTACACTTCTATCCACCATGCTCGTTATATCCTCAAAGAATTCCAGTAAATTAGTTAAACATGATTTCTCCTTCATGAATCCATGCTGCGTCTGCTTGATTGCACTATTCCTATCTAGATGTCCCGCTATTTCTTCCTTAATGATAGTTTCAAGCATTTTCCCCACTACAGATGTTAAACTAACCGGCCTATAGTTACCTGCCTTTTGCCTGCCCCCTTTTTTAAACAGAGGTGTTACATTAGCTGCTTTCCAATCCGCTGGTACCTCCCCAGAGTCCAGAGAATTTTGGTAGATTATAACGAATGCATCTGCTATAACTTCCGCCATCTCTTTTAATACCCTGGGATACATTTCATCAGGACCAAGGGACTTGTCTACCTTGAGTCCCGTTAGCCTGTCCAGCACTACCCCCCTAGTGATAGTGATTGTCTCAAGGTCCTCCCTTCCCACATTCCCACATTACACCACTGAATCTCTTGTGGCATTGGTTCTTATTCGTTGGGAGGCAGCACTGGAGTGTCTGGAGATTTGGTAACACAAGAGGGGAGGGACAACATGGCAGTTGGTAGCACTGGAAGGGCAGGATTCTTGTGGTCTGGGAATACAGGGGTTAGGATGCAAACAACGACAACAACTTGTATTTATATAGCGCCATTAACGTAGTGAAACATCCAAAGGTGTTTCACAGATGTATTATGAGATAAAAATTATGAGATAAAAACCAGGCGCATCAGCATGTCATGAAGTGGTTTTCTACAAGAGAAGAACCAATTGCATTTATATTGCATCTTCCATGTCCTCAGGATGTACTTAAGTGCCTCACAGCCATTGAAATATTTCAGAAGTGTAATCATTGTTGTTATGTAAGTAAACTATGGAAAGCACACCATGTCCCACAAACAGCAATGAAGCAAATAATCAATGAATCTTCTTTTGGTGGTGTTGGTTAAGGGATAAATGTTGGCCAGGACAAGGGGAGAATGGTATCTTGGAATGGTTTCTTGAATGGTATCTTGGAATTTCTTACATCCACCCCAACAGGCAGAGGAGGCTTAGGTTTAAAGTCTCAACCTAAAGGCAATGTGCAAGAGGAGAAAGGAGCTGCAACTGCAGCCAGGGATCAGAAAGTGGCTGGGGTTGCAACGCATTTACTGCATCATGCCAGTGTGCATAAAGGAACCATGGTCAGAACAAGGGACCAGAAAGTGGCTGCAACAGAAATGCTGATGGTGCCAGTGGCTGTACAAAGGGGCAGGAAATAGCTGGGAGTAAAAACAGTGGCTGGGTCATCTAAAGCACCAGTAAAGGAGAAAAACTCATGCCTTTAGAGACGTTAGGTCTCACGGAGCATTACTTACTGTACACATTTCCAGGAGTTGGTTAAATTTAGATATTTTCATAAATTAATTACATTTTTATGTTTGTAAGTTGCCTATTTTTTATACTTATGTATAGTTGGCTGGGGAGGCCAAAGGGATTTTCAAAAAATATTTTGAGTGACTTCATTGGTTCCGCCGGCACTGACTACTTGTTTTATTAGTAGCTTTGTACTTTCTTGTTACTCATTCATTGGTAGATTCCCCTTACCTGTTCGGTTGTGATTTGTTGCTGTTTTATGAAATTGATATTTGAGCTGATCAGGTATAAGTGTGACATACACTTTATGGGCTAGAACCTCCACTTTTTTGCATGCTTAACACCCACTTAACGCTCATTTTACTGCTGAAATGACGTATAACGCCCATATATCGCCCATTTTGGCACAAAATGGAAACTGATGGGCTTTTTTAGGAGACTTATTGGCGAGCGTTATTTTCCCAATGGGTTAACACCGGGAAAAATATTATCGCCTGCCCACTTTTTGGGGGCGGAATCAGCAGAATGGGAGAAATCAACGCCCATGATAGTGCCCAGCGTTACTTTCTGCACAGAATTAACGCCGAGATTCAATATGAACGCCCACCCACTTTTTTTTGTCGTAAAGAGCATGTTTACCCAAACTAGCGGCCATGGAGATCGCCCATTGTCGATTTCACCACTCCGCACACATATCGCCCACAATATCGCTCACTCAATAAACTGCCCACAAAAAGTGGAACTAACTGGAACGAACACCAGCGGTGTGGCTGGCATTTGTTAAATCCCACTCTTATGTGAGGAGCTGATATCGGAAAGAACGCTGATGTGAGTGACAACGCTGACACACTGCTGTGTGTGTGCAGCTCAGCTCAGACATCAATGGTGCCCATCAACTTGGTGCCAGTTAAAGTTTACGTTGATTGATGTTAAGTTGTATTTAACCCTTTCATGGTGAGGAATCACCAGTGTGTAATGGTCCAGCTATTTGAGACAATGCGCAACAAGGTTATGTTCAATAACAAAAGTTTAATAGCAACATTGGTCTAAAATCATAAGTATCACAGCCAATAACACCCAACCCCTGCCCACACCCCACTTTTTCCACCATTGATATAAATCACATGTTCACCATGTCCACCAACAGAGAATACAAAGGCAAAGCAGGAGCATGGTCCCCAGCCCCCATACATTGCAACAAATTGCATACACCCAGATGGAGATATAACGCAGCCATCACCTGCGCACATGCACCTCACTTTCTTTCCCCCCTTTCCTTCTTCTCCCCACCTCTACCCCTTCCCCTCCTCACTCCACGTCACCTGGCCGAGGACCTCCTCAGGCGATGCCTCATTGGGGGGGATGAATGCAGATGCGGTGGTTGCACGGGTACGGGAACGCGGGGTGCTGAGGGGGCAACATTCTCTGATGCAGAAGCAGGATCTTGGTCCTTCCTCTCATCTGTCGTTCGCAGTGATGGTGCGGAACCTAGGGGTGGAGTGCCACGCTCGGGGAACACTGGGAGACCTGTGGCAGCAGTGTTCCTGGCTATCGCATCAAGCGACTCCGCCATGCACGGAATGTACTCGGTCATGGTGGCCAAGTGTCGGGATATGCCCCCAAATGCTTTGATGAGCTGGTCACCAATGTCTACAATCCTCCTGGACAACTGTGGCGCCGTCCTGGGGACAAATGGGGTGCCCTATGGAGAGGTGCTTGGGCCCAGTACCTCCAGTGTGGAGGCGGGAATGACCGGAGAACCACTAGGTGGCCTTGGGTGGAATGGCTTCTGGAGCGTGGCGATGGAGGTTCTTCGAAGTCCACGCTCTCATCCATCGAGAACAGACCCAGTGGATTGACGGGCGATAATCAGAGCTCCTCAGCACCAGATGTAGTAGGATCGTCTGCCGACTCCTGCCCCGTGCCCCCACCTTCTGGCCTCTGTGGCCTTGACTGCGGCCGCGCTGCTGGCTGAGCTGCAAAACTCAAATGAGGTTATTAGAGGAGAAGGGGGTGCTAGGGTCACAAGGTGAGTCCAGCGCTACACACAGCATATGCACGACAAAAGCACCACCGCTCTCAAAATCATCGCAGACATCACATTTCATGACCATCAACACATTGTGCATTGCAATGATTTTCATTAGGCCAGCATTATTTCTATGACACTTTTAGAAATCACCTATCATATATGATTGTTCGGATATGAGTGGGTGTGGCATCTATAGACTTTACATGACGCAATGGTGTAAGCTTTACTCACGTGGCATCACTTCAGGGTCTGCAGATGTGTCCGTGGCTGTCAAGGGGTGCTTACCCACGAGTGCGAGCACTCACTCCTCCATCTGTGTGATGTCACTGGGGACTGGTGACCCCCCACCTGTTCGCCTTTGCACGGACCTCATCGTCGACAGCTTCTTCTGTAAAATGTGACAGGACGACATGGCATGAGATCATTGCATGATATCATTGCTAGGTACTGTCACAGAGACTGATACAACACATAACCGATAGATGTAAGCATGATTATTATGATTATTATCATTCTTTACCTAAAATCGTACACCGTGACCGCAGGCTTTGAGGAAAACATTCCCGGTAAAAGTGCAAGATCTCACATCTGCTGATTGTCACTCATGACTGTTACAAATTAAATTATATGAATACATAAGTACATGTAAATCAATGTAATACTTTTGCAGATCCCACAATGTCGTTCCATCGTTGCGGCATTGGTTGCCCTCACGCACCTCGTTGGAGACCACCTCTGCTATCTCGGCCCATATCCTCTGGTAGGCCTTCAAGGTGGGCTTCCCACGCCCTCCCTGTGTCACATCACCCCAGCGTAACTCGACCTCCTGCAGGAGGGAGGCATTTGCCTCGTCCGAGAACCTCCTAGCTCTTTTGCGGCCTCCAATGTGCTCCTCTCCCACCTTACTGCTCTCTCTAGCATCAGTCTCCACAGCGTGCTGTGATGCCTCCTCTCTCTCCATTATAGGGCAAATTCGGTCAAATATGTGGCTGGTCACAGCTACTTGTTGTTTGCCTACTTGCTTTGAAGCTCTAAAGTCTCCCTCCTTCTTCCCAAAGCAGCCACACCACACCCAGCCATACCTTCAGTCCCTCTGAGCTCCCTCTCTCTGTCTCTCTGTCTCCACTTCTGCGCATGTCATGGTGACCCTTGACCTCCAGAATTGCAGGAATCCGAGAACCTCCTGGCTCTTTTGTGGCCTCCAATGTGCTCCTCTCCTACCTTACTGCTCTCTCCAGCATCAGTCTCCACAGCGTGCTGTGATGCCTCCTCCTTTCTCTCCATTCGGTTGCTGTTGCTAAGGACGGCCACACTTTGCAGCAGAAGGACAAAAAATTTAATGCTACCGCCCATTTGATATCGCTCGCGGTAACACCCATTTTCAAAAATGTAAACTAGGTGTTTTGAGAATGGGCGAGAAGCCGGCGATCTGAAAACCCTTTTTTACCACCCACACCGGAAATAACGCCCATTTTGGGGCAATAAGCATAAAAGTGAAGGTTCTAGCCCTTGATGTGTTATACTTTGAAGTTTGTTAGACAAATGCTAGAGACAAGATTTTTATTTATAGAAATAGATTTCGAAACCATCACGAATTGATTTAAACAGAATGATACCAGGGATGAGGGACTTCAGTTATGTGGAGAGACGAGAGAAGCTGGATTGCTCTCTTTAGAGCAGAGAAGGTAAAGGGATGATTTAATAGAGGTGTTCAAAGTAACCAGGGAACACAGATTTAGGATAATTGGAAAAAGAACCAGAGGGAAGATGAGGAGAAATGGTTTTACACAGAAAATTGTTATGATCCGAATGCATAGCCTGAAAGGGTGGTGGAAGAAGATTCAATGATAACTTTTAAAAAGGGAGTGGATATATACTTAAAAAGGAAATATTTACAGAGCTCTTGAGAAAGAGCAGGGCACTGGAACTAATTGGATAGCTTTTCTGAATAGACAGAAGAGGTAGGTAATGGGGATAAGGGAATGGATTTCCTACAATGTGTTCAGGACTCCTTTTTAACTCAATATATAAAAAACCTCACAAGGAAGGATTCGCTATTGAATCTAGTAATGGGGAATGAACCAGAGCAGAAAAGAGAATTAAAAGTAGGGGAACATCTCGGCAATAGTGACCATAATATAATACGCTTTAGGATGATCATTGACAACAACATAAGTATGACAAAAACCAGGGTAATAGATTGGAGAAAAGCTTATTTTGAGGAGCTGAGAATAGAAATTGGGAAAATAAAATGGGCAACAATATTGGTAAAAATGATGTACAGCAGCAACGAGAAACATTTAAAATAGTGTTCAACAGAGTGCAGGAACAATATATTCTGCTAAAAGGAAAGAACAAACTAAACACTAATGAGACTCCATGGATGAATAAAGCCATTAGGGAACAACTGAGGGTAAGGAAAGAGGCATTCATAAAGTACATAGACAGCAGGGGAGTGCATGATAAGGGAGAATATGAAAAGATTAGGATAGAAGTCAACAACAACAATTAGGATGGCAAAGAGGAACTATGAAATTAAATTATCAAGAACATAAAAAAAAGTAAAATATTTTACAGGCACATCAATTAAAAAAAAAGGAAAGTTGGGTAGGAATGGGGCCATTAAGGCTAGATAGGATAATACCACAGGTAACAATAGAGTGATGGTACAAATATTAAATAATTATTTTGCTTCATTATTTACCAGGGAGATAGAACAGGTGGACATGATATTGGATGCTGAGATTAGTAATGAGATAAATACATTTAAAATAAAAAAGAGGGGATATATTAAGATAGACAAATCAAACTCAAAGAGGATAAAACCTCTAGTCCAGATGGATTGTATCCACGCATTTTAACAGAATCGAGGGAAGAGATAGCAGAGGCATTACTACACATATTTAATAATTCATTAGAAAAAGGTGTAGTGCCAGCGAACTGGTGGATAGCTAACATAATATTTATATTTAAGAAGGGGAATAGGACATGTGCAGGGAATTATAGACCAGTCATCTTAACATCGGTTATAGGTAAATAATGGAATCCCTACTAAAGGAGAAAGTCGAAGAACATAAAATATAATAATGAATAGTCAGCATGGATTTCAAAGGGGAAAGTCTTACTTGACCAACATCATTGAATTTTTTGAAGAGGAAACAGAGAGAATAGACAATGGTAATGCAGTGGATGTAATTTATCTAGATTTTCAAAAGGCCTTCGATAAGGTACCCCATAATAGACTGATGAACAAGGTCAGAGAATGCGGAGTCAGGGGACAAGTAGCAGAATGGATAGCTAGCTGCCTTCAAGACAGAAAGCAGAGAGTAGGGGTAAAAAATAGCTATTCACAGTGGCAGAAGGTGGGTAGTGGTGTTCCACAAGAACCAGTGCTGGGACCACTGTTGTTCACAATTTATATTAACAATTTAGACTTTGGAATCAAAAACACAATTTCTAAATTTGCAGATGACACCAACTTGGAGGGGATAGTCAATACTGAGGAGAACTGCAACAAATTACAGGAGGACATTCATAAACTTGCAGAATGGGCATATAATTGGCAAATGAAGTTCAACACAGATAAATGTGAGGTATTGCATTTTGGTAGGAAGAATAGGGAGGTCACTTATTACTTGGAAGGTGCGAGTCTAAGTGGAGTAGAGGAACAAAGGGATCTCAGAGTGTCATGTCTTTTCATTGTCATGCATGTACATTCTGTTTGTAGCACCAGATGGTGTCATTGTTGGAGGCCACACATGGTGCTGCTCTGGTATAAAAGACCAGCCATTTTGTGAGTCAGGCACTTTGGGCCGTAATAAAGCAGGAACAAGGTTGTACCTTGTTCAGTTAAACAGTACTCAGTTTGTACCTTTATTGCATACATAACATTTGGCGACGAGAATACAAGAATCTTTGCAAAATGAGCACGATTGGATTTTTAGAGCCATTCGTGGAGGGAGAAGATTGGTCAGACTTTGTGAGCCATTTGAACCAGTATTTCGTGGCTAAAAAATGAAGGGGGTCGATGATGCAGATCAGCGCCGAGCCGTGTTCCTCAATGTGTGCGATTCAAAGATCTACGGTTTGATAAAGAGTCTACTCATGCCTAGTGATCCAACAGAGAAAACGTACGAGGAGTTGTGTACATCAAGCCAGACGACGACATCATCACCTTGAGATACAGGTTTTATCCACACGTTCGATCGGAGGGCCACAGCGTGGCGGAATTCGTTGCCGACCTGAGACGTCTAGTGGGATCGTGCAAGTTCGGGACGGTGTTGGCAGACATGTTGTGGGACTTCTTTGTTATCGGTATCAGCCACGAGGTGATCCTGTGCAAACTTCTGGCGGTGGAGGAGTTGGATTTAAAAAGGGCCATCCAGATCGCTCAATCATGTATGACGACGGACAGGAGTCTAAAGCAAATATCAGTGAAGAACCGAACCTCGGCAAGTACTGTAAATGCGATTGATTCGGCGTTCGGCAGAGCGGCACATGGCAGGGCCTATATGGCTGCGTTCGCGAATGATTTGGCGTTCGGCAGAGCGGTACATGGCAGGGCCTATCAGGCTGCATTTGCAAAACCTGTGGCTGCCCAAAGTGCGCCAGCGGGAATGTATCCGACTTCTCCGTGTTGGCGTTGTGGGGGAAATCATCGGCACCAGCAGTGCCGATTTAAGCAATATAGTTGCAAAGGCTGTTTGAGAGTGGGGCATCTCCAGCGCAAGTGTGTGCAGATGAGCAAGCGAACTGCAATACACCACGTGGAGGATGAAAGTCAGACTGACGCAGATCCGGATACGCAATCCGAGATGCCAGAGGAGGAAGTGTATGGACTGTGCTCTTTCATAACCAAGAGTAAACCAATTTTGACTAATGTGAAGTTTAACGGGATACCGGTATCGATGGAACTGGACACGGGGGCGAGTCAATTGATCATGAACGAGAGGGCATTTAATAAGCTGTGGGATACTAAGACTGTGAGGCCCAGGCTGAGCCCTGTTAATGCCAAGGTGTGCACGTACACCAAAGAACTGATAAAGGTGATTGGTAGTGTACAACTTAATGTGTCATATAACAGTGCGGTTCACGAGTTACCGCTGTGGATTGTTCCAGGCAATGGCCCAACGCTGCTCGGCAGAAGCTGGTTGGAGAAAATCAGATGCGACTGGAACGACATAAAGGCGTTGTTGTCAGAGGAAGATACATGTGCCCAAGTATTGAGTAAGTTCCCCTCGCTGTTCGAACCGGGTATCGGCGATTTCATGGGAGCCAAGGTGCAGATCCACGTGGACCCAGATGCAAGACCCGTCCATCATAAAGCTCGGGCAGTGCCGTATATGATGAGGGAGACGGTCGAAATTAAACAGGACAGACTCCAGCGTGAAGGGATCATATCACTGGTCAAATTTAATGAATGGGCCAACCCCATGACTCCTGTGCTGAAAAGCGATGGCACAGTCAGAATCTATGGAGACTACAAGGCTATGATCAACAGGGTTTCAAAACAAGATCAGTACCCGTTACTGAAGACTGCTGACTTGTTTGCGACGCTAGCCAGAGGGAGATCGAGGAGGCAGTCGGTGAGGCGGGAGTCCGAGGCAGCGTTGGAGGCCTATTAAAAAGGCCCAGCAGGGGATCGAGGAGGCAGTCGGTGAGGCGGGAGTCCCGGGCAGCGTCGGAGGCCTATAAAAAGGCCCAGCAGGAGATCGAGGAGGCAGTCGGTGAGGTGGGAGTCCAGGGCAGCGTCAGAGGCCTATAAAAAGGCCCAGCAGGAGATCGAGGAGGCAATCGGTGAGGCGGGAGTCCCGGGCAGCGTCAGAGGCCTATAAAAAGGCCCGGCAGGAGTTCGTGAGGCAGTCAGTGAAGCGGGAGTCCGGGGCAGCGTCGGAGGCCTATAAAAAGGCCCAGCAGGAGATCGAGGAGGCAGTCTGTGGTGTATGTAGCACACAAATCACTGACTCCACATGGTCTGGTGTAAGTCTAACTACTGTGACCTTCGTCCTTTATTGTTCAGCTCCAGAGTACCTCCCAGGTGTGGTGGTCACCCTTATATAGTCCTTGTTACAGGCACTACCAGGGTTTCCCACCGCAGCGCCCTCTGTGGTGTGGCATAGTACTTACATTACATTTTAGGTACTGGGACGATACACACATCATTACATAACATCACCTTCCCCCCCCACACCTGGACGCAGGACATTGATACACACATCATTACATAACATCACACTTGTCCAACAGAAGACAGGTGGGCATAGACAGTGCGTTAGTATGGTACATATTATCTGGTACATTAACTGGTTATTGACTGGTAGCGGAACCTTGATTTCCTTGTTAGCCGCTATCATTAATTGTACTTCATCCATTATTTTACAGAAATACAGTGGCCATTCAGCATAAAAAAGGTAATTCTTATTATAAATTCACTATCTCACATTAACATTGCTCATTTTAGACTCGCTCTGCCAAACAGAAGTCCTTTGTGGGGACCACCTCTTTGTAAGGCCCTTTTAAGACTCCCGGGTGCATTTCCTCTTTAAGGCGCCATCTTTGATGCAGGAGGATTCCACGAGGCTTCTCCTTGGGCGCCGCCATCTTTGATGCTCTGCAGCTCCGACACGATGCCGCCGCCATCTTCTTCTCCGCCGCTCCGAATGCCCTCCGCCGTCGCAGCCTCCGCTCCCCTCCGCTGCCACCTGACTTGCCGCCTCTCCTGCGGCCGCCGTGGCCTCTCCAGCGGCCGCACTTGCCGCGTCCCCCGCGGCCTACGTAGCGGCCTCCCCTGCGGCTGCCATGGCCGCCGACCGACGCTACCAGCTCCTCTGCGAGGCCCACCCAACGGCCTCTTCCTCTGCGGGGCCCTTCCGAACCGTCGGCCCCTGGATCCCTCAGCACCCCGCCGGCTCAACCCCCATCCCCCCTTGGGCCCCTCTGCTGGCCTGTGGGGGCTGGGGGTCTCTGTGTGAGATCCGGGCCTGGGGCTTGCCTGTGGGTGGATTGAGGCTGCAGCTCCAGCTCGGTCGGCGTTGCTCTCTGGGGACCCGGGGCACGGCAGCACCCCGGGGAGCAGCAGCCTGTGGAGGAATGAAGTCTTCCCAGCTCCCACGGACCGTCCCCATCAACCTCCGGCCGAGGAGTGTCGGCCCATCGCCTGCAGCGACCCACAAAGGTAATGAGTGCGTCTCGTCCCGGTGGGATACCTGCACCATCGCTCTGCTGAGAACAGGTATTAGTTCCCTGGTGTAGGTACGCAGCTTTGCCGTGACCGGGACCAGCTTGGGTCGTGCAGCTGGGTTAATCCACAGTTTATCAAAGGTTCTCCGACTCATCAACAACGGACCCGAGCCCGTGTCCACTTCCATACTCACTGGACTCCGTTGATTTTTACTTCACTTATCACTGGGGGCGAATCTTCGGTGCACGAATACAGTCCAAGCACCTCATCTTCTTCTACCTGCTCCTCGCTGAACAGTGGATCATCCCCCATCTCCTCAGCCACACGGTGAATCCGATTTCTTTTACACATACGCTGAAGGTGGCCTTTAAAGTGGCAGGTATTGCACGTGTACTCCGCAAACCTGCACCGGTGCGCCCCATGGCTTCCTCCACAGCGCCAGCATGGTGCTGCTTGATTGGCCCCCCTCGGCGGACTCTGAGCTCCAGGATCCCAGGTCCATGCTCTCTGCCCCGGGCAGAGCCACGTTCTGCAGTTTTGTCCGTGGTGGGCGCTATCCTGTGGACAGTGCCTGCCGGGTTCGAGACTGTGTGGATCATTTGCTTGGTGCTGCAAGTCGAGGTCATATATGCCCGGCTGATGGTGATGGCCTTTGTCAGAGTGACTGTGGGTTCCATGGCTAACAGCTTGTGAAGGAGGCCCTCGTGGCCAATCCCCATAACGAAAACGTCCCGCAAAGCCTCATCAAGGTGTGCCCCAAAATCACATGGCGCCGCGAGTCTCTTGAGGTCCGCAGCATATTTGGTGACATCCTGGCCCTCGGGTCTGCAGTGATGGTAAAATTTGTATCTGGCCGTGAGGATGCTCTCCTTTGGTTTCAACTGGTCACGAATGAGTTCAGTCAGCTCCTCGTATGACTTGTCCCTGGCGCTCCCAGGTGCCAGCAAATCCCTGACGAGACAGTAAACCTCAACTCCACAACTGGAGAGCAATATCGCCTTATGCTTCTCTCTCATTGCGTATGTGTCCTCCGTCAGGTCATTTGCTGTGAAGTAGTGCTCGAGCCTTTCCGCAAAGGCCTCCCAATCATTGCCCACGGTAAAATCCTTTAGCGAGCCCAGAGTAGCCATGGTTGCGTGGAGTTCGTCCGCTTCCTCGTTGCCAATGTGGTGTATGTAGCACACAAATCACTGACTCCACACGGTCTGGTATAAGTCTAACTGCTGTGACCTTCGTCCTTTATTGTTCAGCTCCAGAGTGCCTCCCAGGTGTGGTGGTCAGCCTTATATAGTCCTTGTTACAGGCACTACCAGGGTTTCCCACCGCAGTGCCCTCTGTGGTGTGGCATAGTACTTGCATTACATTTAAGGTACTGGGACGATACACACATCATTACATAACACAGTCAGTGAGGTGGGAGTCCGGGACAGCGTCGAAGGCCTATAAAAAGGCCCAGCAAATCGAGGAGGCAATCGGTGAGGCGGGAGTCCGGGGCAGCATTGGAGGCCTATAAAAAGGCCCAGCAAGAAGTCGAGGAGGCAGTCGGTGAGGCCAGCCGGTGCAGCTGCAGGGACAGAAGGTAAACAAAGAAGTAGAAAGAAATCGAAAGGAGATGTCACAGTCAAGTGGGTAAGTGATTGGCTGGTGATTGATGAGTAGTTTTGTTTTTCTTTTCCTTATCAGTTGGTAACCTTTATCATTGTTGTTGCCAAATTAAGTTAATCTAGGGGTTAAGTCATGGCAGGAGAGTTCGGACACGTGTTGTGCTCCTCCTGTGCTATGTGGGAACTCGGGGACACTTCCAGTGTCCCTGATGACGATATGTGCGGGAAGTATGTCCTGCTGTAGCTCCTGACAGACCGCATTACAGCACTGGAGCTGCAGGTGGATTCACTCTGGAGCATCCATGATGCTGAATAGCATGTTTAGTGAGTTGGTCAGACCGCAGGTAAGAGTTACACAGACCGATAGGGAATGGATGACCAACAGGAAGAGCAGTGAAAGGAAGGTAGTGCAGAGGTCCCCTGTGGTCATCCCCCTCCAAAGCAGATACACCGTTTTGGTTATTGTTGGGGGGGATGACTCATCAGGGGAAGTAAGCAGCAGCCAAGTCCATGGCACCGTGGGTGGCTCTGCTGCACAGGAGGGCAGGAAAAAGAATGAGAGAGCTATAGTGGTAGGGGGTTCTATTGTAAGGGGAATAGATAGACGTTTCTGCGGCCGCAATCGAGACTCCAGGATGGAATGTTGCCTCCCTGGTGCAAGGGTCAAGGATGTCTCGGAGTGGTTGCAGGACACTTTGGAGTGGGAGGGTGAACAGCCAGTTGTCGTGGTGCATATAGGTACCAACGATACAGGTAAAAAATGGGATGAGGTCCTACAAGATGAATTTAGGGAGCTAGGAGTTAAATTAAAAAGTAGGACCTCAAAGATAGTAATCTCAGGATTGTTACCAGTGCCACGTGTTAGTCAGAGTATGAATCGCAGGATAGCTCAGATGAATACATGGGTTGAGGAGTGGTGCAGAAGGTAGGGATTCAAATTCCTGGGACATTGGAACGAGTTCTGGGGGAGGTGGGACCAGTACAAACCGGACGGTCTGCACCTGGACAGGACCAGAACCAATGTCCTAGGGGTAGTGTTTGCTAGTGCTGTTGGGGAGGAGTTAAACTAATATGGCAGGGGGGTGGGAGCCCATGCAGGGAGACAGAGAGAAGTAGAATGGGGGCAGAAGCAAAAGATAGAAAGAAGAAAAGTAAGAGTGGAGGGCAGAGAAACCCAAGGCAAAAATCAAAAAGGGCCACATTACAGCAAAATTCCAAAAGGGCAAAGCATGTTAAAAAGTCAAGCCTGAAGGCTCTGTGCCTCAATGCGAGGAGTATTCGTAATAAGGTGGATGAATTAACTGTACAGGCAGCAATTAATGAATATGATATAATTGGCATCACGGAGACATGGCTCCAGGGTGACCAAGGCTGGGAACTCAACATCCAGGGGTATTCAACATTCAGAAGGATAGACAGAAAGGAAAAGGAGGTGGGGTAGTGTTGCTGGTTAAAGCAGAAATTAACGCAATAGTAAGGAAGAATATTAGCTTGGATGATGTGGAATCTGTATGGGTGGAGCTGCGGAATACCAAAGGGCAGAAAACGCTAGTGGGAGTTGTGTACAGACCACCAAACAGTAGTAGTGAGGTTGGGGACAGCATCAAACAAGAAATTTAGGGACGTGTGCAATAAAAGTACAGCAGTTATCATGGGTGACTTTAATCTACATATTGATTGGGCGAACCAAGCTGGTAGCAATACGGTGGAGGAGGATTTCCTGGAGTGTATAAAGGATGGTTTTCTAGACCAATATGTCGAGGAACCAACTAGAGGGCTGGCCATCCTAGACTGGGTGATGTGTAATGAGAAAGGACTAATTAGCAATCTTGTTGTGCGAGGCCCCTTGGGGAAGAGTGACTATAACATGGTAGAATTCTTTATTAAGATGGAAAGTGACACAGTTAATTCAGAAACGAGGGTCCTGAACTTAAGGAAAGGTAACGTCGATGGTATGAGGCGTGAATTGGCTTGAATAGACTGGCAGATGATACTTAAAGGGTTGACGGTGGATAGGCAATGGCAAATATTTAAAGATCACATGGATGAACTTCAATAATTGTACATCCCTGTCTGGAGGAAAAATAAAACCGAGAAGGTGGCTCAACCGTGGCTAACAAGGGAAATTAAGGATAGTGTTAAATCCAAGGAAGAGGCATATAAATTGGCCAGAAAAAGCAGCAGACCTGAGGACTGGGAGAAATTTAGAATTCAGCAGAGGGGGACAAAGGGTTTAATTTGGAGGGGAAAAATAGAGTATGAGAGGAAGCTTGCCGGGAGCATAAAAACTGACTGCAAAAGCTTCTTTAGATATGTGAAGAAAAAAAGATTAATGAAGACAAATGTAGGTCCCTTGCAGTCAGATTCAGGTGAATTTATAATGGGGAACAAAGAAATGGCAGACCAGTTGAACAAATACTTTGGTTCTATCTTCACGAAGGAAGACACAAATAACCTTCAGGAAGTATTAGGGGACCGAGAGTCTCGTGAGAAGGAGGAACTGAAGGATATCCTTATTAGGCAGGAAATTGTGTTAGGGAAATTGAGCGGATTGAAGGCTGATAAATCCCCGGGGCCTGATGTCTGCATCCCAGAGTACTTAAGGAAGTGGCCCTAGAAATAGTGGATGAATTGGTGATCATTTTCCAACAGTCTATCAACTCTGGATCAGTTCCTATGGACTGGAGGGTAGCTAATGTAACACCACTGTTTAAAAAAGGAGGGAGAGAGAAAACGGGTAATTATAGACCGGTTAGCCTGACATCAGTAGTGGGGAAAATGTCGGAATCAATTATTATATATGAAATAGCAGCGCATTTGGAAAGCAGTGACAGGATCAGTCCAAGACAGCATGGATTTATGAAAGGGAAATCATGCTTGACAAATCTTCTGGAATTTTTTGAGGATGTAACTAGTAGAGTGGACAAGGGAGAACCAGTGGATGTGGTGTATTTGGACTTTCAAAAGGCTTTTGACAAGTCCCACACAAGAGATTGGTGTGCAAAATCAAAGCACATGGTACTGGGGGTAACCGTGGATAGAGAACTGGTTGGCAGACAGAAAGCAGAGAGTCGGGATAAACGGGTCCTTTTCAGAATGGCAGGCAGTGGGGTGCCGCAGGGCTCAGTGCTGGTACCCCAGCTCTTTACAATATACGTTAATGATTTAGATGAAGGAATTGAGTGTAATATCTCCAAGTTTGCGGATGACACTAAACTGGGTGGCGGTGTGAGCTGTGAGGAGGACGCTAAGAGGCTGCAGGGTGACTTGGACAGGTTAGGTGAGTGGGCAAATGCAAGGCAGATGCAGTATAATGTGGATAAATGTGAGGTTATCCACTTTGGGGGCAAAAACACAAAGGCAGAATATTATCTGAATGGCGGCAGATTAGGAAAAGGGAAGGTGTAACGAGACCTGGGTGTCATGGTTCATCGGTCATTGAAAGTTGGCATGCAGGTACAGCAGGCGGTGAAGAAGACAAATGGTATGTTGGCCTTCATAGCTAGGGGATTTGAGTATAGAAGCAGGGAGGTCTTACTGCAGTTGTACAGGGCCTTGGTGAGGCCTCACCTGGAATATTGTGTTCAGTTTTGGTCTCCTAATCTGAGGAAAGACGTTCTAACCAGACTGATTCCCGGGATGACTGGACTGACATGAGGAGAGACTGGATCGACTGGGCCTTTATACACTGGAGTTTAGAAGGATGAGAGGGGATCTCATAGAAACATATAAAATTCTGACGGGACTGGACAGGTTAGATGCGGGAAGAATGTTGGGGAAGTCCAGAACCAGGGTACAGTCTTAGGATAAGGGGTAAGCCATTTAGGACTGAGATGAGGAGAAACGTCTTCACTCAGAGAGTTGTTAACCTGTGGAATTCCCTACTGCAGATGCCAATTCATTGGATATATTCAAGAGGGAGTTAGATATGGCCCTTACGGTTAAAGGTATCAAGGGATATGGAGAGAAAGCAGGAAAGGAGTACTGAGGGAATGATCAGCCATGATCTTGCTGAATGGTGGTGCAGGCTCAAAGGGCCGAATGGCCTACTCTTGTACCTATTTTCTATGTTTCTATGAAGTCGTTCACAAAACTGGACTTGATGTCGGCCTATATGACAGAGGAGTTGGTCGAGACGTCGAAAAGACTTACGTGCATTAACACGGACAAAGGACTGTTTATTTATCACAGGTGCCCGTTTGGAATTCGCTCGGCTGCAGCAATATTCCAGAGGAATATGGAAAGTCTACTGAATTCCGTTCCCAGAACCGTCGTGTTCCAAGATGATATCCTGATCACCAGTCGTGACTCCAAGGAACATCTGAACAACCTGGAAGAGATTCTGTTGCGTTTGGACAGTGTGTGATTCAGACTTAACCGCTCGAAGTGCGTCTTCATGGCACCAGAGGTTGAATTCCTCGGGAGGAAAATTGCCGCTGATGGCATCAGACCCCTACTGACGTGAAAACCAAAGCCATCAAGAATGCATCCAAGCCACAGAACGTGACAGAGATGTGTTCGTTCCTGGGTCTACTCAACTACTTTGGTAACTTCCTACCTAAATTGAGCACCTTACTTGAACCACTGCACATGCTATTGAGAAAAGGCAACAACTTGGTGTGGGGCGCATTGCATGACAGAGCTTTCGAGAATGCCACCAATCTGCTTAGCTCGAACAAGCTGCTGGTACATTATGACCCATGTAAACGTTTAGTTTTGGCCTGTGATGCATCGTCATATGGAATTTGGTTACATACGACAACAAGCCAATGAGTCGGGGAAACTTCAACCTGTCGCGTATGCATCCAAAAGTTTGTCTAAAGCAGAAAGAGCCGACAGTATGGTAGAAAAAGAAGCTTTAGGTTGTGTGTACAGTGTTAAAAAGATGCATCAATACCTGTTCAGTCTGAGGTTTGAATTATACACCGATCACAAGCCGCTAATTTTGTTGTTTTCCGTGAGCAAAGATATCAATACCAACGCTTCATCCCGCATCCAAAAGTGGGCGCTGTCATTATCTGCCTATGATTGTATCATTCGCCACAGACCTAGTTCAGAGAATTGTGCCGATGCTTTGAGCAGGTTGCCATTGCCCACACTGGAGGTGGAAACGCCACAACTGGCAGATTTAATATTAATCATGGATGCTTTTGAGAGTGAAGGAACCCCTGTCATTGCTCAACAAGTTAAGACCTGGACCAGCCAGGACCCGATTTTATCGGTGGTAAAGGGTTGCATCCTCAAAGGGAATTGGTCTGCCACACCGAAGCAAATGTACGAGGAGGCCAAACCGTATATTTGTCGCACGGACGAACTGTCTATTCAAGCAGATTGCATATTGTGGGGCAATCGAGTTGTAATGCCTAAGAAAGGGAAAGAGAAGTTTGTGCATGAGTTACACAGCACACATCCTGATATAGTGATGATGAAGGCCATCGCCAGGCCCCAAGTATGGTGGCCAGGAATTGATTCTGAGCTGGAAGCATGCATGCGTCATAGAAACATAGAAAATAGGTGCAGGAGCAGGCCATTCAGCCCTTCGAGCCTGCATCACCATTCAATATGATCATGGCTGATCATGCAACTTCAGTACCCCATTCCTGCTGTCTCTCCATACCCCTTGATTCCTTTAGCCGTAAGGGCCACATCTAACTCCCTTTTGAATATATCTAACAAACTGGCCTCAACATCTTTCTATGGTAGAGAATTCCACAGGTTCACAATTCTGAGTGAAGAAGTTTCTCTTCATCTCAGTCCTAAATGGCTTATCCCTTATCCTTAGAAACATAGAAACATAGAAAATAGGTGCAGAGTAGGCCATTCGGCCCTTCGAGCCTGCATCGCCATTCAATGAGTTCATGGCTGAACATGCAACTTCAGTACCCCATTCCTGCTTTCTCGCCATACCCCTTGATCGCCCTAGTAGTAAGGACTACATCTAACTCCTTTTTGAATATATTTAGTGCATTGGCCTTAACAACTTTCTGTGGTAGAGAATTCCACAGGTTCACCACTCTCTGGGTGAAGAAGTTTCTCCTCATTTCAGTCCTAAATGGCTTACCCCTTATCCTTAGACTGTGACCCCTGGTTCTGGACTTCCCCAACATTGGGAACATTCTTCCTGCATCTAACCTGTCTAAACCCATCAGAATTTTAAACGTTTCTATGAGATCCCCTCTCATTCTTCTGAACTCCAGTGAATACAAGCCCAGTTGATCCAGTCTTTCTTGATATGTCAGTCCCGCCATCCCGGGAATCAGTCTGGTGAACCTTCGCTGCACTCCCTCAATAGCAAGAATGTCCTTCCTCAAGTTAGGAGACCAAAACTGTACACAATACTCCAGGTGTGGCCTCACCAAGGCCCTGTACAACTGTAGCAATACCTCCCTGCCCCTGTACTCAAATCACCTCGCTATGAAGGCCAACATGTCATTTGCTTTCTTAACCGCCTGCTGTACCTGCATGCCAACCTTCAATGACTGATGTACCATGACATCCAGGTCTCGTTGCACCTCCCCTTTTCCTAATCTGTCACCATTCAGATAATAGTCTGTCTCTCTGTTTTTATCACCAAAGTGGATAATCTCACA
The DNA here is from genome assembly GCF_044704955.1 of Pristiophorus japonicus. NCBI lineage: Eukaryota > Metazoa > Chordata > Chondrichthyes > Pristiophoridae > Pristiophorus > Pristiophorus japonicus. Next base: position 65,929,534 of record NC_091984.1, on the reverse strand, counting down.
TTTATCCACATTTAGACTGTGACCCCTGGTTCTGGACTTCCCCAACATTTGGAAAATGTTTCTTGCATCTAACCTGTCCAATCGCATCAGAATTTTATATGTTTCTATGAGATCCCCTCTCATTCTTCTAAATTTCAGTGAATATAAGCCTAGTCGATCCAGTCTTTCTTCATATGTTAGTCCTGCCATCCTGGGAATCAGTCTGGTGAACCTTCGCTGCACTCCCTCAATAGCAAGACTGTCCTTCCTCAGATTAGGAGACCAAAACTGTACACAATATTCAAGGTGTGGCCTCACCAAGGCCCTGTACAACTGCAGTAAGGCCTCCCTGCTCCTATACTCAAATCCTCTCGCTATGAAGGCCAACATGCCATTTTCCGCCTTCACCGCCTGCTGTACCTGCATGCCAACTTTCAATGACTGATGTACCAGGACACCCAGGTCTCGTTGCACCTCCCCTTTTCCTAATCTGTCACCATTCAGATAATCTGCCTTCCTGTTTTTGCCACCAAAGTAGATAACCTCACATTTATCTACATTATACTGCATCTGCCATGCATTTGCCCACTCACCTAACCTGTCCAAGTCACCCTGCAGCCTCTTAGCATCCTCGTCACAGCTCACACTGTCACCCAGCTTAGTGTCATCTGCAAACTTGGAGATATTACATTCAATTGCTTTGTCTAAATCATTAATATATATTGTAAATAGCTGGGGTCCCAGCACTGAACCTTGCGGTACCCCACTCGTCACTGCCTGCCATTCTGAAAAGGACCCGTTTATTCCTACTCTTTGCTTCCTGTCTGCCAACCAGTTCTCTATCCACATCAATACATTACCCTCAATACCATGTGCTTTAATTTTGCACACTAATCTCTTGTGTGGGACCTTGTCAAAAGTCTTTTGAAAGTCCAAATACACCACATCCACTGGTTCTTCCTTGTCCACTCTACTAGTTACATCCTCAAAAAATTCTAGAAGTTTTGTCAAGCATGATTCCCTTTCATAAATCCATGCCGATCCTGTCACTGCTTTCCAAATGCATTATTACATCTTCAATAATTGATTCCAACATTTTCCCCACTACCGATGTTAGGCTAACTGGTCTGTAATTCCCTGTTTTCTCTCTCCCTCCTTTTTTAAAAAGTGGGGTTACATTAGCTACTCTCCAATCCATAGGAACTGATCCAGAGTCTGTAGAATGTTGGAAAATGACAACCAATGCATCCACTATTTCTAGGGCCACTTCCTTAAGTACTCTGGGATGCAGACTATCAGGCCCTGGGGATTTATTGACCTTCAATCCCATCAATTTCCCTAACACAATTTCCTGACTAATAAGGATTTCCTTCAGTTCTTGCTTCTCGCTAGACCCTCGGTCCCCGAGTATTTCTGGAAGGTTACTCGTGTCTTCCTTAGTGAAGACAGAACCAAATTATTTGTTCAATTGGTCTGCCATTTCTTTGTTCTCCATTATAAATTCACCTGAATCTGACTGCAATGGACCTACATTTGTCTTCACTAATTTTTTTCTTTTATATCTATAGAAGCTTTTGCAGTCAGTTTTTAAGTTCCCTACAAGCTTACTCTTATACTCTATTTCCCCCCTCCTAATTAAGTCCTTTGTCCTCTGCTGAATTCTAAATTTCTCCCAGTCTTCAGGTTTGCTGCTTTTTCTGTCCTCTTCCTTGGATTTAACACTATCCCTAATTTCCCTTGTTAGCCACGGTTGAGCCACCTTCCCCATTTTATTTTTATGCCAGACAGGGATGTACAATTGTTGAAGTTCATCCATGTGATCTTTAAATGACTGCCATTGACTATCCACCGTCAACCCTTTAAGTATCATTCGCCAGTCTATCCTAGCCAATTCATGTCTCATACCATCGAAGTTACCTTTCTTTAAGTTCAGGACCCTAGTCTCTGAATTAACTGTGCCACTCTCCATCTTAATGAAGAATTCTACCATATTATGGTCACTCTTCCACAAGGGGCCTCGCACAACAAGATTGCTAATTAATCCTCTCTCATTACACAACACCCAGTCTCGGATGGCCAGCTCTCTCGTTGGTTTCTCGACATATTGGTCTCGAAAACCATCCATTATACACTCCAGGAAATCCTCCTCCACTGTATTGCTACCAGTTTGGTTAGCCCAATCTAGATGTAGATTAAAGTCACCCATGATAACTGCTGTACCTTTATTGCACACATCCCTAATTTCCTGTTTGATGCCATCCCCAACCTCACTACTACTGTTTGGTGGTCTGTACACAACTCCCACTAGCGTTTTCTGCCCTTTGGTGTACCGCAGCTCTACCCGTACAGATTCCACATCATCCAAGCCAATGTCCTTCCTTACTATTGTGTTAATCTCCTCTTTAACCAGCAACGCTACCCCTTTTCCTTTCTGTCTATCCTTCCTGAATATTGAATACCTCTGGATGTTGAATTCCCAGCCTTGGTCACCATCATCCTAATTACATCATTTCTGTTTACAGCTCTATGGGCAGTTAATTCATCCACCTTATTACGAATGCTCCTCGCATTGAGACACAGAGCCTTCAGACTTATTTTCTTTTAACACTCTTTGTCCTTTTAGAATTATTTTGTAATGTGGCCCTTTTTGATTTTTGCCTTTGATTTCTCTGCCCTCCACTTTTCCTTATTTCCTTTCTACCTTTTGTTTCTGCCCCCATTTTACTTCCCTCTGTCTCCCTGCATAGATTCCCATCCCACTGCCATATTAGTTTAAACCCTCCCCAGCAGCACTAGGACATCGATTCTGGTCCTGCCCAGGTGCAGACCTTCCGGTTTGTACTGGTCCCACCTCTCCCAGAACCGGTTCCAGTGTCCCAGGAATTTGAATCCCTCCCTCTTGCACCATTCCTCAAGTAACATATTCATCTTAACTATCCTCTGACTAGCATGTAGCACTGGTAGCAATCCTGAGATTACTACCTTTTGAGGTCCTACTTTTTAATTTAACTCCTAGCTCCCTAAATTCAGCTTGCAGGACCTCATCCCGTTTTTTACCTATATCATTGGTACCGATATGCACCACGACAACTGGCTGTTCACCCTCCATCAGTGCAACACTTGCATGCAGCTCAGCAAAGCACCATCGAAATCGCTGCTGAATCTGTAGTCATGGCCATCCAAACCTTGGTCCAGGATCCATGTACATTTTGCAGGTCCCTTCCTGGACAAGATATTTTTAGTGGTGGATGCTTATTCGAAGTGGATAGAATGCATAATCATGTTATCCAGTACGTCCTCGGCAAGCATAGAGAATCTCGATGTCATGTTTGAGACACATGGTCTGCCTGACATAGTGGTGAGTGACAATGGGTCATGCTTCACCTGTCAGGAGTTTCAGGAGTTTGTAAAACTTAATGGCATAAAACATGTAAGGTCAGCACCGTTCAAGCCTGCGTCCAACGGGCAAGCAGAACGTGCAGTACAAATTATCAAGCAAAGCATGAGGAGAGTAACCCAAGAGTCACTGCAGACCCGCTTGTCTTGCATACTGCTGAGTTACAGGGCAAGACCCCACACACTCACAGAGGCCTCACCTGCTGAACTTTTGATAAAAAGAGGTATTAAGACCAAGCTATCTCTTGTACACCCGGATTTAAGTAATCATGTTAAATACAGAAGACAGAGTCAGCTAGGGTACCACGATCGCGCAACTGTGTCACGTGAGATTTCTGTTAATGATCCTGTATATGTGTTGAATTATGGTCAGGGTCCCAAATGGATTGCTGGTACGGTCATGGCCAAGGAGGGCAACAGAGTATTTGTTATTAAGCTCAAGAATGGGCAAACTTGCAGGAAACACATGGATCAAACAAAGCTGAGGCACACAGACGAGCCAGAGCAGTCGGACGAAGAAACCGTCGACGACCAACCAACCTACCAGCAGCCTTCAATGGACTCAAGGGTCATCAGTGAACCTGGAATTTCCATCACGGACTTGTTCAATAAAAATGGAATTGCAATTCCTAACATGGTCACTGCCATCCCCAACAAGTCAGCCACCCAGCCACAACAGACTCCGCACATTCACCCAAGACCGAAATTGAACTGAGACGGTCAACCCGGGAGCGTAAAGCACCAGACCGTCTCAGCCTGTAAAAGACTGTGGTAAGATCTCAGAGGAGGGTATTGTCATGTATGTACATGCTGTTTGTAGCCACCAGATGGTGTCATTATTGGAGGCCACTTAGCAGCACGCACATGGTGCTGCTCTGATATAAAAGGCCAGCCATTTTGTGAGTCAGGCACTTTGGGCCGTAATAAAGCAGGAACAAGGTTGTACCTTGTTCAGTTAAACAGTCCTCAGTTTGTACCTTTATTGCATACATAACAGAGTATAAATACACAAATCACTAAAAATTGCAACACAGGTTAGCAAGGCTGTAAAAAAAGCAAATGAAGCACTAGGGTTTATTTGTAGAGGTATAGAATTGAAAAGTAGGGAAGTTATGCTAAACCTGTATCGAACCTTGGTTAGACCACACTTAGAGTACTGCGTACAGTTCTGATGGCCATATTATAAAAAGAATATAGAGGCACTGGAGAGGGTGCAGAGATTTACAAGGATGATGCCAGAAATGCAAGGGTATACATATCAGGAAAGGATGAACAGGCTGGGTCTTCTTGCTCTTGAAAAAAGAATATATTGAGTTGGATTTAGAACTGGCTGGCAGGGCGCAGGCAAAGAGTAGTTATAGATAGATTTGGAACTGTTTGGAGACCGGTCACCAGTGGTGTCGTGCAGGGATCAGTGTTGGGACCATTGCTTTTTGCTATTTTTGTTAATGATCTGGATTTTGGGGTTGGGGGCACAATTTGAAAATTTGCAGATGATACCAGATCTGTGCGAGTATTAGAACTGTATAAGATGCTCATCTGCTTCAGGCAGATCTTAATGTGTTAGGAGGTTGGGCTCAAGACTGGTAAATTAGTATAAATTCAATAAGTGCAGTGTTATGCATGTGGGCAGGGAAAATGCTCGACATTCATACACCCTTCAGGAAACGGCATTAAAGATGGTGGAGATAGAAAGAGATTTGGGCATTCTAGTGCATACATCCTTAGAGGTATAAGAACAATACCGTGCAGTGATAGCTAGAGCAAGTAGGGTGTTGGGGATATATTCACAGGACAATTGAGTATAAGATGAAGCGTACTGTTTTGTCCAGTTTTGGTTTCCTCACATAGTGGGTGATATTGAGGCTCTGCAAAGGGTGCAGAAGAAGGCCACTAGACTAATTCCAAGTCTAAAGCATCTTCGTTATCAAGATAGGCTGAAAGAGTTGGGACTGTATACCTTAAAGCAGCGTAAACCTCTTTTTGAGCTTTATAAGATAATAAAGAGAATAGACGGTGTTCCAGCTGACATTTTATTTCAATTAAATAGGTTAGACAGGACCAGGGGTCACAAATTTAAGTTCTATAGGGCTAGATCTAAGTTAGACGTCAGGAGGTGATTCTTTAACCAGAGAATTGTAGCCCTCTGTAACAAGCTGTCGCTTCATGTGGTGGATGCAGACTCGCTGAATTCTTTCTTTATTACCTTTATTATCTGTTTCTGGCTGCGGCGGTGATCACCTCTTACAGAAGGTAGATACTGCAAGGAATTCAAGGCCAAAGTGATCTGCTGTACTAGTTTCGATCGCCTAGGTGGGTCGGTGGGAATTTCCCAGATATTTTGCGCCTCCCAGGAAATGACATGATTTCAGATGAGGTGGAGTGTATCGCAATTGAGTCGGACAGGCTCGATGAACCAAATGGTCTTTACCTGGCTGTCATTGTTCGTAGAAGGTTGAGGAGTGACCAAATAGAGGTCCTTAAAATTATGAAATGTTTTGATAGAGTGGATAGAGAGAGAATGTTTCCACATGTGTGGAAGAGCATAACTAGAGGCCATCAATATAAGATAGTCACCAAGACATCCAATTGTGAATTCAGAAGAAACTTCTTTACCCAAAGAGTGGTGAGAATGTGAAACGTGCTATCACAGGGAGTGGTTGAAGCGAATAGTATCGATGCATTTAAGGGGCGGCTAGACAAGCATATGAGGGAGAAGGGAATAGAGGGTTATGCTGATAGATTTAGATGAGGAAAGACGAGAGGAGGCTCGAGTGGAGCATAAATGCCAGCAGGTTGAGCCGAATGGCCTGTTTCTATGTCGTATATCCTATGTAATCCTATGTAATCCAAGTTTGCTGACAGTACAAAGCTAGGCGGAAATATAAGTTGTGAGGAGGACACAAAGAGGCTGCAAAGGGATATCAACAGGTTGAGTGACAAGAAGGGACACGAAGGTGGCAGATGGAGTATAATTGGGGAAATGTGAGGTTATTCACTTTGGTAGGAAGAATAGAAAAGCAGAATATATTTAAATGGTGAGAGATTGGTAAATGTTGGTGTTCAGAGGGATTTGGGTGTCCTTGTACACAAAACACAGAGGGGCCGAAATTGATCGAAACCGATGGTCTGCCCATTTCTCAGTGGTATGCCGGCGGTATGTCATTGCATACTGCCGGGTACCACTGGGGCAGAGTGTGTGCGATTTTCATGACCTTTTTCTCGGCGGTATGCCGAGCAGAGTGCAGCCTGCGGTGTGCGGGCGGTGAGTCCTTTTTACGCGGGAATCTTCGGCTCCTGAGTTGTGCGCACGCACACACTGCTGCGAAGCTCCGTCCCCAAGAGGCATCGACGAGCGTCCACAGAGACAGCCAGCCTAAGAGCGCTGTGGGGCAGCCTGAGATCACTGTGGAGGTATGTACACTATTCCTTGGTACAAAATAGTATTTATTTATTTTGATTGGAGATTTTATTTACTTGTACTTTTAAATGAGGTTTTGTTTTTTCTTCAGATGTTTTTTCAATATATATATATATATAGCGGGGAACTTAGTGCGGGGGAGAGATCGCTGCTGTGGGGGAGAGATCGCTGCTGTGGGGGAGAGATCGCTGCTGTGGGGGGAGATCGCTGTTGTGGGGGGAGGAAGAGATTGGGGGGTGAGAGACAAAATGTTTATTTTACAACTAAAGATGCATACTGCCAACTGAAGTTCGATTTAAAACCATCTTCTGCAGGGTCGGCGGTATGTTGGTGGTAAGTGATGAATTTTGCAATTTTGGGCGGATGGTATGCATACCGCCCAGTGGTATGTCGCTGATGAATTTTCCATCTGGCAGTATGCAGTTATTTTTTGATAAATTTCGCAATTTTAGGCGGTATGTCGGCGGTCCGCGGGCAGTGTGCGGCGGTATGTCGACCAATTTCGGGCCCATAATGTTAACATGCAGGTACAGCAAGCAATTAGGAAGGCAAATTATATGTTGGTCTTTATTGCAGGAGGTTGAAGTACTGCAATTGTACAGGGCTTTGGTGAGACTACACCTGGAGTTCACTGTACAGTTTTGATCGTTGTACCCGAAGAAGGATATACTTGCCTTAGAGGTGGTGCAACAAAGGTTCATTAAATCGAATCCTCGGATGAGAGGGTTGTCCTATGAGGACAGATTGAGTAGATTGGGCCTATATTCTCTGGAGTTTAGAAGAATGAGAGGTGATCTCATTGAAACATCTAAGATTCTGAGAGGGCTTGTCAGGGCAGATGCTGAGAGGTTGTTTCCCCTGGCTGGAGGGTCTAGAACTAGGTGGCATAAGGGGTCGGCTATTTAGGACTGAGATGAGGAGCAATTTCTTCACTCAAAGGATTGTGAACCTTTGGAATTCTCTACCCCTGAGGGCTGTGGATGCTCAGTATATTCAAAGTTGAGATTGATAGACTTTTAGATTCTAAGGGATTTGGGGATTAGACGGGAAAGTGGAGTTGAGGTCGAAGATCAGGCATGATCTTATTGAATGGTGGAGCAGGCGCGAGGGGCCATATGGACTACTCCTGCTTCTATTTCAGATGTTTCTTATGTTCTTATGGGACTTCTGTTTGGTTACACTATACAGCTCCATATTTTTATTTGAATGTTTAATTTGCATCAAATCAAACAATATACTGTTAACACAAACATTTTCTAAACTACCTGAAACCAGTGTGGCATCACTTTTTGCAAAATCATTAATTTGACTTTAATACGAAATCCTTTCAATCAATCAGGTATAGGTATTAAAATGAGGAGAAATTATAAAAATAATTATCTCCTGTGACATTATTCATCAATTCTCTGGGACCTGGAAGATGGTTTCTGTTGCTCACATGGAAGCTTACACTAGACAGTTGTAAAATCAAATTTATGAAGCAATGCATCACATGACTGACACAAGGTAAAAAGCAATTCATTTTACTGATACCGAAAGATACAGGCTTCACAGATATAATGGTCATGAATTTCCTTGGGGATTATGATGGACTGCAATGTAATAATAGCAAGTGGGTACTAGCGAAAATGGGGAGGATCCTGATAATGTTGGCTCTCCACACGGAGAAATTAATGCAGAGATTTCTTCTGAGGTGGGGGTGGATGATGATTGGACCTGCCCTCTTGCAGTTTGACATAATAAAAGGAGGCGGGACTGTTGTGTATGCAATAACTGTTAGACTGAGTACTGTTTAACTCCAAGAGGTATGACCCTGGCTCTGCTTTATTAAGGCCCAACGTGCCTAATATACAAAATGGCTGCATGCAGCCCAATGGCCTCCAACAGTGATGCCATCTAGTGGCTAGTGACCCAAAAGTACATACATGACGATACCCCCCTCTGAGATATTAACACAGTCTTTTACAAATTGAGCCGATCCGGTGTTTTACACTCCCGGGTTGACCGTCTCAGTTCAACTCCAGCCTTGGGTGAGTGTTCAGAGTCTGTTGTGACTGGTGGCTGGGTGGCTGACCTGGTGGGAGTGGCAATGGCCTTGTCAGGGATTGAAAGTCCATTTTCATTGAACATGTCAGTGATTGAAAGTCCCGATTCACTGATGACCACTGAGTCCTCTGATAACTGAGGGTAGGTCGGTTGGTCGTCGATTGTCTCTTCCTCTGACTGTTTCGGTTCATCTGTGTGCCGCAGCTTTGTCTGATCCATCTGTTTCCTGCATGTTTGCCCATTTTTGAGCTTGACAATAAATACTCTGTTGGCCTCCTTGGCCAAGACAGTACCAGCAATCCACTTGGGACCCTGGCCATAATTCAGAACATATACAGGATCATTTACAGAAATATTGCGTGACACAGCTGTGCGATCATGATACCCTTGCTGACTTTGTCTTCTATATTCCATATGATTATTGAAGTCAGGGTGTACAAAATATAGCTTGGTCTTAAGACCTCTCCATCATTAGTTCAGCAGGCGAGACCCCGATAAGCGTGTGTGGTCTTGTCCTGTAACTAAACCGTATGCATGATAGGCGGGTCTGCAGTGACCCTTGGGTTATTAATTTCATACTCTGCTTTATGATTTGGACAGCACGTTCTGCTTGCCCATTGGATGCAGGTTTGAATGGTGCTGACATTACATGTTTGATACCATTGAGTTTCATGAACTCTTGAAACTCCTGACTGCTGAAGCACGATCTGTTGTCGCTAACAACAATGTCAGGCAGACCATGTGTTGCGAACATGACACAAAGGCTCTCAATGGTAGCTGTGGATGTGCTGGATGACATAATTATACACTCTATCCACCGAATATGCATCCATCACAACTAAAAACATCTTCCCCAGGAAGGGACCTGAAAAGTCTATGTGGATCCTGAACCATGGTCTGGACGGCCATGACCACAGACTCAGCAGCGATTCCACTGGTGCTTTGCTGAGCTGAATGTAAGTGTTGCACTGATGCACACATGATTCCAGCTCAGAGTCAATTACCGGCCACCATACATGAGACCTGGCGATGGCTTTCATCATTACAATGCCGGTATGTGTGCTATGTAGCTCACATACAAATTTCTCTCTCCCTTTCTTGGGCATAACAACACAATTGCCCCACAGTATACAATCCGACTGAACAGACAGTTCGTCTTTGCGACGAATGTAAGATTTGGTCTCCTCGCACATTTGCTTGGGTATGGCAGACCAATCACCTTTGAGGATGCAACTCTTCATGCCGATAAAATAAGGTACTGGCTGGTCCAGATCATAACTTGTTGAGCCATGACAGGGGTTCCTTCACTCTCAAAAGCATCCATAACTAACAATAGGTCTGCCGGTTGTGGCGTTTCCACCTCCGATGTGGGCAACGGCAGACAGCTCAAAGCATCGGCACAATTCTCGGTGCCAGGTCTATAGCAAATGACATAATCATAAGCGGATAATGTCAGCGCCCACCTCTGGATGCGGGATGAAGCATTGGTATTGATGCCTTTATTTTCAGAGAACAGTGAAATGAGCGGCTTGTGATCTGTCTCCAGTTCAAACCTAAGACCAAACAGGTACTGATGCATCTTTTTAACCCCATACAAACAGGCTAGTGCTTCTTTCTCTACCATGCTGTAGGTTCTTTCCGCTTTAGACAAACTTTTTGAAACATACGTGACTGATTGAAGTTTACCCGACTCATTAGCTTGTTGGAGTACGCAACCAATTCCATATGACGAAGCATCACACATTAATACTAAACGTTTACATGGGTCATGATGTACCAGCAGCTTGTTAGAGCAAAGCAGATTACTGGCTTTCTCAAGATGAGATGCCGCCACACCCAGTTGTCGCCTTTTCTTAGCAGCATGTGCAGTAGTTCTAACAAGGTGCTCAATATAGGTAGGAAGTGACTGAAGTAGTTGAGTAGACCCAAGAATGAACGCAGCTCCGTCACATTCTGTGGCTTGGGTGCATTCTTGATGGCCTTGGTTTTCGTGTCCATGGGCCAGATGCCGTCAGCAGCAATTTTCCTCCCCAGGAATTCGACCTCTGGTGCCATGAAGACGCACTTTGAGCATTTCAGTCTGAGTCCCACTTTGTCCAGACGATGTAGAACCTTTTCCAGGTTGTTCAGATATTCCTCGGAGTCACGACCTGTGATCAGGATGTCATCTTGGAACACGACGGTTCTGGGAACGGACTTCAGTACACTCTCCATGTTCCCCTGAAATATTGCTGCAGCCGAACAAATTCCAAAAGGGCACCTGTGATAAATAAACAGTCCTTTATGCATGTTAATGCAAGTAAGTTTTTTCGACATCTCGACCAGCTTCAGTGTCATGTAGGCCAATGTCAAGTCCAGTTTGGTGTATGACTTCCCCCCGGCTAGCGCTGAAAACAAGTCATCAGCCTTCGATAATGGGTACTGATCCTGTTTCGAAACCCTGTTGATCGTAGCCTTGTAGTCTTCACAGATTCTGACTGTGCCATCACTTTTCAGCACAGGAACAATGGGGCTGGCCCATTCATTAAATTCAACTGGTGATATGGTCCCTTCATGCTGGAGTCTGTCCAGTTCGATTTCGACCTCCCTCATCATATACGGAACTGCCCGAGCTTTATGCTGGACGGGTCTTGCATCCGAGTCTACATGGATCTGCACCTTGGCTCCTGTGAAGTTGCTGATGCCTGGTTCGAACAGCGAGGGGAACTTACTCAATACTTGGGCACATGTATCTTTCTCCAACGACAATGCCTTGATGTCATTCCAATCACATCTGATTTTTTTTCAGATCAGTTCCTGCTGAACAGCGTTGGGCCATTGCCTGGGACAATCCATAGCGGTAACTCGTGAACCACACCGTCATACGACACTTTAATTGTGGCACCGCCAATCACCATTATGAGTTCTTTGGTGTTCGTGCGCAACTTGGCATTGAGTGGACTCAGCCTGGGCCTCACAGCCTTAGTATCCCACAGCTTGTCGAATGCCTTCTGGCTCATTATCGATTGACTTGCCCCCATGTCCAGTTCCATCGATATCGGCACCCCATTAAATTTCACTTTGATCATTGTCTGTTTGCTCTTAGTTAGGAATGAGTACAGTCCACACACTTCCTCCTCTGGTATCTCTGATTGCGTATCCGGATCCGCGCTAGTCTGACCATTATCCTCCACGTGGTGTGTCGCAGCACGCTTACTCACCTGTGGACACTTGCGCTGGAGATGCCCCACCCTCAAACAGCCTTTGCAACTATATTGCTTAAATCGGCACTGCTGGTGCTGGTGATTTCCCCCACAACGCCAACACGGAAAAATCGGATGTATTCCCGCTGGCCATCTTTGGGCAGCCACAGGTTTCGCGTATGCAGCCGGGTAGGCCCTGCCATGTGCCGCCCTGTCGAACGCCGAATCAATCATATTTACAGAACTTGACGAGTTTTGATTTTTCACTGATATCTGCTATAGACTTCTATCTGTCATCATGTATGACTGAGCGATCGTGATGGCCCTGTTCAGGTCCAACATCTCCATCGGCAGTAGTTTACGCAGGATCATCTCGTGGTTGATGCCGATTACAAAGAAGTCCCGCAGCATGTCTGCCAACACAGCCTCAAATTTACACGGTCCCGCTAGACGTCTCAGGTTGGCAACAAATTCCGCTGCATTCTGGCCATCTGAGCAAACGTGCGTGTAAAATCTGTATCTCAAGATGATGATGGTTTCATCTGGCTTAAGGTGGTCCTGTACCAGCGTACACAATTTTTCATACGTCTTCTCTGTTGGACTCACAGGCAGGAGTAGATCCTTTATCAGACCATAAATTTTTGGACCGCAAACCGTGAGGCATACCACCCGGCGCCGATCTGCGTCTCCGATCTCCTCCATTTTGTTGGCCATGAAGAACTGGCTCAAATAGCTCACAAAGTCTGCCCAATCTTCTCCTTCCACAAATCGCTGCAACATTCCAATTGTGCTCATTTTTGCATGCAAAGGTTCTTGTTGCCTCGTCGCCAAATGTTGTGTATGCAATAACTGTTAGACTGAGTACTGCTTAGCTCCAAGAGGTATGACCTTGGCTCTGCTTTATTAACGCAAAGTGCCTAATATACAAAATGGCTGGCCTTTTATATTGGGCTGCACACACGTGCGTGCAGCCCAATGGCTTCCAACAGTGAGGCCGTCTAGTGGCTGGCGATCTGAAATGTACATACATGACAGGGACAGACAACATGGTGTCATCTGTTGTAATTTTCTCTAGTTTGTCCCTTGTGACTCTAACATACTGTATATTGGGATGATACAGGTGTACTGTACTTGCCATTCGAAGGAAGTGGGGCCCACAAAAATGTTCCAGGCTGGGTTCGTAGCCTGGAATATCCAAGACCAAAGATTTGGCCCCTTTGAACTCAGCCCTCTTACAAAGCAGCTGATTTCAAGCAAGTCTTTACAGCCAGAGGAAATCATAATTTGCAATGTTAACCAATTTTAGTTGCAGGACATCTGTAATGTTTGCAACCTTATTTGTGTATATTTTTAATATTTTTATTGTGTATATTTTTAATGCTTACACTGAATATATTTCAACCACTGCAACATAAAGCACATCATTCATCTCTTTCTCGGATAATGATAGGCAATGGAGGACAGATGTGGGAACCCATAATGAATATCTGACACATTGAGGAAATAGGTTAATAAGAAGTTGGAGATGTGATGGCTGAGAAGCTCCTTTGGTAACAATGTTCCCCCTTTAAGCTCCATGGCTGCACGACTGTTCAGCTGTCTGTTGGTCCCGTACAGCCCGGACCAGCTTTTCCAACTTGAAATTTCGCACATGCGTGAAACGTCTCCAAACCGGGGTGAGGGTTTGCCAAGCTTCTGTGACCGGGTGAGGGAACGATTCTACCGGCCGACCTTCGACCCCGGTGAGGAAACATTCGGTTGGTGGTGGGGTGGTACTTTGAAAATAATCTAAAATTAAAGAATTGCATTAGACTTCATTGCCCCAAATGTCCTCATTTGAATGCCTAGCTTCCCATTCTCAGCAAGCTTATTGCGCATGCACAAACCTGGGTGTGGTCCATACTAGGGCATCGACCTTGGGGAGAGCGAGAACAAAGAAGCTGGTCCTGCTGTTTTGAGCTTCTTGCAAAGGTACAATTTAATTATGGGGGCAATACTGACAATGCCATACATCGTGCAAGCCTTTTGCATGATGGTACTGCAGAGGAGACAATTGATTCAGCATCATCGCATGAGGAGTCTCAGAGCACGTAGGATGATGGGCAGGAGGCCTTACCCACGTCGGGTATGTCGAGACAGGTGTTCCTACCTGCACCTGAGTGATGCAGACTGTGTAAGAAGGCTGCGTTCCTGCAAAGAAGTTGTAACCGAGATCTGTGAGTTAGTAAAAGCAGAACTGCAACCTAGAAGCAACAGTTGATGTGAAGGTTACAGCTGCACTTTCATTCTATGCATCTGGATCATTCCAGGCCACAACTGGGGATGTGTGTGCCATTTCTCAACATGCAACACATATTTGCATTTGGCAGATGACTGCTGCATTTTATGCCCGGAGGAGTGACTACATAAAGTTCCATGACCGCCCAGGCAATGCGTGAAAGAGCTGTGGGCTTCTCCAGGAATGCTGGCTTACCAAAGATACATGGCTTCATTGATTGTACCCACTTGCCTTGTGAGCACTTTTGGAGGATTCTGAGATGTACAGAAACAGAAAAGGCTTCCACTCCATTTATGCGCAGCTCATGTGTGACGACATGCATCACATCATATCAGTTGATACGGAATACCATGGGAGCACCCACGATGCGTTCATTCTATGCGAGAGCGTTATATCTGCCATGTTTCAGCAGCATCCAGAAGGGCAGAGCTGGCTGCTGGGGGACAAAGGCTACGGCCTCGCTACCTGGCTCATGATGCCCCTATGCGTAACCCGGACAGAAGCTGACTGGGAATACAAAATGTCGCACATTGCGACGTGCAGCATAATAGAGAGGACCATTGGCATCTTGAAACAGCGTTTCCGATGTCGGGACCATTCCGGAGGCTACTTGCTATACTCCCCTGAGATTGTCGGTCAGTGCACTGTTGTGTGCTGCATGCTGCATAACTTAGCCATCAAGAGGCAGTAGCAGCTGGTAGTAGAAAACCCACCTGAGGTGAGAGTGGCTAATGATGAGAAAGATGCAGATGATGAGGAGGAGCACGAGGATGCCATGCAACTACCTGAACCCAGAGCACGATGGCGGAGGAGGGCGAGACGCCATGCCCCTAAAACAATTGCTTGAGCCTTGCACAAGCAGCTCATCCATGAACGCTTTGCTGCCTGAAGGCTCAGCGGCAGCTATTCCACATGGACCATGTTTACTGTTTGAACCTGTTCCATAATGTTGTGTTGTGTTAGAGGAACAAATAATGGAAATGATTCAGTTATAATTTAAAATATATTTTATTCAAAAGTTTAACAAACACTTGTTTGTACTTAACTTAATTTTAATAAAAATATTCTTGTCTCAAACTTTAAAGTTTTCAGTTAAGATCCCTTACAATCTTTAAGATCACTTACAAATTCTAAGATCGCTTAAAAACTTTAAGATCACTTACAAACTTTTAAATTTGTAAATTTACATAACTTACAAAAAACGTTTAATTTGAGAATAGTTACAACAGTAACAACAACAATAAGAAGAACATCATCATCATCATAGACAGTCCCTTGAATCGAGGATGACTTGCTTCCACGTCAAAAAGTTCACTGGTGTTTCAATGAAGGACCTAAAATTCCAGGTCACGAACTAAATCTTGAAAGGTGGAAGATGCCTGTGCATGGATTTTTTTAACGTGGGGTGACCGTTGCACACCAGCCACCACACGGGCTTGACAGAGCTAGGTCTTGGTCCAGTAACAAGTATTAACCAAGATGACTGGAGACCAGCTCTGCTGCACAGACCTAGTGCTCACACATATCGCAGTGTGGGCTGGCCTGTGCTGCCCCTGGGCCCGAACTCACACCTCTCCTGGGCCCCGATCATGTCCTTCTACAATCTTTTGCCGCTCCTTCGCCCCAGCCTCGCCACTCCTGCTGTATCTGCCCACGCTCCAATCACCGACCTGGATCTTGGTGATGTCCCTTTTCGCTGCTGCTGCTCTCCTGCTCCAACATGTGCTGCTCCCTGGAGTGGTATGCCACCATGCTGCTCCGTCTGCTCCTTGGCCTGCTCCGATGGTGCTCACAGGCCGGGGGCCGCTCAGCCTGCTGGGCTAGGCCGCCATGCTGCTCCTTCTGCTCCCCGGCCTGCTCCGATGGTGCTCGCAAAGAAAGAACAACAACAACAGCAAAGAAAGGCTGCACCCATCTCTCCTCCACCTTATTCTAAGATCGCCTGCTGCGCTTGGTCTTGTTGACTCCACCCCTGCCCGCAGGCGGTGCCGCAGTGTTTCTCGGGTTGGTACCAAGCTTATTCTTTCGAACATTTCGGGTAATGTGCACTTCTTGATGGGGGGAGTGGTGATGTGGAAGGTCCGGCTTGGACCTCTTCAGAGGCTGGTGTGGGGATTGGAGTGGGAGTGGCAGTTGATTCTGTCAATGGGGGCGGGCTCTGGGTGTGTTCCCTTATGGCAGCAGCTAACTCTGACATTCCCTCTCTCCTGTGCCCTGACAGTGTGTCAACTACCTGCAACATTCCCTTTCTCATGTTCACCGACAGTGTCTCAGCTACCTGCAAAATTTCCTCTTTCATGTTCACCGACAGTGCATCAGCTAGCTGCGACATTCCCACCCTCATGTGCACCGATACTGTATCAGCTGCCTGCGACATTCCCTCCCTCGTGCCCAGACAGTGTTCCCATGTCTCGTGAGAGTGTTGTTACTTCTCCTGACAGTCCCGATACCTCATCACCCACCCCATTGATGGTGTCCAGGAGTGATTATGTAAGGTCAACGCTCTCCGCACTCATTGCCATCATCTGAACCACATCTGTTAGATCCTGCACCCCAGGAGAGCGCTGTCGAGCTCTCCTTCCCCTCCTCACCCTGGGTGTGGCTCGCTGCATCCCACTGAGACCCGCAGCCTCGGACGGTGGGGCCCTGGGCATGCCTTACTGCATCCCACTGGGACCCACAGCCTTGGACAGTGGGGCCTTGGATGTGCCACAGAAAACTCCAGCCTCGGACTGTGAGAATGTCCCAACACTTGTACCACTCAGGAAAGGGCCTGGAACCTCAGTGGGCGGCACGTGAACCTCCTCTAGAGTGAGTACTACAATGTGGGCTTCATCCATCACATCTCCCTCCCCCTCACCACCATGCTCTTGGTCTGGAAGATGGGATTGGAAGATGTTCTCCTCTTCAGGCTCGTCCGTGTCTGAATCTTCTTCTGCATCGGCTTCAGCCTTGTCGGGGTTGGCCTCAAGTTTTGCAAAATATAACAGAACAGACAAATGGTTAGCAGCAGAGGAGGGGGCAGGGTGGGTGACATGAGTAGGCTCACACAGCGCAGGCAGCAGGCTCATTTGAAGGACCACGATGAATGATAGCACATTGCATCAACCGAAGCGTAGCTGACGGAGACAACCCCATGAATTGAAGCATGGCTAGCCCGCGCAGTACTTAAACATTTAGCAAAGCCAGACTGTGTAATTTGCAGGACTTACCCTCTCCCTCGAGTGTGGGCCCAGCTTGTGTAGTGGTGGTTGCTTTTCTCCAGGCAGGACCCATTAAAGCAGCGACCCTGTCTTCCAAGGGTATCAGTGGGTGCAGATTGGCCAGGCCTCCTCCTGTTCTTTCCCTTTTGTTGTGTGTCACCTTCCTCTGCAAAGATGAAAATATAACTTTTTAGAGAGGGTGTCTTTCTGTTGGGTGTGACATACAGATGGTCACATTTACAATTGCATTTCCATTGAATAAATGAAAATATTACTTACATTAACTACTTGACCAAGGTCTTGCCACTTTTTTGTGCACTGGCCTCCAGACCTCGGGGTGGTCACCATTGCACAGTAATCTTCTGCAAGTTGGTTCCAGCATTTCTTCATTTCTTTTGGTGAAACTTTTATGTGACCTCTGCTGGTGTCCAGCTCCTGCCATCTGGCTTCAATTACAGTAACCAGTGCCTCCACTTCATCCTGTAAGAAATTCTTGGTCCTTGAGCCGCGTTGCATACTGCATTGCAGCTCCGATTTTTCCAATGAGAATTAAAGTACTCACACACAACTGGCCCTTTAAAAGTGGCCAAATGCAGACTGGGAGCTGTACTGGGCATACACGGCCATAACAGTCACGTCAAAAACTTCCTTTTTTTCACGCATGCACAGAAGGGGGAGGAGCATCGTTTTTTCGCCGCAGACATTAGGCTCCACCCCCCAAAGCTAAAGGACAGGCTGCACAGCGCTAATTTCAAAAAATAGATCGGGGAAACTTGCTAGTTATTTTTTTGTAGTAGTCGGGGCCAAAAGAAAACAGGCATAACTCTTGCAATACGCCAAAAAACGGCATTGGGGAAAATTGAGCCTGAAGTATGTACATATGTGTGGTACACCCCAGATTGTGGTTTGCTGGGCATTTCACAGGCACACTCTTGCATTACAGACACACCTTGAATGAAGAAGGAATGGCAGTATCCAGAGAATTGTGTGCTATGTGCTGATTTGCTTTGAAGTACGTATTGTAGATTGAAACACCCATAACAAAGAGAAGTAATATCTTCAAAAACAGTACAGCATTTGATGTGGGAGAGAATAATGGTTAGAAAATGCAAGTGCCTGTGACCTTAGTGGGAGCTGCATCTTATGCCAGCAGCAGTCAACTATGAACCCAGCCCCTGTTTGAAAAGAACGGGAAGCAGGTGTTGACAAATGACACCTCGCTGCTGTTGCTGCTGTGCAGGAATTAACCAGAAGATAACATTATCAGCGTGGTTCAGTGCTGTCTGTTAAATATATTGTAATGTGTTGTTGGAGAAACTATTAATGTCAGTACCAAAATATAAAATGTAATGGTGAAATATTTTATTTTATAGTGCTGTTATATTGCAGGTGCTGGTTCAACATTGGTACCTGCTTTAGAAGGTAGGAGCTGTCGCACCAACTTTGCATGCTCACTAGTCAGGCAAAGAGGAGTTCGACATATGCATGCATGCACAGCACTTCATACACAAGTCCAAATACTAGTTAAATTTTTAATATTAGTGAACAGCTAACATTAAAAAGGCATAAATAGTTGAAAGGCAGTAGTTGAGCTATAGAAATAGAGAATGCAGGTACACTTGCCAGAATTTGATGCGCCATCAGATAAGCAATTTCATTTGCTAGTTACACTACAGATTTTGTATCAATATGACATAATGGTTACATTACGTCAGTGCAAAAACTGCAGTATTATAGGATTATTAGAATCTTGGCTTTATAGAAGATGTTTTTATTAGTTTTATTAATTTCATATCTTTCTGAATTGTGGTCTGGATTTTTGGTTTGTTGCTGCCTCTGTTTCCGCTCCGGATGGGTGGCAATGGCGGCAGTAAGCTCTTCCGGGCGGACGGCCAGCTTCCAGCACCCCGCCGGGTTTTTGGGGCCGGTTTCGGCAGGGCGTGGAGTATTACCACCTGGAAGAGGCAAGCCAGTGTGCCACTCCCTTGGTTGCGACACCGGCTTGATTTTTGGCCGCCGTCCGATCCATTGTGCTCCGTAGAGCGCGGTGCTGGGACTACCTGTGAAAGCGGGCGGTCTGAGCTGTAGCAGCTGCAGTGAGGTAAGTAATGTCGACTTTGGTTGAGTGTGATTGTTTTTTATTTTTTTTTTTGCGATTTATGTTGTGGTGATGTGAGTTATTTATTGGGAATGTTTTTGGTGGGTTTTTTTCAGGTTTATTTTTCTCTCCCCAGGCCTCTCGTAGAGCGCTCCAAGGCCAGCTGTTTAGCTCGGGATTTTTGCTTGCTGCTGAATTTTGCTGACTGGGGCACAAACTTTACCACCCTGTCGCCATTACTGCCCCGAAATGAGCTGAACCGAAAATCCATTTAGCATGCACCTATTACACCTCAATGTGCCACACTTGCAAGGTGTCCATCACACTTAAAAATGTCCCAAATGGAAAATGTGCCATATACTTCAAGGGGCCACATTTGCTTCTGGTTGGCTCAAGCATGTTAAAAAGACAACAAATCATTGTTCACTGAACATAGCGAGTTGCCTTAAATATTGCTGAGTATGTAAGAAATCTATCAACAAACAACAAGCAGGCAAGAAAATATCAATTCAAAGCAGTAAAAAGTTACCAATAAACAACTGGCAAGGAGGAGTAGGTGAACTAACAAAATCAATCAAATAATTTCTTCACAGTTTTCACCCACCATTTTTCTACTTCACTCAGTTCAATATATTCTGCTAAAAATAAAATTCACAACACAATGAACACATACAAAATTACACAATTCAGAACATTCACTAAATGTATCAATTAAATTAGTTATTTAATTTTAGAACCTGAAAGAACATATTAATACTGTTAGAGCTTCATTTTAGATCTCCCTGCAAGATAGTTTCCCCACACAGGCCTACTCCTCCACCTCAGGCCTGGAGCTTGAGTTCAGCTTCAATCTCAGAATTATAAATTTCACCTGAGCATTAGATGGTGGTTATTTTAAGTTGCTATGGACAAATGCTCTGGCCCAAGGGACACTAATGGGGCACAAATGACTTTTGCCTGGGCGCGGCGCCACTAGCGACGGCAGTAACCCATTGCGCCCCGCTTCGCTGGTGATGCCGTTGTCATTACTGCGCGCAGCGCCACGTACCCTAAATTGGGTATCGCCTCCTGAAGCTACACCGGGCGATGCCGGCGACAGCTTCAGGAGGCGCGTACGGGGCGGCTGGCCGCTCATGGGGCGTAAGTTAAAGGGGAGGTGTGGGCCATTACAAAGAAAATTCAGCCGATTTTGCAGAGTGCCCCGCTGGTGTTTTTGAATGCGGGGTCCGTGCTGGGAGTGGTCAGCCTGACACTCTGCTTGTTGGCACGGCACCTCCGCTCCCCTGTGGTCCAGGCCCAGGGAAGCCCCTTTCATTACTGCAGAGTTTGTAGTTTGGGCCCTTCCCTTTAATTAAGGGAAGAGCCCCTCCTACGCGGCAGCGCTACATGGCCCAATGCGTAGCGCTGTGCCCCGCTCTCGACTCGTCCAGCCAAGAAAGGAAGTGGACCACGTTATTTTGCGCTCCACTTCCTTTCAGGGGTGGTAATCGCAATTTCTCACGAGAAGTGAGACTTCTGCGCCTGACGCTAAGTCTTGCAACCTTGCGAATATTACGCCTCCAAATGAGATGCAACAGAATTTTTTCCTGTATATCTGTATATATGTGTGTGAGAGAGAAAGAGATGCATCTTAAGAGTTGTAGTTTTCACTCTGTTCTTGTTGAACTGTAATAGCCGGAGTGAACTATGACAACCTATGTTACATGACAGCCGGGTTAAACACTCTACAGTCTAAAAGACTTTACAGCTAGGCTGGGGGTTGGGGGGCTAGAAGGTTATAGTTTCTGTTGACAAATTCTGTGGGGATCAGAGAGATGTATTGTGGGAGTTGTAGTTTTTACCCGGCTGCTGAAGAACTACAATGCCTAGTGTATACTGTGTGACATTACAATCAGACAGAAAATTTATAAATGACAACAGCATGAGCACCAGAAACAAATTCAGCTTTTAAAATGTTTAAACCATGAAATAACTACAACTTATTTTTGTGCCACTGAGCCAGATTGATCTTGGCTGAGCTCAGACACTGCAGCCAGAATTAGTCAGTCAGTCAGTCACGCTTGGAACAAGTTGAATGATCAACTTGTTCAAGATACTGGTAACTGTACACTTGGCAAAAGTCTTTCTGGTGCAGTGGTACACCAGAGAAAGGAACTGCAAATCCACCAAAAGAGGGCGAATTTTATAAAAATAATTATGCAACAAACAGAAAAAGATGGAAGGTTTCATGGAGGAGGAGGGAAGAATAAACATATGTTACTGTATTGTATATGTCTATTGAAAAGCCAGTAAAGCAAAAAATAATGAAACTAATTACTTAGAATAAGAAGTTTAGAAGAATGAAGGACAAACAAAGATTCGTGTCCTATAAATTCAGCAGCACGGCGCCTGATTTTCACGAACTGGCCGGCTGAGCCCTCAATCTGGCAGGCACGATGCACATGTACCTTTCTTGCTGGAAATGCACCACCCGCCATATTGGGAAAGGAAAATAAGTAGGCACCGGTTGCATTCAGGGAAACCAGACCTTGGGATTGTGATATATTCCTTATGACATCACAAAACACACAGACTGTAAGATGGCTTCATTAACTCAGGAAATGGTCAGGTGACCTGCCTTTATTGTGAAAACAGCAATGGCTGCATTACTAAAGTAGTCCACCAGATGGAGCAGCAGTCCAGTAGGTGGATCTATATATTGCATTTCTCCCTCCTTAATGAAGAAGTTATTATAACAAACAATCATCCTACATAACTTGCATGGTTGTACAAGGACACCAAGGCTGTCAGGGCCCACTGGAAGAAGCACTTTGAAGATCTCCTCAATCGAAATTCTGCCTTTGACTCGAGTGTTCTCAACTCCATCCCGCAGCATGCGACCCACCACCACCTCAGTGAAACTCCAACGTTACAAGAAGTAGGCAAAGCCATAAAACAGCTCAAGAACAACAAGGCTACAGGTGCGGATGGAATTTCTGCTGAGGCGCTAAAATATGGTGGAGGGGCGCTGTTGGCATGGATACATGACCTCATCTCTCTCATTCGGAGGGAAGAGAGCATGCTGGGGGATCTCAGAGATGCAGTGATCGTGTCCATTTTTAAAAAAGGGAACAAATCCGACTGTGGCAACTACAGGGGAATCTCCCTACTATCAACCACTGGGAAGATTGTCGCTAGAGTCCTCCTCAACCGTCTTCTCCCTGTGGCCGAGGAGCTCCTCCTGGAGTCACTGTGCGGATTTTGTCTCCTACGGGGAACAATAGACATAATCTTTGCAGCACGACAACTGCAGGAAAAATGCAGGGAGCAGCGCCAGCCCTCATACATCGTCGTTTTTGACCTTACAAAGGCTTTTGACACTGTCGACCGTGAGGGCTTATGGAGCGTCGTCCTCCGTTTTGGATGCTCCCAAAAGTTTGTCAACGTCCTTCGCCTGCTCCACGACGACATGCAGGCTGTGATCCTTACCAATGGATCTGTTACAGACCCATTCCGCATCCGAACCGGGGTCAAACAGGGCTGCATCATCACTCAACCCTCTTTTCAATCTTCCTCGCTGCAATGCTCCACCTTACTGTCAACAAGCTCCCCGCCATAGTGGAACTAAACTACAGAACCAGTGGGAAGCTGTTTAACCTACGTCGCCTCCAAGCCAGGTCCAAGACCACCCCAACCTCTGTCATTGAACAGCAGTACGCGGACGACGCCTGCGTCTGTGCACATTCGGAGACTGAATGCCAGGATATAGTCAATGTATTCACCGAGGCATATGAAAGCATGGGCCTTACGCTTAACATCCGTAAGACAAAGGTCCTACACCAATCTGTCCTCACCGCACAGCACTGTCCCCCAGTCATCAAGATCCACGGCGCGGCTCTCGACAACGTGGACCACTTCCCATACCATACCTCGGGTGCCTCTTGCCAACAAAGGCAGACATTGATGCGGAGATTCAACATCGCCTCCAGTGCGCCAGTGCAGCCTTCGGCCGCCTGAGGAAAAGAGTGTTCGAAGACCAAGCCCTCAAACCTACCACCAAGCTCATGGTCCACAGGGCTGTGTAGTAATACCTGCCCTTTTATATGGCAAGTCGCTGGAGATATATCACCAACGATGTTTCGCAAGATCCTGCAAATCCCTTGGCAGGACAGACGCACCAACATCAGTGTCCTTGCCCAGGCTAACATCTCCAGCATTGAAACACCGACCACGCTAGATCAGCTTCGTTGGGCAGACCACTTAGTTCGCATGCCAGATACGAGACTCCCTAAACAACTGCTATATGCAGAGCTCCTTCATGGCAAACGAGCCAAAGGTGGGCAGCGGAAATGTGCAAGGACACCCTCAAAGCCTTCCTGGTGAAGTGCGACATCACCACTGATGCCTGGGAGACCCTGGCCGAAGACCGCCCGAGGTGGAGAAAGTGCATCCGGGAGGGCGTTGAGCTCTTCGAATCTCAACACTGCGAGCGTGAAGAGATCAGGTGCAGGCAGCGGAAGGAGCATGTGGTAAATCAGTGCCAACCCCCCTTCCCCCGACGAATATCTGTCCCACCTGTGACAGGGTCTGTGGCTCGCATGTTGAACTGTTCAGCCACCAAAGAACTCACTTTAGGAGTATAAGCAAGGCTTCCTCGATTTCGAGGGACTGCCTATGACGATGATAGTTATATATAACAAAAGATACAGATTTATTTTGTCATATTTACAAATCAAACTTAACCACTTGTTTTCTGTTTCGAACAGGATACCTTCACTCTCGAACAGAACCTTCCGAACATGGTGTCGAACGTGGACTCATTCTGGGCTGATCCTGAGGAAAGTTTTCCTCCAAGGGATACCCTTGATCTACAATTGAACTCTCTAAAACTTCAGACTGTTTGTCTGCCTGACTCGGACTCAGACTTAAATTCTGACTTTCTCTTGGATTTATGTCTAGTACATTTGATGTTGAATATGTTACTGGTAATCTACTTGTAATACGATGAGCCAGCAATAATTGAATCATTCCAACTTTCAACTCCTTCCACATCTGTAGGTAAAATATGATCAATGTGAACAAACCTAACCTGGCCATGATGAAATATCTTGACCAAATATGTGCGAGGACCACATATCTTTACCACTCTTCCTAGTAACCACTTTAATCATTTATGGTGCTGGTTTTTCACTCTCCTGATTTAATTTCACACTTCTCTCTCTTACTCTACCTCTATCATGATTCTCTTTAGATATGTCATAGTGAACTAACATGGTGCTCTCTACCAATTGGCTTTGACACTCCTTGAATACTGCGTCACATTCTTCTGACCACTTCCAATGGACCTTTTTTTTCAACAGTTCATTCAGTGGATGTAACATTGTAGCCAAATTTGGTAGGAACTTACCATAATAAGTTCAAAAGACCCAAAAATGATCGAAGTTCAGTGACATTCTTGGGATTGGGTGCATTTCTAATTGCATCCAGCTTTTCCTTAGTTTTATGTATACCATCTTTGTCTACTTTGTGCCCTAAGTACTCCACTGAGTTTTGAAATAACTCACACTTGCGAGCAGTCACTCGTATTCTGTGCTTCTCTAGCCATTTGAGCACTTCATTCAATATGTTATTATGAAATTAGTATGTCATCTAAATAACATACTACCCCTTCAATGCCTTGCAAAATAAGAACATAAGAACATAAGAAATAGGAACAGGAGTAGGCCATACGGCCCCTCGAGCCTGCTCCGCTATTCAATAAGATCATGGCTGATCTGATCATGGACTCAGCTCCACTTCCCTGCTCACTCCCCATAACCCCTTTTGCCCATATCGTTTAAGAAACTGTCTATTTCTGTCTTAAATTTATTCAATGTCCCAGCTTCCACAGCTCTCTGAGGCAGCGAATTCCACAGATTTACAATCCTCTGAGAGAAGAAATTTCTCCTCATCTCTGTTTTAAATGGGCGGCCCCTTATTCTAAGATCGTGCCCTCTAGTTCTAGTCTCTCCCATCAGTGGAATCATCCTCTCTGCATCCACCTTGTCAAGCCCCCTCATAATCTTATACGTTTCAATAAGATCACCTCTCATTCTTCTGAATTCTAATGAGTAGAGCCCAACCTACTCAACCTTTCCTCTTTAAGTCAACCTCCTCACCCCCGGAATCAACCTAATGAACCTTCTCTGCACAGCCTCCAAAACAAGTATATCCTTTCGTAAATATGAAATCTGGTTCATCACTCCTTGGAATATGGCGGGGGCGGAAGACACTCCAAATAATAGCCTATTAAATTGATATAGGCCTAGATGAGTATTTATAGTCAAGCATGACTTGGACTCCTCATCTCGATCAAGATGTAAGTAGGCATTTGTAAGATCCAACTTTGAAAAGATCTGACCACCTGTCATCATTGTGAACAAATCTTCTACATTTGGCAATGTATTAGGGAGATTACCCTCTAAAACTTGGTTTATGGTTACTTTATAATTACCACACAACCTTACCATCTGACTTAGGTACAACAACAATGGGTGTAGCCCAATTACATAGATCTATTTTAGAAGTAATGTTCAGTCTCTAGTCGTTTGAGTTCTGACTCAACTTTCTCCTTGAGTGCATATAGTACAGGACGTGGCTTGCGGTAAACTGGTCTAGCGTCCTTCTGTACCATGACACTCGCCTTGAAGCCTTGGATTGGACTGCCAGTTTCGCAGAACACCTTCGGATACTTCTTGATGACAGCATCCTTTGAAGCAAATCTCGTTTCAACGTGAAAAATCTCACTCCAATCCAGCTTCAATAATCCCAACCAATTTCTACCTAATAAGGCAGGCTTGTCTCCTGCCACTACTAAGTGAGGCAAGCTATGAAATTGATCCTTATATTTCACAGGTATGGTGATACGACCTACCACAGGAATTTGCTCTCCTGAGTAGCCTCGCAACTCTACCTTGGATTTCTCCAATGGGAAATCACGCAATTTGTCAAGATATCGCGATTCCAGTGCTATGCTCACGTCGATTTCCATGGGTATCTTGGTTCCTGCAACATCTACTTGGATGATGATACTTTTTGAATCGCTGTTAGATACTCTCGTGCTCGTAATGACATGTATATCCAAAACCTCCTCGTCCAGTTGCTTTTCTTCCAAGCTATGTAGTCTCTGGGGATTTCTATTTATAGCCTTGAAAGTTGGTTTACTCTTCAGTCGGCATGCTTTCACAAGATGTTCAGTTTTCCTGCAGGAGAAACATTCTGCCTTCACATATGGACAACTCTGAGCAATGTGTGGTCCCAGGCACTGATAGCATGACTTCAATGCACTGTTACCATTGCCAGTTACTGAGACCTTGGGGCCCAACTGCATTTTACTTTTAACCTGCAGGCGATTCACCTTGGTTGTCTGATGACTGGAAATGGTACGAAATTCTCGAGAATATTGGTCGGCCATACCCATTGACATAGCTGTCTGACAAGCTAAATCAAAAGTCAAGTTAGGGGTTGTCAATAACTTTGTTCTGATTGCTTTATTTTTCATCCCACAAACAAAGCGGTCACACAATGCTCAGCCCTGAAAGTTTCCAAAATGATAGTGAACCTTTTTTAATGCTACAATATACTCACTGATACTTTTGTCAATGAATTGATCTTGTATTCCGAAACAATAACTTTCAGCAATTTCCAGGGTCTCAGGACTGTAGTGCTGTTCTGCGTGGGAACATCTGCAGCAAGTTGGGGCCTTAAAAAGGAGTGCCGAGCGGCAACCTGGAAGCAGCGTGGCGGCCCCAACCTGCGTGCAAACATCTGCGGCAGTTTAGGGCCTTAAAAGGAGCGGCGGCCTGGGAGCAGCGTGGCGACAGACCACTATAAGGAGCAGTGCGAGCTGGTGCAGGAGGGCGACGACAGTGAAGAGTGCAACTGGATTGGACGTCATCATAACCCAGGTCGGTGATTGGAGCATGGGCAGGTATAGCAGGAGCGGCGAGGTCAGGTCGAAGGAGTGGTGAGAGATTGCAGAGTGATGTGATTGGGGCCCAGGAGAGGCGCGAGTTCAGGGCCCAGAAGAGGCGTGGGCTCAGGGGCAGCATGGGCCAGCCCACACTGCGATATGTCTGCGCACTAGGTCTCCAGTCATCTTGGTTAATCCTTACTACTGGACCAAGACCTAGTTTTGTCAAGCCCTTGTGGTGGCTGGTGTGCAACGGCTACCACACATTAAAAAAATCCACGCACAGGCATCTTCCAGCCTTCAATATGTGGTTCAGGACCTTTATTGAAACACCTGTGAACTCATTGAACACATCCCTTTTTGGCGTGGAAGCAAGTCATCCTCGATTCAAGGGACCCCCTAAGAAGAAGCAGCTGTTCTAACTTGCTTAAAATCTCCGTAAGTGATGTGTTCTTTGGCTTGATGGGAACAAGGACATTTTTCAGGGTTTCATACACTTTGGGGCCCACTTCAGTAAAGAAAATAGCCGTTTTCTTTCCAACACCACACGGTTACTGTTTTCATCATCGGGGACATCGATGATACTATTCGCGGTGAAAAAACATTTTTGGCTGCTCCACGTACGCTCTGAATGTCTCTCGATCACATTGAAATGCACCCAAGCGCCCTATTGCCCTATTCTCATAGACGCAGCCATCTGGACTCAGTTCAGCCAAGTGTGCTTGTAATTTACCTTGGATTTTTTTAGCTGTTCTGTAAACAAAGGACCTCTCTAGTCTCTGTTGTTTTGCTGGAATCATCCACCAACAAAAATTTCATCGAGGGAATCCAGAAATCCTATCCTTCATCGCCAATGTGATATATTCCTTACGACATCACAAAGCACACAGACTGCAAGATGGCTTCATTAACTCAGGAACTTGTCACCTGATGTCTTTATTGTGAAAACAGCAATGTCTACATTACTACAATAGTCCACCAGGTGGAGCAATAGTGCACTAGATGGATCTATATATTACAGAGATCACCGACAACCTACGATTTTCATATTTAATTGTGAAAATGTGGAGTGTGGAGGAGCAAGTGTTCCCCTCCCCACCCCACATTTAAAGAATGTTTGTCGCCGCTCCTGACATCCCCCGATCATCGCCACTCCTGACTCCCACCCAATAGCCTCCATTACTGTCTCCCCACCTTCTCCTGACCCCTGATCCCACCACATCCCACACCCCGATTCCACGCTCCCTGGACCCAAACTGAACCTAAGCCCCAGCCCCAATCCTAGATGGACATACCTGAGGACCGTTGCAAAGCTAGCAGGGGCCTGATCTTACACTCCTATTCGCTAGATGGCTATTACACCTTTCTGGCTCCATTATAATGAGGCCCAAGTCCCAATATTGGGGTCACCTTGGACCTCACCATTCAAGCACAGGATATATTTTCTGCGCCCCCACAACCCCCGTCCCTAAAAATGGGAGCGCCTGAATTTCCAGACCCTGGTATCATAAGCAAGTTTTGTATGTTGGTAGATGAACAGTATTGCAAGTATTATATCAGTGATGTTTCATATCTTTTAGTATTAATAAGCTGTGTAATATTTTTGCTTCATTTCTGTAATGTGATATATTGCTTCAGTAAATTTTCTGTAATACAACAGTGGGCATTTAGGCTGCACCAGAACTGCAGTAAATATTAGAAACCACCAACCTGCTTCCAGATTACTCCTAAACAATGCCATGGGAGATCTACTAGTATTTAAAACATTTCTAATGAAGCTTCTTTCAGCTTCGGGATGTGGTCGGGTCTCCGTGTGGCCGGGTCTCCATGTGGCCGGGTCTCCGTGTGGCCGGGTCGCTGTGTGACGGGGTCGCTGTGATGGGATTGGCGTGTGACTGTGTCTCCGTGTGACTGTGTCTCCGTGTGATGGGGTCAGCGTGTGACAGGGTCGCCATGTGGCCGGGTCTCTGTGTGACAGGGTCTCCGTGTAACTGGGTCTCTGTGTGACAGGGCCTCCGTATAACTGGGTCTCTGCGTGACAGGGTCTCCGTGTAACTGGGTCTCTGTGTGACAGGGTCTCCGTGTAACTGGGTCTCTGTGTGACAGGGTCTCCGTATAACTGGGTCTCTGCGTGACATGGTCTCCGTGTAACTGGGTCTCTGTGACACGGTCTCCGTGTGGTGGGGTCGCTGTTGCCCTGGGGCCGCCGTGGGATGAAACGTTAAACCGAGGCCTCTGTCTATCCTCTCAGTGAACGTAATATCACTCATAAACAGGTTATCTGGACATTATCACACTGCTGTTTGCGGGAGCTTGCCGTCTTTCCCTACATTGGAACAGTGACTACACTTCAAGAGTTTTTGATTGGCTGTGAAGAGCTTTTGGATGTCCTGAGATTGTGAAAGGCATTGTAGAAATGCAAATTGATCTTATTGAATGGCGGAGCAAGCTCGAGGTGCTGAATGGCCTTCTCCTGCTCCTAATTCTTATGTTTTTATGTTCTTACTGATATTTTTGGATGATCTGGCAGTTATTTTCAATGGAAATCTCTCTCTTTCAATATTTTAGGCGGGTCGCTTACTCATAAAATATTTCTTCTAGAGCTGGAGATCAGGAGGAGTACCACTTGTGTAACAAAGTGGAACTTGTCCGTGTTTGGGATTTACTGCTGCCAGCTGTGGTAACACCACAGAACAGCTGCAAAGCTTGCAAAATATAGAAAGAAACCAAACGGGAAGTCGGTAAAGTTCAGAATTATATATATATTTCACATATGTTTAAAAAGAATCATTGGTTGTAAAAAAT
Organism: Pristiophorus japonicus; assembly: GCF_044704955.1. Taxonomy (NCBI): domain Eukaryota; kingdom Metazoa; phylum Chordata; class Chondrichthyes; family Pristiophoridae; genus Pristiophorus; species Pristiophorus japonicus. Next base: position 65,899,196 of record NC_091984.1, on the reverse strand, counting down.
AGTCATCAGAATGCTCCCAAACAAGAATAATATTTAGACTATGGAAGGAATCAGAAATGTTAATAAATGTGTAAACAAGTGACTTAAACCCTTTTTACTTACATACTGTATTATAATGTATTGTGGCCTGTTTAAATAACTTCCTGTTCTCTCTTGGCTAACAAGTGGCTTATTTCCAGAAGTCTGCCAGTGCTGTCTCTAACCAGCCACCAGGACTTTCACAAAACTAGGCCACAATGACTTGTCCTCGAGTTTCCCTCCCTGCAGACAAGACCAAGCCTTTGCTCTGCACCTCCCCCTATGGCCCAGAGGAGATCAAGCAGTTACCATATTAAGAATTGCAGCAATGAATGCACATCCTATAGCTCTAATGCACAATACACTAAATGTCAATCAGGTTCAAAACAGTTTATGGTATTAAATTGCAGCTTGGGAAGCTAAAGTGATTGTGTAACCTTTTCATCTTGTTGCTTTTGTTGTAGCCCTGTCGCTAAATGACTGCAGTTTCTGTTTTATATACACAGAATCAATGGTGATTCCTCATCTAACCATCTTACATGTAGGTGAGGGTAGTACTACAAATCCATATTATTGGCACTTTATCAAAATGTACAGTATTAGCTGTGGAAAATCAGGGACATCTCCTCTGGGTCCTTTAGCCATCTTTGCTTTATCCACAGCTTTCTCAGTCTTTCGCCCCCTTCTTAATGAACACTCTTCTTTGGCTTATTATTGAAGCTTACCAACTTTCTACCTCTGATTACAGTTCTCACTTGCCAGCACCCTTGTCTTGAAGTTTCCACCGACAATTTTTCTAAACTTCTGCACACCACAGTCTCCTTCACCTCTCCCTAGACATACTTATAGATAACAAATAAAGATTTTTCATCACCATCATTTTCATTTGTGACTGTATCTTCCCTGAATATTGATCATGCCCAAATTTGTAGCATCACTTTCCATCTCTTCCTTTTTTATTCAATATGTTCAGGTTCCAAATTTCACCTGTAGGCAGGTCAACTTAATTCCTAAAAGAAAATAATGCCTTAGAGAGGGTGCACAGGAGATTTATTAGAATGGTACCAGGAATGAGGGATCTCAGTCATGTGGCAAGACGAGAGAGTCTGGGATTGTTCTCCTGAGAGCAGAGAAGGTTAAGGGGAGATTTAATAGAGGTGTTCAAAATTATGAGGGGTTTTGATAGAGTAAATAGGGAGCAACTGTTTCCATCAGCAGAAGGATCAGTAACCAGAGGACACAGATTTAAGGTAGACAAGAGAACCAGAAGGGAGTTGAGAAGAATTTTTTTTACACAGTTGTTAAGAATTGGAATGCACTACCTGAAAGGGTGGTGGAAGCAAATTCCAATAGTAACTTTCAAAAAGGAATTGTACAAATACTTGAATAGGAAAACATTCCTGGGATTTGGGGAAAGAGCAAGGGAGTGGGACTAATTGGAAAACTCTTTCAAAGAGCTGGCACAGACCGGATGGTCTCCTTATGTGCTTATGATTCTATGATCTTGGAATGCCAAGGAAACTAGTAAACATTAACTTACAACATCTGTGATAACAGTTCAGAAGTCCCTGTCATTATAATATTTTACTATAAAAATACATTGAAAAGAATTTTATACATTTCCACATTGAAGATTTAACAAATATTATAGGTATTTAAGACTAGAAATAGTCCCTCAGCTGTACATATTGAATGTTGCAGAATTATTATGCAGTACTAAGACTCAGGCCTGAATTTTAATCCTTTGATGTGTTATGTATTTAACCCCTTGTAACCTGTATTACACTACCACCAGAGGGCCTACCTGTTGGAGTCCCAAGGGATCCCAGCATCCCTTGGGAGCACGGTACATAAGCAGGCCACCCACGAGGTACCAGCACTCTGGAGTCTTATGAAAGGAGCTAAGGTCACGCTTGTTCATTGTACACAGTACTCAGTTTCATCCTTTATTATGAGTGTACCAATTGGCAACGAGGTAACGAACAACCGTGCGAAAATGAAAAGAACAGTTGGTATCCTGGAGAAATTCTCAGAAGGGGACGATTGGGAGGCCTTCGTGGAGAGACTCGACCAATATTTCGTGGCCAACGAGCTGGAAGGAGACGAGAACGCTATCAAATGAAGGGCAATCCTCCTAACTGTCTGTGGGGCAACAACCTATGGCCTCATGAAGAATCTACTAGCTCCGGCAAAACCAACAGAGAAATCCTATGAAGAATTGTGTACGTTGGTCCGGGAGCACCTAAATCCTAAGGAAAGCGTTTTGATGGTGAGATATCGGCTCTACACGTATCAACGATCAGCGAGCCAGGAAGTGGCAAGCTATGTCGCCGAACTAAGGCACCTCGCAGGACATTGTGAGTTTGAGGGATTCCTAGAACAAATGCTTAGAGACTTTTTTGTACTGGGCATTGGCCATGAGACAATCCTTCACAAACTGCTGACACGTGTCTAAGTAAAGTCATAATGATAGCCCAGGCATTTATGTTCACCAGCGACAACACCAAACAGATTTCGCAGAGTAAAGAAATTTCGGCCAGTACTGTGCATAAAGTAACATCGGTTTCGAGCAGAAATATATATGGCAGAACATACACGCCGGCTGCTGCTGCCTGACCTCAGATGACCCAGAGTCCGCCATCAATCGTTAATGTGAGGCAGTTAACACCTTGTTGGCGCTGTGGAGGTGATTATCGGGCCCATCAATGCCGCTTCAAGCACTATGCGTGCAACGGTTGCAGAACAATGGGACACCTCCAGCGAATGTGCAGGCGAGCTGCAAACCCTGCAAACCACCACGTTGCAGAGGAAGATCGATCCACTGTGGATCAGGCTGATATTGGAGACTCGTACCGAGGAGGCAGAAGTGTACGGGGTACACACATTCACTACGAAATGTCCACCAATAATGTTGAAAGTTGAACTGAACGGTATGCCAGTATCTATGGAACTGGACATGGGTGCAAGTCAGTCCATAATGAGTAAAAAGGCCTTCGACAGGCTGTGGGGCAAAAAGGCACACAGGCCCAAGCTCAGCCCCATTCACACCAAACTAAGGACTTACACCAAGAAACTAATCCCTGTAATTGGCAGTGCAGAAGTCAAAGTCTCCTATGACGGAGCAGTGCACAAAATCCCGCTGTGGATTGTGCCGGGGATGGCCCCACATTGTTTGGCACAAGCTGGCTTGGAAAAATCCACTGAAACTGGGACGACATCCGAGCGCTTTCGTCCGTCGACGATGCCTCATGTGCCCAGGTTCTGAGTAAGTTCCCATCGTTGTTCGAGCCAGGCATTGGAAGCTTCTCGGGGGCGAAAGTGCAGATCCATTTGGTTCCCGGTACGCGACCCATCCACCACAAGGCATGGGCGGTACCGTACATGATGCGTGAGAAAGTGGAAATTGAGCTGGACAGGCTGCAGTGAGAAGGCATCATCGCGCCGGTGGAATTCAACGAGTGGGCTAGTTCGATTGTCCCGGTACTTAAAGAGGATGCCACAGTTAGAATTTGTGGGGATTATAAAGTAACAATTAACCATTATTTGCTACAGGATCAGTACCCGCTACCAAGGCAGAAGACCTATTCGCGACCCTGGCTGGAGGGAAGTCATTCACCAAGCTGGACCTGACCTCGGCCGACATGACGCAGGAGCTGGAGGAGTCTTCGAAAGGTGTCACCTGCATCAACACACACAAAGGTCTGTTCATCTATAACAGATGCCCGTTCGGGATTCGGTCGGCCACGGCAATCTTCCAACGGAACATGGAGAGCCTGCTAAAGTCGGTTCCTCGCACCGTGGTTTTCCAGGACGACATACTGGTTACAGGTCGGGACACCATTGAGCACTTGAAGAATCTGGAAGAGGTTCTTAGTCGGTTGGATCGCGTGGGGCTCAGGTTGAAACACTCAGTGTGTTTTCCTGGTGCAGGAGGTCGCGTTCTTGGGAAAAAGAATCGCGGCAGACGGCATCAGACCCACCGACGCCAAGACGGAGGCCAACAAGAATGCCCGAGACCACAAAACGTGATGGAACTGCAGTCGATCCTGGGACTCCTTAACTATTTCGGTAATTTCCTACCTGGGTTAAGCACCCTGCTTGAACCCCTACAGGGAGACGACTGGGTATGGGGGAATTCATAAGAGGCTGACTGTAAGAAAGCCAGAAATCTGTTGTGTTCAAACAAACTGTTTGTCCTGTATAACCCTTGTAAAAGATTAGTGCTAGCTTGCGATGTGTCGTCAAACGGGGTCGGGTGTGTGTTATAACAGGCTAACGAATCGGGGATCTTGCAACCGGTCACTTATGCGTCCAGTAATTTGTCCAAGGGCGAAAGAGTCTACAGCATGATTGAAAAAGAGGCTCTGGCGTGCGTTTACGGGGTAAAAAAAAATGCACCAGTACTTATTTGGCCCCAAGTTTGAACTTGTAACTGACCACAAGCCACTCATATCGCTGTTCTCTGAGAGCAAAGGGATTAACACCAATGCCTCTGCCCGCATCCAAAGATGGGCATTCACACTGTCGGCATACAACTATGTAATCTGTCACAGACCGGGCACAGAGAACTGCGCAGATGCTTTCAGTCGGCTGCCATTGCCCACCACTGGGATGGAAATGGCACAGCCAGCGGACTTACTCATGGTCATGGAGGCATTCGAGAACGAAAAATCCCCCATTACGGCCCGCCAGATCTGGACCTGGACCAGCCAGGATCCTTTACTGTCCTTGGTAAAAATCTGTGTCCTCCATAGGAGCTGGTCCAGTGTCCCAGCGGAGATGCAGAAGGCGATTAAGCCGTTCCACAGGCGCAAAGACGAAATGTCCCTGCAGGCGGACTGTCTGTTGTGGGGCAATCACATGGTCTTGCCCAAGAAAGGCAGAGATACGTTTATAAGTGAACTGCACAGCACCCACCCAGGCATTGCAATGATGAAAACCATAGCCAGATCCTATGTATGGTGGCCTGGCATCGACTCAGATTTAGAGTCATGTGTGCGCCAGTGCAACACTTGCTCTCTGCTGAGCAATGCGCCCAGAGAGGTACCACTAAGTTTGTGATCATGGCCCTCCAAACCGTGGTTGAGGATCCACGTGGACTATGCGGGCCCATTTCGAGGCAAAATTGTTTTGGTTGTCGTGGACGCTTACTCAAAATGGATTGAATGTGCGATAATGTCTGTAAGCACGTCCGCGGCCACTATTGAAACCCTACGAGCCATGTTTGCCACGCACGGCTTGCCTGATGTCCTAGTCAGTGACAATGGGCCGTGCTTCACCAGTGCTGAATTCAAGGAATTCATGACCCGCAATGGAATCAAACACGTCACATCTGTCCCGTTCAAGCCCGCATCCAACGGCCAGGCAGAACGGGCAATTCAGACCATCAAGCAAAGCTTGAAAGTGTGTTGGAAGGCTTCCTGCAGACCTGGCTGTCCTGAGTGCTGCTCAGCTACCGCACCAGACTCCACTCACTCACCAGGGTTCCCCCAGCTGAGCTGCTCATGAAAAGGGCACTAAAAACATGGCTCTCTCGTCCACCCTGATCTCCATGATCACGTGGAGGGCAAGCGGCATCAACAAAGTGTGCACCATGCCCGCGCAAATTAGTCACGCGATAATGAGATCAATGATCCTGTGTTTGTGCTCAATTATGGACATGGTCCCAAATGGTTCACTGGCACGTTCATAGCCAAAGAGGGGAGTAGGGTGTTTCAGGTTAAATTGGCCAATGGGCAAACGTACAGAAAAGACATTTAGACCAAATCAAATTGCGGTTCACCAACAGCTATGAACAACCCGAATAAGACACCACCAACTTTGACCCTCCAACACACACACACAAGTGGTAACTGACATCATGGTTGACCACGAAGTCGAACTCACCATCCCCAGCAGCCCGGCAAGGGTGGCTACCCAACAACTCAGTGAAGAACCAACCAACTCACCCACACTCGCATTTGTACCAAGACGATCGACAAGGAAGCGAAAAGCCCCAGATTGTCTCACCTTGTAAATAAGCGTACTGTTGACTTCACGGGGGAGTGATGTTATGTATTTAACCTCTTGTAACCTGTATTACACTATCACCAGAGGGTCTAACTGTTGGAGTCCTAAGGGATCCCAGCATCCCTTGGGAGCATGGTATATAAGCAGGCCACCGACGAGGTACCGGCAGTCTGGAGTCTTATTAAAGGAGCTAAGGTCACGCTTGCTCATTGTGCACAGTATTCAATTTCATCCTTTATTATGAGTGTGCCAGGTTGGGAGCGGGGGAGCTCGGAAGTGGTTGGGAAACCCAGGAGAACGGGTTAAATTCGGCAGGGCCTGATTTGCATTTGAAGCTTCTGTTTCCCACTCACAGCCAGCCAAATGGAGAGGCTGGCTGGCTTTGGGCATGTAGGTCTGCGGCACTAGGCCACAGAAAGGAGAGTGGGATCACGTGGGAGCTGGGTGCTGATTGGCGGGGTGGGGGGGGGAAGGATGGGCTGGGGGCTCATCGAAGGGCTAGAGGAGGATCGCGTGGGGGCCAGAGGAACATCGGGGGGCCGGCGCCTCATCGAGGGGTCAGGGGTTGATCGGGGGTCCAGAGGCTCATTGCGTGGGGGCTGGAGGAGCATCGGGGGGAGGCAGACGACATCGGGGCCAGAGCAGCATCAGGGGAGGGAAGGCAGATGACATCGGGGGGCCGGAGGAGCATTGGGGGAGGGGAGGCAGACGACAACAGGGAGCTGGAGCAGCACTGGTGGGGAGGAGGGGGGAGGCCGGGGAGGCGATTGGAGGTCTGGGGGGTAGTGGCGGGGGAATCGGAGGCTGGGGGCTGCGGTGCAGGCTGATAGGCTTCTTGGGGGGGGGGTCTCCGATCACGGTGGGTCAGTTAGGCTGCGGTGCTGGATCCAAGAGGTAAGTGTAAAGGCCTTTACCTCCTAGATCCAGCAATCCTCAACTTCCATTAGCTGGCGGGTTTCACGGGGCTTGCAAACCCGACCAGCTACAGTTAAATTTGAAATGCTGGTTAAATATAAGGCATACAGCCTCATTATAATATTTAAATAGATGATCCGGCTCCTGGGAGCAGGTTGGCTGCCCACCGCCCCCCCCCCCCCGCCCCCCGCCGTCTCACCTCCATTAAAACCGGAAGTTGGTGAGTTGGAGGGGGGGTTCTGGTCGGAATCAGATTTTTTACATTTTAACTTCCCACCTGACTCCAACCCACCCATTTTTGGGGGTTAAAATTCCCCCATTAGTATCAGTTTGCTCATAGAGGATTTGCAAGCAGCTTTAAGTTGTGGTAAAGCATATAATTGCACAAAACAACAGTTCCCCAAAACAGATTTTCTAATTCTTGAAAACATTACTGTGTTAGAGTTACTTGACAGCACAGATGATACATGTCTGACTAATGCTTACTTATTCATAAACTGAAGTCTCAGTGTCGCCTGTTGCTTCACCTTACCTGCTGTTGTTGGGGAATGTGATTTTATCAGCTCTTCCCAAAGCAAGTAAATTAGTGCCACACTAAGGAGAGATACATGGATTCACTGTCACTGCTATAAGCATGACATTTGTTGGCAGATCATATAAACTAGCCACGTGCTAAGAAAAAAATCTGTTGTTATGAAATCAAAAAGATAGCAGATGATATAGTTACTTATATGCTCTTTTTCTGTACCATTCAGTGAAATTCTAGTCAATTATGGTCTATATTCTAGGGCCAATTTCGCTGGAGCTCATGCTGAGGAGTGCAATGTGTGGCTAGCAGGCCTGAAGTGTACTGCATACGGAGTCACTGAGTTGTGCCCCGATTTCTGGTAAGCTAATTATAATATGGTAGGTGTACTGCCAGCAGGCAATGTGGCATCCAATTGGATGCAGTTACGAGGGCACAGAAATTGCAGTATTGCTGCAGGCCTTAATGGCCTGTGGCTCCTTAATGGGACTGGTGCATCTTTGGGCTCTGGGAGACACCGTGGAAGAAATACCACGAACTGAGGCAAAAGTCAATTTGGAAATCTGGAACTGGCTGCCAAATATGCTCTCGTGATTTTGTTTGTACTGCCACCAGACAAGTGTGTGAGTTAAAATGCCAAGGAGAAAGAATTTGTGGCTGAATTTGTCATGTATTCAACCAGCATTGTAACCCATGTATAAACTGACCTAAGTTGTACACTGTGTGAACAATGACCACTAGGTGGGAGACACTCCTAACCTGGACCTTCAGGTATAAAAGGGGAAGCTCCACCCACCTTCATCACTTGAGTGCTAAGGAATAAAGGACAGGTCACAGACTGACCTTCTCTCAAGCATGGGCCTCGTGTGCATTTATACTGTGTAGTAAGGACGTATCAATGGCGACAAGAAACTGGGATTTAAACCACGCGAGCATGGCCACTAGCAGAACAGATGAGAGGTACTGTGTTAAGGAATGGTTAGGACAGAGATTCAACATTGTTAAAGCAGCACACAGTTCTCCAGGCAGACAAGGGCAGTCAGGCATGCCCCAACATGCAGTCGAACCCAGAGGGGGAGTTCGACAGAGACAATGACAAGCTGAACAGCGATTCACGCCATTGCAAAAGACTATGCGGCCAGTAATGGGGCCATCAACACCTGTTAATGGTGCACTCAAGAACAATAACAGGGGCAGTCAGGGACGATCGACTGGCAAGGGACCTTTTGTTTCAAACCGCAACTCATGCTGGAGGCGTGGAGGCGTGGAGGCATACATTCAGCCGGAGTTTGCAGAGATGAGCAAAATACCTGCAGAAATTGCAGAAATGGACACTGGGGGAAATCGCTGGAAGCTGAAGTTCAGCGAGTTCATGTGGAGCACGTATACAGTTCATACACCAGGACGCCACCGATAATGATGAAAGTGCTCCTCAATGGCATCCCAGTATCAATGGAGCTAGACACGGGTGCCAGCCAGTCCCTGATGGGTATCAAACAGTTCGAAAAGTTGTGGGCATCCAAGGCCAGGAGGCCAAAATTATCGCCGATTGACGCACAGCTACGGACTTACACAAAGCAGATCATTCCGGTGCTAGGCAGCGCCACGGTAGTCGTGACCCACAAAGGTTCGGAGAACAGGTTGCCACTCTGGATTGTCCCAGGGGACGGTCCTGCACCACTGGGGAGGAGTTGGCTTGCTGTCATGAACTGGAAATGGGGCGATGTCAATGCAATTTCCTCTGTGGAGCGAATATCATACTCACAGGTCCTGGACAAATTTGACTCATTATTTCAACCCGGCATTGGCACTTTCATGGGGGCCAAGGTAGTGATTCACATAAACCCGGACGCCAGACCAGTACACCACAAGGCCAGAGCGGTGCCGTACGTGATGCGGGAAAAGATAGAAGGCGAATTGGACCGCCTGTTGAGGGAAGGCATCATCTCGCCAGTCGAATTCAGTGACTGGGCGAGCCCGATTGTGCCGGTGCTCAAGGCGGATAGGTCGGTCAGGATATGTGGCGATTACAAGGCCACCATCAATCAGGTGTCACTCTAAGACCAGTACCCGCTACCGAGAGCGGAGGACCTCTTTGCGATGCTATCCGGTGGCAAACTTTTTCAAAATTGGACCTGACCTCAGCTTACCTGACCCAGGAGCTGACGAGTGAGTCGAAGAAGCTGACCACCATCACGACACACAAGGGGTTGTTTGAGTACAACAGATGTCCGTTCGGGATTCGCTCGGCCGCCGCAATCTTCCAACGAAATATGGAAAGCCTCCTCAAGTCGATTCCAGGGACGGTGGTTTTTCAGGACGACATCCTCATTACGGGTTACGATACTGAAGAACACCTCCACAACCTGGAGGAGGTGCTACGCAGACTAGACCGGGTAGGTCTGCGACTGAAAAAGGCGAAGTGCGTCTTCCTAGCTCCAGAGGTAGAATTCCTGGGGATGAGGGTAGCAGCAGACGGGATCAGCCCTACTGCATCCAAGACAGAAGCGATCCAGAGAGCACCCAGACCCCGTAACACGACGGAGCTGCATTCGTTCCTGGGGCTCCTGAACTATTTTGGTAACTTTCTTCCCAATTGATCACGCCTCCTGTTGGCCTATAGATCCCGACCACACTCGCTCACAGGGGTTCCACCCGCAGAGCTACTAATGAAAAGGACGCTCAAAACCCGATTATTCCTTATACACCCCACCATGAAAGAAATTGTCGAGAGCAGGCGCCAGTCACAATATCACTACCATGACAGAAATGCGAGGGCACGATGTATTGATGTAAATGATCCTGTTTTTGTCCTCAACTACGCTGCAGGGTCCAAATGGCTCGCAGGCACTGTGGTTACCAAAGAGGGAAATAGAATTCTGGTAGTTAAACTTACCAATGGACAAATCTGCCGCAAACATGTGGATCAAACAAAAAGGAGGTTCAGCAACCCCATAGAAGAAGCAGAGGAAGAACACGGTATAGAGTTCACTCCACCACAGGTGACCGAACACCGGAATCAAAGGGAGGAGAGCCCAGTCACTGTGGGCAGTCCGGACAGGCCTGAGGCACTGCAAACAGCAGACACTCAGGCCAGCGCCCAACAACCGGAGCCCCAACTCAGGCGCTCTACAAGGAAGCGTAAACCACCAGAGAGACTCAACCTGTGATCCCAATAAGACTTTGGGGGGGGAGGTGATGTCATGTATTCAACCAGCATTGTAACCCATGTATAAACTGACCTAAGTTGTACACTGTGTGAACAATGACCACTAGGTGGGAGACACTCCTAACCTGGACCTTCAGGTATAAAAGGGGAAGCTCCACCCACCTTCATCACTTGAGTGCTAAGGAATAAAGGACAGGTCACAGACTGACCTTCTCTCAAGCATGGGCCTCGTGTGCATTTATACTGTATAGTAAGGACGTATCAGAATTAATTGGAGCCTCTGCAGTCTATCACCATGTTAATAAGGAGGGATGGACTGCAGAGGCTCCAATTAATTCAGCCACAAATGATGATGAAGCAACTGACCGATTGCTGCAAGAAATTGAGCAATAGGGGGATGTTTTTTTTCCTTGCCATGGAAGTAAGGTACTCAAGGGAATTCAAGAGATAGCTGAGCCCATAAAATCCAGAAGCAAAGTGCACAGGAATTAGATATAATGCAGGAAGAAATTTAATAACCTCAGAAGGGAAAAGAGTGACATATTATATGTATAATGCTGTGCATGGGACCCCAGGAAAAACAAAGTATATCCTCCTCCTACAACGTGATATTCTCCTTTAAATTACATCGTGATAGCATCAAAGTCTTGTGGCCACTTAGGAATGTCTCCCTGGTCACTATTTCCATATAGTGACTCCAGACAAATACTTCTAAGTATCTAATGCATGAAGCAGTCTCATGCAGCAGCACCTGCTAGTTCAGTAAATCTCCTCAGTGAACAGCTGAGCCATAAGGACCAATAAAGTTCCAGATTTTATCTCTGCTCTGTGTTGAGTCATCTGATGCATCGAGTAGGAGAGAGAGAGGGCAGCAGAAACAGCAATGGAAGGTGGCAGAGGTAGGTAGCAGAAATGCAAAGCTCAAGCAAGTAACTGCAAATGGCGCCAGTCAGAGTCCTAAGCGAGAAGCTGGAGAGAACGACTGCGACCAACATCCAACAGGCAATCCCTGACTAAATCTTTAAATTTTATAAAAATAAAACAAAAGATGATAAAATGTTTACATAAACGGCGGCAGTAACCCCCTAGAGGAGAGCTGGATGTGGATGGAGTTGCAACACAGAGTTTAGAGATGCAGTTGCACTACTTGGAATTACAGGCCTGCAGGATATGTAATAGTAAGGACATTCTCAATTGAAAACAATTACAAGTGTGACTACAGGTGCCACACAGCTTAAAAATACTTTTAAACATTACACAAGCGTGACAAAATTATGACACAGATAGTGTGTCAAAAACGAAGTGCATACTGGACAAAAATCTTTTAATATATTACTAGCAGATCTCCCCTTATATTGCTCATAGCAAGTTGGAAGAGTGTAGCAGGGAGTAAATGTGATACTTATAAGAACTGCACACTGTATGCAAGACTTAATATAGAGATGTTATCATAGAGAATAACAAGAACAGGAATGTATTTAAAGGTAGTGTTACATTTCAGGATTCATAAGACACTGATAAAGCACAAACTTCACTTGATATTATAAACTAATAGATCTCCAGGGCTGTTGCAGTAGTGGGCCAGATAATATACTGTTTATAAGTAAAGGTTGGGTAAAGAAGCAAAATATTAGTGTTTTGGGGAAATTTGAGGCAATCATTACTTTTTCTGTAACAATTTTGGTGTGCCACATGGCAACTGAATTCTTTTGATGTGTTGCTATTTTGTAATATGTCGCGAGCTGTTTGCTAACAACAACAACAACAACTTGTATTTATATAGTGCCTTTATCGTCGTAAAATGTCCCAATGCGCTTCACAGGAATGTTATAAGACAAAAAAATAAATTTGACACCAAGCCAGATAAGAAGAAATTATGGCAGATGGTCAAAGTGGTAGGTTTTAAGGAGCGTCCAGAAGGAGGAAAGAGAGATAGTGAGGCGGAGAGATTTAGGGAGGGATTTCCAGAGCTTAGGGCCCAGGCAGCTGAAGGCACGACCACCGATAGTTGAGCAGTTATAATTGGGGATGCTCAAGAGGGCAGAATTTAAAGTGCGCAGATATCTTGGGGGGGTTGTGAGGCTGAAGGAGATTACAGATTTAGGGAGGGGCAAGGCCATGGAGGGATTTGTAAACAAGGATGAGAATTTTGAAATCGAGGCATTGCTTAACCGGGAGCCAATGTAGGTCAGCGAGCACAGGGATGATGGGTGAGTTTGGACACGTGCTGCCGAGTTTTGGATGATCTCAAGTTTACATAGAATAGAATGTTGGAGGCCAGGTAGGAGTGTGTTGGAGTAGTCAAGTCTAGAGGTAACAAAGGTATGGATAAGGGTTTCAGCAGCAGATGAGCTGAGGCAGGGGCGGAGACGGGCAATGATACGGAGGTGGAAATAGGCCACCTATGCCGTGGATATGTGGTCGCAAACTCATTTCAGGGTCATATATTACACCTAGGTTGCAAACAGTCTGGTTCAGCCTCAGACAGATGCTATGCAGAGGGATGGAGTTGGTGGCTAGGGAATGCAATTTGTGACAGGGCCCAAAGACAATTGTGTCAGACTTCCCAATATTTAACTGGAGAAAATTTCTGCTCATCCAGTGCTGGATGTCAGACAAGCAGTCTGACAATTTAGAGACAGTGGAGGGGTCAAGAAAAGTGGTGGTGAGGTAGAGCTGGGTGTCATCAGCATACATGTGGAAACTGAAGCCTTGATTTCGGATGATGTTGCCAAAGCGCAATATAAAGATGAGAAATAGGAGGAGGCCAAGGATAGATCATTGGGGGACACCAGAGGTAACTGGAGTAGGAAGAGAAGCCATTGCAGGTGATTTTCTGACTATGATTAGATAGATAAGAATGGAACCAGGCGAGTGCAGTCCCACCCAGCTGGACGATGGTGGAGAGGCGTTAGAGGAGGATGGAGTGATCAACTGTCAAAGACTGCAGACTGGTTGAGGAGGGATAGTTTACCTTTGTCACAGTCACAAAGGATGTCATTTGTGACTTTGATGAGAGCCGTTTCGGTACTGTTGGCAGGGGAAGAAACCAGATTGAAGGGATTCAAACATGGATCAAGGATGCTGCAACAAAATCAAATGTGTCATGTATCTCACACTACTGTATATAACTGTATCTTACCATGCTATACATGACTGTAGCTAGATATGACTTGTAACCACAAGCATACTTTACCACCAGGGGTGCACTTGCAGGAGACACTGCATTCCTGTTCCACACAGGTATATAAAGGCAGGTCTCAGGCAAGTGTGGCACTTGAGAGGTGTGAAATAAAGGTGCAGGTCCAGAGTGACCTTGACTTCAGCATGTGCCTCGTGTAAGTCTGTACTGCAGGGTCAGGACTTTACAGTGGCGACGAGGATGGGATCACAGAATCCACAGAATGGCTACCAACGGCTCAGATGAGAAATACAATGCTGGAGATAATTGGGATGACTTTATAGAAAGGCTCCAGCAAAGCTTTGTGACCAAAGACTGGTTAGGCGACGATAAGGCAGACAAGAGAAGAGCCCATCTCTTGACCAGCTGTGGCTCGAAAACATACGCCTTAATGAAGGACCTGCTGACACCCGAGAAACCAGCAAGCAAGTCGTTTGAGGAGTTGAGCACACTGGTGAGAGACCACCTGAAGCCAGCGAGCAGCTTACACATGGCCAGACACAGGTTCTACAACTACAGACGCTGTGTGGGCCAGAGTATACCCGACTTTCTGGCGGAAATTCGGAGGCTGGCTAGTTTATGTGAGTTCTCCGATGAACTAAGGAAAGAAGTACTGAGAGACTTTTTTATTGAAGGAATAGGCCACGCAGGCCTATTCTGAAAGCTTATAGGGACCAACTTGACCCTAGAGGCAGCAGCACTGGTCGCACAGACATTCTTGGCAGGAGAAGAAGAAACGAGGTTGATCTATATTGCAGGTACGACAACTAACGAAACATCGGAACAAGGGGTTCACAGCATTGAAACAAGCCGCTACCCCGACACACAGACAAAGGCAGGAGAGCAGGCCTTCAACAGCAGGCAGTGGCGCCAGAAGCCATCAAGGGCCACATGAACGGCCGTTCACACCTCATCAACCCATAATGCAAGCAGTCAACTACAGACTGAGAGAAGCTCGAGAGATCAGCCGGACGCAGCTCATCCTTCGGAAACAATGGAAGCGGTCTGTGATGGAGATGTGGGGGAAGGCACTCAACAAAGGGGTGTCGATTTCAGCATGCTGTTTGCAGAAACTGCAACTATACAGGGCATCTGGCTCGCATGTGCAGAAAAACAGCAGCTCGGCTGGTATATGAATCGGAAGGGTCGGAAAACGGACCAGAAGACGGTGGGGACAGTGCCCGGGACGCCGAGGTACAGCGGGTCAACACGATCACTGTCCACTGTTCTTATAACAAGACGCCTCCAATAATGATGAGGGTCCTACTCAACGGGATACCCGTCAACATGGAACTGGACACAGGAGCTAGTCAATCTCTCACTGAACAACAATTTGAACAGCTGTGGCCGCACAAAAGCAACAGACCAAAACTCACAAGGATCGACACCAAACTAAGGACTGAAACCAAAGAAATCGTCCCAGTCCTTGGCAGCGCCTACTCCTGCACCTATTTTCTATGTTTCTATGTTTCTATGTCACACACAAAGGGATGGTGAACCGACTTCCCCTGTGGATTGTCCCCAGAGATTTCCAAGCACTGTTGGGGAGAAGCTGGCTGGCAAAATTAAATTGTAAATGGGATGATGTTCACGCCATATCGTCAGAGGAACGGACCTCCTGCTCAACAGTTCTAAGTCATTTTGAACATCTCTTTCAGCCAGGTGTGGGCACCTTCAAAGGGGCTAAAGTTAAAATCTACATCACACAGGATGCCAGACTGGTCCATCACAAGGCTAGAGCTGTGCCTTATGTGATGAGGGAAAAGATTGAACACGAACTGGACTGGCTTCTGAGGGAAGGCATTATCTCACCCGTGGAATTTAGCGACTGGGCAAATCCCATCGTCCCCGTCGTGAAGCCTGATGGATCCGTACGAATCTGTGGGGATTACAAGTCTACCATAAACAGTGTCTCCCTACAGGACCAATACCCGCTGCCTAGAGTGGAGGTCCTATTTGCCACGTTGGCTGGAGGAAAACTTTTCTCGAAACTAGATCTCACATCTGCATATATGACACAAGAACTGACCGAAGAGTCTAAGCTACTCACCACCATCAACACACATTGAGGCCTTTTTATGTACAACTGATGCCCATTCAGCATCAGGTTGGCAGCTGCTATATTCCAGCACAACATGGAGAGTCTGCTCAAGTCCATCCCGCGGACGGTTGTGTTTCAAGATGATATACTCATCACGGGCAGGGACACCGACTCCCATCTCCACAATTAGGAGGAAGTACTAAGTCGATTGGATTGGGTAGGCCTAAGAGTTAAGAAATCCAAGTGTCTGTTTCTCGCTCCCGAGGTTGAATTTTTGGGCAGAAGGATTGCCGCTGATGGAATCCGCCCAACATAAGAACATAAGAACATAAGAATTAGGAACAGGAGTAGGCCATCTAGCCCCTCGAGCCTGCTCCGCCATTCAATAAGATCATGGCTGATCTGGTCGTGGACTCAGCTCCACTTACCCGCCCTCTCCCCGTAACCCTTAATTCCCTTATTGCTTAAAAATCTATCTATCTTTGACTTGAAAACATTCAATGAGCTAGCCTCAACTGCTTCCTTGGGCAGAGAATTCCACAGATTCACAACCCTCTGGGAGAAGAAATTCTTTCTCAACTCGGTTTTAAATTGGCTCCTCCGTATTTTGAGACTGTGCCCCCTAGTTCTAGTCTCCCCCACCAATGGAAACAACCTCTCTGCCTCTATCTTGTCTATCCCTTTCATGATTTTAAATGTTTCTATAAGATCACCCCTCATCCTTCTGAACTCCAAGGAGTAAAGACCCAGTCTACTCAATCTATCATCATAAGGTAACCCCCTCATTTCTCGAATCAGCCTAGTGAATCGTCTCTGTACCCCTTCCAAAGCTAGTATATCCTTCCTTAAGTAAGGTGACCAAAACTGCACGCAGTACTCCAGGTGCGGCCTTACCAATACCTTATACAGTTGCAGCAACACCTCCCTGCTTTTGTACTCCATCCCTCTCGCAATGAAGGCCAACATTCCATTTGCCTTCCTGATTATCTGCTGCACCTGCAAACTAACCTTTTGGGATTCATGCACAAGGAAGCCGCCTCGGGGAAATCCCCTCCGTGCCTTTCAGTTCCGCGCGGAGGGGTTTCTTGTACGGGCTGCTCCTGCACACTCTCAACTTTGCCATCCTCGCCTGCCGTCCGGACACGCCATGGCGTACCATCTTGCCGTCCGGAGGAGGCGGGGGTCCCCGATGGAGGGCACTCTACGCAGGGGTCCTCCCACTATTCGTCGGGGACTTGGCCTGGAGGGTGGTGCACGGAGCAGTGCCGTGCAACAAATTTTTAAGTCGGTTCACGGACTCCCAGGCCGCCTGCAATTTCTGCGGTCTGGAGGAGTCCGTGTTCCATGTTTTTATTGAGTGCACGAGGTTGCAGCCCCTGTTCCATTATTTGAAGGGGCTGCTCCTGAAATTCTGGCTGCACTTCAGTCCCACTCTCCTGATCTTTGGGCACCCTGTGCGGAGGGGAGCGGGTAGGTCCGAAGGCCTCCTCGTAGGACTGCTCCTGGGCACGGCCAAGGGTGCCATCAGCCGGTCCAGGCAGCGGGCGGTCGAGGGGGTCGTTCAACCTGACTGCCTGCCTCTCTTCCGCTCTTACATCCGGTCCAGGGTGTCCTTGGAGATGGAGCACGCGGTGTCCACCGGTACGCTCGCGGCCTTCCGCGAGAGGTGGGCACCGGAGGGACTGGAGTGCATCATCACGCCCGGCAACCAAATTTTTATTTGATTTTACGTTTTAAAGTTTAATTTGTTTTAATTGCCGGTGCTTTTAGTGTCCCCTTCCCTTTTATAGGGGGCACTGGGAAAATTGTGATTTTAGTGCCCAAAAAAAAAACAAAAAAAAAAACAAAAAAAAGGAAAAAAAGGGCCTTGTAAATGTCTGGTGTGTCACCCAGGTCGGGTGGCACGGTTTAATGTTTTATGTTTTGTAGGTAGACTCTAAAAGAGTTTCATGCACAAGGACCCCCAGGTCCCTCTGCACCACAGCATGTTGTAATTTCTCCCCATTCAAATAATATTCCCTTTTACTGTTTTTTTTCCCAAGGTGGATGACCTCACACTTTCCGACATTGCATTCCATCTGCCAAACCTTAGCCCATTCGCTTAACCTATCCAAATCTCCTTGCAGCCTCTCTGAGTCCTCTACACAACCCGCTTTCCCACTAATCTTAGTGTCATCTGCAAATTTTGTTGCACTACACTCTGTCCCCTCTTCTAGGTCATCTATGTATATTGTAAACAGTTGTGGTCCCAGTACTGATCCCTGTGGCACACCACTAACCACTGATTTCCAACCGGAAAAGGGCCCATTTATCCCGACTCTCTGCTTTCTGTTCGCCAGCCAATTTTCTATCCATGCTAATACATTTCCTCTGACTCCGCGTACCTTTATCTTCTGCAGTAACCTTTTGTGTGGCACCTTATCGAATGCCTTTTGGAAATCTAAATACACCACATCCATCGGTACACCTCTATCCACCATGCTCGTTATATCCTCAAAGAATTCCAGTAAGTTAGTTAAACATGATTTCCCTTTCATGAATCCATGCTGCGTCTGCTTGATTGCACTATTCCTATCCAGATGTCCCGCTATTTCTTCCTTAATGATAGTTTCAAGCATTTTCCCCACTACAGATGTTAAACTAACCGGCCTATAGTTACCTGCCTTTTGCCTGCCCCCTTTTTTAAACAGAGGCGTTACATTAGCTGCTCTCCAATCCGCTGGTACCTCCCCAGAGTTCAGAGAATTCTGGTAGATTATAACAAATGCATCTGCTATAACTTCCGCCATCTCTTTTAATATCCTGGGATGCATTTCATCAGGACCAGGGGACTTGTCTACCTTCAGTCCCATTAGTCTGTCCAGCACTACCTCCCTAGTGATAGTGATCATCTCAAGGTCCTCCCTTCCCACATTCCTATGACCAGCAATTTTTGGCATGGTTTTTGTGTCTTCCACTGTGAAGACGGAAGCAAAATAATCCAAAACCGAAGCAATTCGTCTGACACCCAGGCCCCGGAATGTCTCGGAACTGCGCACCTTTCTCGGGCTACTCAATTACTTTGGGAACCTTATGCAGAACTTGAGCATGCTGCTGGAGCCTCCCCATGTGCTGCTCAGAAAGGGGTGCGATTGGTTTTGGGGGGACGTCCAAGAACGTGCCTTCAATAAGGCACGCAACCTTCTATGTTCCAACAATGTTTCAGCCTTTTTTGACCCAGGTAAAAAGCTAGTTCTTACATGTGATGCGTCAGCGTACGGGGTCGTGTGCGTTTTACAGCATGTCAATGATGCGGGTAAATTACAACCCATTGCTTCTGCCTCCAAGTCACTTTCGCGGGCGGAGCGCGGATATGGTATGGTTGAGAAGGAGGCGCTCGCGTGCGTGTACGGTGTCAAAAAGATGCACCAATACCTTTTCGGGGCCAAGTTCGTGTTAGAAACTGACCACAAACCCCTCACATCCCTACTATCCGAGTGCAAGGCAATAAAAGCCAACGCCTCGGCGCGCATTCAGCGGTGGGCACTCATGCTGGCGTCTTACGACTACGCAATAAGGCACAGACAACTGTGCCGATGCGCTTAGCAGGCTACCCCAGCGACCACGGAAGGGTCCGACGAACAGGACTGTGAGATGGTCATGGCAATCAATGCATTTGAATCCACAGGTTTGCCCATGATGGCTCGTCAAATCAGAGTCTGGACGACCAGCGACCCTACGTTATCCTTAGTCAAAAGATGTGTTTTAACTGGTGACTGGGCAGAGGCTCACGATGCCTGCTCCGAGGAGATCAAACCTTTCCAGAGGCGCATGCATGAACTATCACTACAGGCAGACTGCCTGATATGGGGCAGCCAAGTCGTTATGCCCTTGCGAGGCAGAGAGGCGTTTATCCGGGAGCTCCACCGCGAGCACCCGGGGATCGTCCTTATGAAGGCCATAGCCAGATCCCACGTCTGGTGGCCTGGCATTGACGCGGACTTGGAGCTCTGCGTCCGTCGGTGCACCATTTGTGCCCAACTCAGTAATGCCCCCAGGGAGGCCCCCCTAAGCCCCTGGCCCTGGCACACCAAACCGTGGTCGCGGGTGCATGTAGACTATGCGGGCCCATTTATGGGCAAAATGTTCCTCGTAGTCGTCGATTCAATTTCAAAATGGATCGAGTGCACCATTTTAAACTCGAGCACCACCTCCACCACTGTGGAGAGCCTTAGAACCATGTTTGCAACGCACGGATTCCTGACATATTGATCAGTGATAATGGTCCATGTTTCACCAGCGCAGAATTTCAAGATTTTATAGTTGACCACGGCATAAATCACGTTAAGACGTTCAAGCCGACCTCCAATGGCTAGGCGGAGCGAGCAGTGCAAATCATTAAACAAGGCATGCTAAAAATCCACGGTCCCACGCTGCAGAGCTGTCTGTCGCGACTGCTGCTGGCATACAGATCTCGTCCGCATTCGTTGACTGGGGTTCCCCCCGCGCAACTATTGATGAAACGGATCTTAAAGACTAGGCTCTCGTTAATCCTCCCAGACATGCATGAAATTGTTGAGGCAAAGCGCCGGAAGCTAACTGAGTACCATGACCACAATTCGAGGGGGAGGTGGAATGAGATAGGGAACAAAGTGTTTGTGCTAAACTATGGCAGGGGTCCCAAATGGCTTGCAGGGACAGTAACAGACAAAGAGGGAAACAGGCTACTGGTTGTACAAATGGACAATGGCCAAACCTGCCGGAGGCATGTAGACCAAGTCAAAAGTAGATTCACCAACAACACTGCAGAACCAGAGGCAGACTACAATGTGGAACTCACACCACACCTGGTGGACAGACAGAGGGAACAACCTGAGGAAAGGGCAGTCTCAACAGACAGCCCAGGCGAGATACCAGCAATCATACTGAACGAAACAGGCAGCCCAGGCGAGATACCAGCAATTACACCGAGAGAAGAACAGGCATCAAGGCAAACAACTGAACCACAACTAAGATGCTCCACGCAAGAGCGTAGACCACCTGAGAGACTGAATCTATAAAGACAATAAGACCTTGGGGGAGGGTATCCTTGATGTCATGTATCTCACACTACTGTATATAACTGTATCTTACCATGCTATACATGACTGTAACTCGATATGACCTGTAACCACAAGCATACTTTACCATCAGGGGTGCACTTGCAGGAGACACTGCATATCTGTTCCACACAAGTATATAAAGACAGGTCTCAGGCAAGTGTGGCACTCGAGAGCTGTGAAATAAAGGTGCAGGTCCAGAGTGACCTTGACTTCAGCATGTGCCTCGTGTGAGTCTGTACTGCAGGGTCAGGACTTTACAAAATGGAACAGAAAAATTATAGTATTATCAGTATAATTCCAATTTATGTTTCAAAAGTATTGTAAAAATATGGCAAATTTAAGTAGTTATGCAATCTGTCCCTCTCCCACATGTTATGTATGTAGATGAGGTTAAAATGTGAATAGCATCTATCGCATCCAGGTGAGATTTTTCAGTTGTAATTATCAGTGTTTAAAGAGCAAGGCTCTTTCTTCTATTTCTGTTTGAATTGTTAGTTTGCATTTTAAAGTTATTTTATATACCCTTTTGGGCTATGTTTATTCTTTCAATGCCTCCTTACATAAAGCTAACAGTTAGCCTGCTTGCTGGTCCTTGCACAAGAGACACAACTTCCCGTCTATGCATAACACTATGGGCGGGATATTCATCGCTGAGGTCCCTCGAAGGTCGGCGGGCGACAAATGGATGACGTACGCCGCCAATCTGGGCAGCAGCGGGTGGGAGGTCTCATTCTCGGCATCAGAGGCGCTTGCCGCCCAAGTGCCGCCGAGGATGGAGTTGGGCCCACGGAGGGTCGAAGACCTGAAAAAAAAAGTCATATGTAAAAAATTTTAAAAACACTCCAAGGACCTTCAGGGGACCCCATCTAGGTAAGTCGCTGTTGAAAATTTAAAAAAAAATGTTCACTTTTTTTCAGGTTCTTCAGACTTACCGTTAGGGACAAACCAGCCTCCAGCCAACGGTCCACCCCCATTCTGCTGCCGACTCCCGCCTGCAGGAATATGGGAGCTCGGTGGGCGGGAGGTCAGTTGTGCCACTTGGTCGTCCGTTGATGTCAGCGAGCGGTTCCCGGCAGCTCTCTCCTCCCACCTTCTCCAGCCCACTCCAGGCCACCTCCAAAGTGGCACTGGGCAGATCGTCATGCGGAATGTCAGCGGCAGTGGGTGACAGTCAGTGGCAGCGGGCGGTGAGTTGATAAATTTTGGCCCCCAATGAATAAGAAAAAAGATTGAGAACAATTATATAACAGCTTATCACATTCTCAGGCCATCCAAAAGTACTTTACAATCAATGTATTGCTTTAGAAGTGTTGTGCATGATCCCATTGCAGCCTTAAGCAGACCTCCTCTACATAACTGTGGGAATACATGGCCTGCAGATTCTGGTGGAAGGATATTTCCTATTTGGACGACTTATCCTTTGGAGTAGTCTTATCCTGTGTTTCTCTGTTATTTCCTCTACCTCCTGCTCCAGTTCTGCATCCATTATAAGGTCATATATAGAAATGTCCACAGTGAACTCCATGGTGAGAGCTCTGTGCCAGAAGGATGTGCACAAGATTTCCTTGAAACTGCTGAAAAACAATCCACCAGAATGCTTTCTTCATTGCATAGCTGAGAAAATACTTTACTAATTGCTTCAGTCAAAGCTGATCTTTTAGACAAAGTGGGGGTAATTTTAACTTTCGGTGATGTGGATGCACAATAGGCGATATCGGATCAGCCACTCATTTTACACCTACCTGATTTACCTTTCCAGTTTGTGGGCATTCAAAGCCTGTGAACTCAGCCAATTTCTGGGTTGACCAGTCATGCTGGTAACATACCCCTTTTTTCTACAAGTTTAATGTTTGTCAGGTTCAATTGTGGTGTAAGTGATGGAATTTCTGGGACAGACTTTCGACCTCACTTGCAAACATGCATCACTTTGCAAGCAGACACGTTGGTTGGATTTGAATGCACAGACAGGCTGGGAGCAGGGAGGGGCCCAATAACACATGGGAAATCTGGAAATATGTGAAGCGCGTCTGTTAATGTTTTTTTTTAATGTAGCCACTTCATTAACATCTGATTTCCAGGTTTCCTGTCCAATAAGCGTCAGCAGGCGTGATGTCAACCCACATGACACGATCTCAACTCCAGTATTTAAAGGGACACTCCAAACATGGAAGTTGAAGCAATTGGAGTTGGGAAGGAGAGAGAAAGAAGCATTGCCATGGAAGGTAGATGGTCAAAGGCCGTGTCCTGCTTCACTGTGCCTCCCTGAATGTGTCTGGACTCTGTGAGCACCCAGAGGCAGATACTGTTCCCTAGCAACGGGACGAAGAAGTTTGCTGGGGAAACCAAGCAGGCGTGGTTGGAGGTGGCATAAGAGATCAGCAGCAGGAGCGTAGTACCACACTCCTGGATCTAATGCAGGAAGCATTTAAATAACCTAAGCAGGGCAGAAAAGGTGAGAGCGGCACATTCAACTACATCTTGATGTTTGTATCATGCCAACCCCCTCACTCTGCCTTCTCAAGCCTATTCCAGCACATCACTCCTCACACCAACATACCTTGCATGTGCACACATCACTCTCTGTCAGTGCACTTCCTCAGATCCCCATCTATCTATTAATCATGGACACTCACACTCATCCTTATGCAATGTCATGTCTCTCCCTCATAGTCACCCTCATCAAATGCTTACCATCTATCAGGTGAATACATGCCATTACTCTCACTCCTGGGTCTCTTTTTTCCCTCCTTGCAGGAGAACAAAGCACAGAACACCAGGGAGAGGCAGAGAACCAGAGGTGGCCCTCCACAGATCTCACAACAGAGGAGGAGGTGCTGGAGAATAACGGAGTCTCGGCGGCCTGGCTGTTGGAGATGGGGGCCTCTCAACTATCTGGTGACAGAATTAAATATCAGACAGACACATGACATACAACACTCAGTCATGTTGACTTGATATCAACAGCAAGTGAAATATGATCATGTGCATAATAATAACTTCAAACATGTTTACCTTGACAGTACTCATTCATGTCTTTTATCTCCCACAGGGCCTTCACGCATCCAGTCGGAGATGGTTGAGGTCTCCGCTGCCGACTATTCCTCAGAGGAGCTCAAGCCTTGTGAGGGTGCACCGTCACAGGACTTATGCAGACCATGCACCAGCTCAGATACTCGCACTTTGGTGGGACCAGTTAGAGAGATAGTTGGGTTTTCACATGGTAGCTAGCACTTCACAAGTGAGCAGGAGCAGATGGTGGAGTCAGTGACAGCAGTGGAGAGTCCGTGTCGGAGAGGACAGGCCTCTCTAAGCTCTGCTCAGCTGGATACAGATACTGTATCGCTGAAGAGGATAATTATTGAGCAGCAACAGAGATTGTGCAATGTACTGACAGATGTTCCAAGCACACCGTCCATGATTGCAAAGAGATTGGAGGAATCCGCCTCAAGCATGAGTGGGATGCTGTCGCAGGCCATTGCGGTGATGTCTTCTTTCATGGATAGAGTGGCCAACTGCAAGGAGCATCAAACACGGCAATTGAACGAGAGCATGCAGGCTTTCAACAATTGCTTGTACACTCTGGATGCCATCCCAAATAGGATGAATGATACCTTAGCCGTGGCCTTTCAGCACCCCACTGATCTGCAGCAAAGTGTTCTCCAGTACAGTGGTAGCAGCGAAGTGCACCCGGGCCATGAGAGGGGTGATGGTGAAAAGGGACATGGAAGTGGGGACTCCGCTCAAAGTGTTTCCACTTCTCACTCGTTGCCCGCCATTCAGTCAGTATCCAACATGCTGCCTTATATCCCGATGGCTGTCTGCCCCTGCACAGGTGCAGGTAGAGCAGTTTTTGGCGGGGCCCTCATGGGCTCCAAAACCCTGAGGACGTCGGCCAAGAGCAACTCAAAATCAGAGCAGGGATATCAACAGCCTGCCTCTACCTTTACTGAAGCCACAGGGGTTGCACCACGTAAAAGCATTAGGAAAAGGACGAGTAAAGATTTGCATTTGCACAAGGATATGCACATGGGTGTGTTACACATTTTGTACTGTTAAGTATATGGAAAAGAGTGTTTGAAGACCAGGACCTCAAATCTGGCACCAAGCTTATGGTCTACAGGGCAGTAGTGATACCCGCCCTCCTATATGGCTTCGGGGCATGGACTCGATACAGCAGACATCTCAAAGCGCTGGAGAAGTACCACTAGTGCTGCCTCTGCAAGATCCTGCAAATCCACTGTGAGGATAGACGCACCAATGTCAATGTTCTCACTCAGGCCAACATCTCTAGCATTGAAGCACTGACCACGCTCGACCAGCTCCGTTGGGCGGGCCACATCATCCGCATGCTCGACACAAGACTCCCTAAGCAAGCACTCTACTCGGAGTTGAGACACGGCAAACGAGCCCCAGGTGGGCAGAGGATACGTTTCAAGGACACCCTCAAAGCCTCCTTGATAAAGTGCGACATCCCCACCGGCAACTGGGAATCCCTGGCCCAAGACCGTCCAAAGTGGAGGAAGAGCATCCGGGAGGGCGCTGAGCACCTCGAGTCTCGGTGCCGAGAACATGCAGAAAACAAGCAGGAGGAGCGTGTGGCAAACCAGATGCCCCACCCGCCCTTTCCCTCAGCGACTATCTGTCCCATCTGTGACAGAGACTGTAATTCCCACATTGGACTGTACAATCATCTGAGAACTCACTTTTAGAGTGGAAGCAAGTCATCCTCGATTTCGAGGGACTGCCTATGATGATGACTGTTAAGTCTTGTTTGTTCATTTGATGCACGTAACTATTGGCCCTGAATTTGCGGCCCCTAGCGGGGTGTACCAGGTGTTCACGTGCCCACAGGGGCTCCACGAGTTCTGGATTTAGGCATTGCCTAAACCCAGACCTTGTGTTCTGTCAAGAATTCACTTGACAGATCACACGGATAGAAAAATATATTTAAATGACAGAAAAATAATTTTTTTTCAATAATTTAAACATTTAAAATCCTGTGGTAAGTTTATTTTTTAGACCTTTTCAAATATGTAAATTTATTTTCAAAAAATAAAATTTTTGGTTTCAATAATTAAATTCCATTTTGATTAATTTTAAATATGTGATGTTTAATTTTTTTTAATTTTAAGTGTTTGTGTGTTTTTGGGGGTATTCCCATTCGTACTGATGCTGATTTCATACGGAATCACCATAAGTATGAATGGGAATACCCTTACTTGGATTGGTTGGGCCGGAGTACATGATCCCAGGGACGCGTACGAAGTGCCTATGCCCCTGTGATACATGGGCCTCTACGCAGGTCTTCACATAGAGGCCCAGGACCAGAAGTCTCCAAACCTCCCGGACCACCAGGTAAATTCGTAGAAATTTTTCAGGTCAGAGGCATCCACCTGCGGGAAGCCTCCGACCGCAATTTCTGGGCCATTATTGTTTTGCACCACTTTCTCGTGTTGCCCACTCTTGGTTGCTGGGTGGCAAGTGGCCTTTTCAGTTGTTTGATGATGTATGGGAAGAGCTGAATTGATGGCAACTAACAGGGGATGTGAAAGGGATTCTTGGTTATTTGCAGGACTGCTTTGTGTTAGTGGCACTGGGGGGGGAGGGGAGCGGCAAATGTGGCTTCTGCATGAGGTTGTGAGATGGGTGCACGGTTGGAACTTAAGTGAAACTCACAATAAACATCCCAGGCAGCAATGTGCGTCACTGGTGGTGCATTGCCATCATCACCTTCTGCCTCTTCATCTTCCTCCTCCTCCTCCAAAGAGGCTATGTGCTCTGTGCCTTGGTCCTCCTGCAGGTCCAGACCTCGCTGCTGGGCATTGTTGTGTGGAGCACAGCATACCCACGACCATTCTGAACACCCTGGCTAGTGTGAACTGAAGGGCACCTCCAGATCAGTCCAGGCACCTGAAGTGTATTTTCAGCATGCCAATGGCTTCTTCAATGACATGTCTGGTGGTCATATGGCATTTATTGTAGCGCTCCTGGGCTTTATTCCTCAGGTTTCTGAGAGTTGTCATCAGCCACATTTTAAATGGGTACCCCTGATCACCAAGCAGTGAGCTGGTAACTGCTTCCAGATGTGAAGACATCTGGGAGGGTGGACTGCCGCAGGACCAAAGCATAATGGCAGCTACCTGGGAATCTTGCGCACACATAGATAAAGATCTTATGGTTGCACACAGGGAAGGATTAAGGGTGCCTTGGGCCCTGGGCAGTGCCTTGGCCATGGGTCCCCTACTCCCATTCAGTAAATTACATTAGTGAGCTAAATCACAGGGCACTATACTGAGTATGCATCAGGTCAAGTTATCTCAGGTTATGTTCTCATTGATGCTATGACAACATTCATTTATTATTTTATAATGTTTCCAAACAATCAAACCAATACCTTGATGAAACCCTGTATAAACAGTAAACAATGCTTTAATTTTAAAAAATCTTTACATTTTAAAACTAAATCGATAATGACAACAATGACAGAAAGGAGATGAGGAAAAGTGGAGGGCAGAGAAACACAAGGCAAAGAACAAAAAGAGCCACTGTACAGCAAAATTCTAAAAGGACAAAGGGTGTTAAAAAAACAAGCCTGAAGGCTTTGTGTCTTAATGCAAGGAGTATCCGTAATAAGGTGGATGAATTAACTGTGCAAATAGATGTTAACAAATATGATGTGATTGGGATTACGGAGACGTGGCTCCAGGTTGATCAGGGCTGGGAACTCAACATCCAGGGGTATTCAACATTCAGGAAGGATAGAATAAAAGGAAAAGGAGGTGGGGTAGCATTGCTGGTTAAAGAGGAGATTAATGCAATAGTTAGGAAGGACATTAGCTTGGATGATGTGGAATCTATATGGGTAGAGCTGCAGAACACCAAAGGGCAAAAAACATTAGTGGGAGTTGTGTACAGACCTCCAAACAGTAGTAGTGATGTTGGGGAGGGCATCAAACAGGAAATTAGGGGTGCATGCAATAAAGGTGCAGCAGTTATAATGGGTGACTTCAATATGCACATAGATTGGGCTAACCAAACTGGAAGCAATACGGTAGAGGAGGATTTCCTGGAGTGCATAAGGGATGGTTTTCTAGACCAATATGTCGAGGAACCAACTAGGGGGGAGGCCATCTTAGACTGGGTGTTGTGTAATGAGAGAGGATTAATTAGCAATCTCGTTGTGCGAGGCCCCTTGGAGAAGAGTTACCATAATATGGTGGAATTCTGCATTAGGATGGAAAATGAAACAGTTAATTCAGAGACCATGGTCCAGAACTTAAAGAAGGGTAACTTTGAAGGTATGAGGTGTGAATTGGCTAGGATAGATTGGCGAATGATACTTAAGGGGTTGACTGTGGATGGGCAATGGCAGACATTTAGAGACCGCATGGATGAACTACAACAATTGTACATTCCTGTCTGGCGTAAAAATAAAAAAGGGAAGGTGGCTCAACCATGGCTATCAAGGGAAATCAGGGATAGTATTAAAGCCAAGGAAGTGGCATACAAATTGGCCAGAAATAGCAGCGAACCCGGGGACTGGGAGAAATTTAGAACTCAGCAGAGGAGGACAAAGGGTTTGATTAGGGCAGGGAAAATGAGAGTACGAGAAGAAGCTTGCAGGGAACATTAAGACGGATTGCAAACGTTTCTATAGATATGTAAAGAGAAAAAGGTTAGTAAAGACAAACGTAGGTCCCCTGCAGTCAGAATCAGGGGAAGTCATAACGGGGAACAAAGAAATGGCAGACCAATTGAACAAGTACTTTGGTTCGGTATTCACTAAGGAGGATACAAACAACCTTCCGGATATAAAAGGGGTCGGAGGGTCTAGTAAGGAGGAGGAACTGAGGGAAATCCTTATTAGTCGGGAAATTGTGTTGGGGAAATTGATGGGATTGAAGGCCGATAAATCCCCTGGGCCTGATGGACTGCATCCCAGAGTACTTAGGAGGTGGCCTTGGAAATAGCGGATGCATTGACAGTCATTTTCCAACATTCCATTGACTCTGGATCAGTTCCTATCGAGTGGAGGGTAGCCAATGTAACCCCACTTTTTAAAAAAGGAAGGAGAGAGAAAACAAGGAATTATCGACCGGTCAGCCTGACCTCAGTAGTGGGTAAAATGATGGAATCAATTATTAAGGATGTCATAGCAGCGCATTTGGAAAGAGGTGACATGATAGGTCCAAGTCAGCATGGATTTCTGAAAGGGAATTCATGCTTGACAAATCTTCTGGAATTTTTTGAGGATGCTTCCAGTAGAGTGGACAAGGGAGAACCAGTTGATGTGGTATATTTGGACTTTCAGAAGGCTTTCGACAAGGTCCCATACAAGAGATTAATGTGCAAAGTTAAAGCACATGGGATTGGGGGTAGTGTGCTGACATGGATTGAGAACTAGTTGTCAGACAGGAAGCCAAGAGTAGGAGTAAATGGGTACTTTTCAGAATGGCAGGCAGTGACTAGTGGGGTACCGGAAGGTTCTGTGCTGGGGCCCCAGCTGTTTACACTGTACATTAATGATTTAGACGAGGGGATTAAATGTAGTATCTCCAAATTTGCGGATGACACTAAGTTAGGTGGCAGTGTGAGCTGTGAGGAGGATGCTATGAGGCTGCAGAGTGACTTGGATAGGTTAGGTGAGTGGGCAAATGCATGGCAGATGAAGTATAATGTGGATAAATATGAGGTTATCCACTTTGGTGGTAAAAACAGAGAGACGGTCTATTATCTGAATGGTGACAGATTAGGAAAAGGGGAGGTGCAACGAGACCTGGGTGTCATGGTACATCAGTCATTGAAGGTTGGCATGCAGGTACAGCAGGCGGTTAAGAAAGCAAATGGCATGTTGGCCTTCATAGCGAGGGGATTTGAGTACAGGGGCAGGGAGGTGTTGCTACAGTTGTACAGGGCCTTGGTGAGGCCACACCTGGAGTATTGTGTACAGTTTTGATCTCCTAACTTGAGGAAGGACATTCTTGCTATTGAGGGAGTGCAGCGAAGGTTCACCAGACTGATTCCCGGGATGGTGGGACTGACCTATCAAGAAAGACTGGATCAACTGGGCTTGTATTCACTGGAGTTCAGAAGAATGAGAGGGGACCTCATAGAAACATTTAAAATTCTGATGGATTCAGACAGGTTAGATGCAGGAAGAATGTTCACAATGTTGGGGAAGTCCAGAACCAAGGGTCAGAGTCTAAGGATAAGGGATAAGCCATTTAGGACCGAGATGAGGAGAAACTTCTTCACCCAGAGAGTGGTGAACCTGTGGAATTCTCTACCACAGAAAGTTGTTGAGGCCAATTCACTAAATATATTCAAAAAGGAGTTTGATGAAGTCCTTACTACTAGGGGGATCAAGAAGTATGGCGAGAAAGCAGGAATGGGGTACTGAAGTTGCATGTTCAGCCATGAACTCATTGAATGGCGGTGCAGGCTCGAAGGGCCGAATGGCCTACTTCTGCACCTATTTTCTATGTTTCTATGTTTCTAATTAGAACAAGACAGCGCAATTTTTTTGGAAGACCATCATTTGTCATTTGCATTCCATTTTCTCCACAGAGGCAACTACAAGCATAACATTACATTGGTCTTTTCCTAGATTTTTGTTGGCTTAACTCGTTAATGATTTTTGAGAAGTCAAGTCTTCTCAGTACTTTGCTTTCGATGCTCATGATTGAAAGACGATTAAGTCGATCTTGTCCCATTCAATTCCTGACCTCATCCTTGATGTGTTTTAGTTTTGAGAAGTACCGCTCACCACTGCAATTTGATACCTTCATCGACAGATATATCTGAAGAGCTATTTCAATGATAGAAAGGTTTGGGTGAGGGCATGTATATGGAGGAATTGATACATTATCAGCTCTGCTGACTTAGTTTGTTTGACACAAATTGAGGTTTGAAGCATTGTTGAGGATACCACCAAGCTAGAAAACTGGATAAATTCACTTTCAATCATAGGTTCCAAATCTTTGGGATGGCAGCGAGCAAGATTGGCAGTGGCTTGCTTAATCTCATAAATCGAGAGAGCGGCTAGCGTGGACAGGAATCCAAACTTGATTTTCTTGTATGCTTCAAAGAGGTGTTTCAAGGTACTGATTAGTTGATCAATGATGACAAGGAACACTTCAGTTTTGAATTTCTCCTTGGGTGATGTTATGTATGGAGAAAGAGTCAGATTGAACACTGTGAGCTCAAAGGAAAGTGTGACCGTAGTCTTTTATTGCAGGTCTCCAGAGTGCCTCTCCAACCCATGAGGCCTCCTTAAATACCTGTGCTCCCAAGGGATTATGGAACCCCTTAGAACTCCAGGGGATGAGCCCTCTGGTGGCTGTACAGAGTAAATACAAGTTTATTTGTATAACAACACTCCCCCGCCGCCCCCCCCCAACGTCATTAGTGTCACTATTTACAATGTGAGTTGATCTGGGGCACTCTTGCCCTGGTTGATCATCTCGGTGTGAAAGCTGGTATTGTTGAATCATTTGTTGGGCCCTCGCTGAGCTGCTGTGCAGTTGGCCTTGCTGGGCTGCCTGGTGTATTGGGTCCTGCTGGGCTGCTGAGGATGATGGGTTCTGCTTCGTGGTCAACCGTGGTGCCGGTTGCCACTGGTGTGTATGTTGGGGGATCAAAAAGAGTAGGGTCCAAGGTGGGTTGCTCAGGATAGTCCGTAAATCTGAGTTTGATTTGGTCCAAGTGTTTCCGGTGAATGAGTCCATTTGAAAGTTTGACCCGAAACACCCTGCTCCCCTCTTTGGCCACGACAGTGCCGGGAAGCCACTTGGGACCTTCTCCATAATTCAATACAAATACAGGATCATTGATTTCACTCTCGCGTGACACATTTGCGCTATCATGGTGTGCACTTTGTTGAAGCCGCCTGCTCTCTACCTGTTTATGTAGATCAGGGTGAACTAACGAGAGACTTGTCTCAGGTGCTCTTTTCATGAGCAGTTCAGCAGGTGGGATCCCAGTGAGCGAGTGGGGTCTCGTGTGGTAGCGAAGCAGGACTCGGAATAGGCGAGTCTGCAGTGAGCCTTCAGTTACCCTCTTCAAGCCTTGCTTGATGGTTTGCACTGCTCTCTCTGCCTGACCATTGGACGCTAGTTCAAATGGGACAGATGTGACATGTTTGATCCCGTTGCGGGTCATGAATTCTTTGAACTCAGCACTGGTAAAACATGGCCCGTTGTCGCTCACCAGGACATCGGGTAAACCGTGAGTGGCAAACATGGCCCGCAGGCTTTCAGTAGTGGCAGTGGACGTGCTAGCCGATATTATCTCACATTCAATCCACTTGGAATACGCTTCTACAACCACAAGGAACATTTTACCCAAGATTGGGCCTGCATAGTCGGCGTGTACCCTAGACCACGGTTTGGAGGGCCAAGACCGTAAACTTAGCGGCGCCTCCCTGGATACATTGCTTATCTGCGAGCATGCATTACATCTGTGAACGCAGGACTCTAAGTCTGCATCGATACTGGGCCACCACACATGGGATCTGGCTGTCGCTTTCATCACGGTGCCTGGGTGTGTACTGTGGAGGTCATTGATGAAGGTGTCTCTGCCCTTCTTGGGGACCACTACTCGATTGCCCCACTGAAGGCAGTCTGCTTGTATGGACATTTCATCTTTGCGCCGCTGGAATGGCTTAATCTCTTCCTGTATTTCCACTGGGACACTGGACCAGCTCCCGTGAAGCACACAGCTTTTGACTAGAGATAATAAGATGTCCTGGCTTGTCCAGGTTTTGATCTGCCGGGCAGTGACAGGTGATTGCTCACTCTCAAATGCTTCCATAACCATGACTACATCTGCAGGCTGTGCCATTTCCATCCCCGTGGTGGGCAATGGCAGCCTACTGAGAGCATCGGCGCAGTTTTCTGTGCCTGGTCTATGGCGAATGGCATAGTTGTATGCGGACAATGTGAGCAACCATCTCTGGATGCGGGCCGATGCATTGGTATTGATCCCTTTTCTCTCGGAAAACAGGGATATAAGTGGCTCATGGTCGGTTTCCAATCGAATTTTAGCCCAAACAGGTATTAATGCATTTTCTTTACCCAGTAGACACACACTAATGCTTCTTTTTCAATCATGCTGTCAGCTCTCTCAGCCTTAGACAGACTCCTGGATGCATAAGCAACCGGTTGCAGTTTCCCGAAATCATTAGCTTATTGCAATACACACCCGACGCCATATGACGCTGCATCACATGCTAGTACCAAACGCTTACATGGATCATACAACACAAGTGATTTGTTTGAGCATAACAATTTTCTAGCTTTTACAAAGACATTTTCTTGGCTTTTGCCCCAAACCCATTCATCCCCTTTCCGTAGTAAGACATGCAGTGGTTCTAACAGAGTGCTAAAACCCGGTAAGAAGTTACCAAAGTAGTTCAGGAGACCCAGAAACGACCGCAGCTCCATCACGTTCTGTGGCCCCTCAGTGCGTTCTCGATTGCATCCGTCTTTGCGTTGGTGGGCCTGATGCCGTCCGCCGCAATCCTCCTTCCCAAGAACTCCACTTCAGGAAAACGCACTTCGAGCATTTTAACCTGAGCCCCATGCGGTTGAGTCGACTAAGATCCTCCTCCAGGTGCTGCAGATGCTTGACTGTGTTCCGACCTGTGACCAAGATGTCGTCCTGGAAGACCACGGTGTGCAGGACCGACTTCAGTAAGCTTTCCATGTTTCTCTGGAATATCGCCGTCGCTGATTGGATTCCAAACTGGCATCTGTTATGAACAAAGAGACCTTTGAGCGTGTTGATGCAGGTGAGGGCCTTCGATGATTCCTCCAGTTCCTGTGTCATGAGGCTGAAGTCAGATCCAGCTTCGTGAAAGATTTCCTCCCGCCAGCGTTGCAAAGAGGTCGTCGGCCTTTGGTAGTGGGTATTGGTCCTATAGGGAGAAACGATTGATAGTTACTTTGTAATTGCCACAGATTCTGACAGTGCCGTCTCCCTTGAGGACTGGGACGATAGGACTGGCCCACTCGTTGAACTCGATTGGTGAAATGATGCCCTCTCTTTGCAGCTGGTTTAGCTCGATCTCTAACCTTTCTCTCATCATGTACGGTACTGCTCTCACCTTGTGATGGATAGGTCGCGCCCCCGGAATCAGGTGGATCTGCACTTTTGCTCCTTGGAATTTCCCGATGCCTGGTTTGAACAGTGAAGGAAATTTGTTTAAGACCTGGGCACACTAAGTGTCGTCAGTGGGCAATAGCGCTCGGACATCGGCCCGGTTCCAGCGTATCTTTCCAAGCCAACTCCTGCCGAGCAGCGTGGGACCATCGCCCGGTACCACCCAGAATGGTAGCTTGTGCACCGCTACATCGTAGGAGACCTTTACGGTAGCACTGCCGATTACAGGAATCTGTTCTTTTGTGTAAGTTTTTAGTTTCGTGCGAACTGGAGTTAAGACTGGCCTTGAGGCCTTGTTGCACCACAGTTTTTCGAAAGTCTTTTTGTCCATGATGGACTGGCTCGCGCCAGTTTCCAGCTCCATTGACACCAGGAGTCCATTTAGTTCAACATTCAGCATTATCGGGGGTCAATTTGTGGTGAATGTGTGCACCCCATGTACCTCTGTCTCCTCGGTGTGAGGCTCTGGTTCTTCGTGATCCTCCGTGGATCTGTCCTCCTCTGCAATATGGTGATTTGCAGGTTTAGCAGGATTAGCAGCTCGCCTGCACACTCATTGAAGGTGTCCCATTGTTCCACAGACCTTGCAAATGTACCCTTTGAATCGGCATGAATGGAAACAATGATCACCCCCGCAGCGCCAACAAGGTGTTAATGGCCTTGCATTCATCACCCTTGATGGTGGACTCCGAGACATCTGCGGACGTGCAGCTGCAGGCATGTGAGGCCTGCCCTGTACGTTACGATTCGAAAACAACATCACTTTGTTCACAGTACTTGTAGCAGCACTTGTTTGCTGAGAGATCTGCTTCGTATTGTCACTGGTGGCAATGACCGCCTGGGCTATCGCTGTGGCCTTACTCAAGGTTGGGGTCTCTGCAGTCAAAAGTTTGCGAAGTATGGTTTCGTGGCCAATGCCAAGTACGAAAAAGTCTCTGAGCATGTGCTCCAAATGTCCTTCAAATTCTCAATGTCCTGCAAGGCGTCTTAGCTCACCACTTCCTGGCCTTCAGACCTTTTGTAGATGTAGAACCGGTACCTCACCATCAGAACGCTTTCCTTCGGGTTCAAATGCTCTCAGACCAGTGTGCACAAATCGTCATACGATTTCTCCGTGGGTTTCGCTGGAGTGAGCAGATTCTTCATGAGGCCATACGTTGGTGCCCCACAGACGGTGAGGTGGTCACCCTTCGTTTGGCAGCGCTCTCTTCCCCATCTAGCTCGTTGGCTGCTAAATATTGGTCGAGTCGCTCCACAAAAGTTTCCCAATCATCTCCTGCCGAGAATTTCTCCAGGATGCCCACTGTTCTCTGCATTTTTGGGTTCGCTGTCTGTATCTCGTCGCCAGTTGTTATGTATGGAGAAAGAGTCAGACTGAACACTCTGAGCTCAAAGTAAAATGTGACCGTAGTCTTTTATTGCAGGTCTCCAGAGTCCCTCTCCAACCTGTGAGGCCTCCTTAAATATCTGTGCTCCCAAGGGATTATGGGATCCCTTGGGATTCCAGGGGATGAGCCCTCTGGTGGCTGTACAGAGTAAATACAAGTTTAAATATGTAACAGGTGACTGCACAGTGTTTCCAGCATCTCCATCGTCATAGCGGTGGTTGTGTACCCAAATGAGCCTCTGAGCTGAATTGTACTCATTGTAGCCACACAGTTTAATCCCTAGGTCTTCGAAGTCCTCAAACTCTGTCTGCTGGGTCTGGACAAAATCGACAAGGGACTCGAGTAAGAACACCATGACATTCAGATTCAAGCCAGTCTCTTGAAGCGAGAGATTGGTCAGGTGAAAGCGCTTCAGACTGTGTTCCAAATAGCAATGAGAATAGCTGAATCCAATTTGCCCAGTTTGTCAAGGATCAACTGAGCTTCATTTCGGCATTCAACTTTCTATTCCACGTCAGTTGCAAAGGATTCCAATACCGAGTGTAACCTTTGAGCAGGGCTGACACTGCTTCATACCTTGCTGACCATCGAGTAGCAGAAAGCTGTTTTTCATAAAGCAGTCGTCAGCGATACGTCGATGCAGAGAGAAAAGTGTACAACTTTTGTACACTGTCAAAAAATCTGACGATCACAGGGCTGCATTCAGCACTGTTTTTCCCCACAGGGTTGAGGAGTGCGCTGCGCATTGTATAAATGTCGCAGAGGACATTGCTCTTTGATGCTAATTTGGACACCAATGTATTTCCCACTTATATTTGAAGCATTATCATACGATTGCCCGCAACAATTTTGTATGTTGATCCCGTTCTCATCCAGGAAGGCCAATATTATTTCTGATATTTCTTGTCCAGTATGACCGATTATCGGCAAGAACTTCAGGCACCTTTCCTTGGGACCAGTTGGTAGAACATAGCAGACGTCAAATGTCAGCTGATCTGAGTGTATGACATCTGGCATTGAATCGAACTTCGCCAATTTCAATTCCTGGATAATCATCTCAAGTACTTTGCCACCCATCAGACTAATCAGTTCTTCACAAGTGGTAGAAGCCAAGTATGAAGTATACCCCTTGCCTTTGTTGGCGAACCGCTTGATGTGTTCAGCAAGAAATGCACTGTAGTTTGTGTGAACCTCTAACACACCCAGATAATTACTATTACTTGGAGACCCAACAATTTCATCTCTCTCAATGAAAGACCTCGTTCACAGAGAAACATTTTCACACAGGCAGTCTGCTCTAGCACCTTGTGCCAGTACTGCTGTTCATTTTCAAATTGGAAGACAATATGACCATCCATACAACCAGTGCTTGCTTGTCTCGTGCACATTATTACCATGGCTTCTCTATGCTGGTGGCTGTTTTCATGAGATGAAATCCTCTCATTTCCATGCTTTCAGTCATTAAACCCAAGAGTAAAGTGGCTACTTGATCGTGCTGTGACCTTGCAAGCAAAGCAGTATACTGTACCGTTTGAAGGTGACTAACAGAGCCATGGACAAATCAAATTGGTCAGGGTAGCCTTGAGGAAGAGTTCATAGAGTGCATAAGGGATGGGTTCCTTGAGCAGTATGTAACATTTAAAACTGAGATGAGGAGAAATTTCTTCTCTCAGAGGGTTGTGAATCTGTGGAATTCGCTGCCTCAAAGAGCTGTGGAAGCTGGGACATTGAATAAATTTAAGACAGAAATAGACAGTTTCTGAAACGATAAGGGGTTATGGGGAGCGGGCAGGGAAGTGGATCTGAGTCCATAATCGGATCAGCTATGATCGTATTAAATGGCGGAGCAGGCTCGAGGGGCCGTATAGCCTACTCCTGTTCCTGTTTCTTATGTTCGCTCCACATGTTCTCCTGTCAGCGGATGCACACATGTGAAGAAGGACTTTAAGCAGTATCCGCAACATCGTTCCTCGGCATGAATCACGGCAGAGTTTTGGAAGTCTTTATCACAGTTTCGGCAGTCCTCACTACCTTTTGCAATCCAATGGCTTTGCAAGTCTTCTGAGATATTGTCTCCCCACAGCCCAATGTCACTCATTAGTTGCGCCTCTTTAAGCTCAGTGTGAGCCGCTTGGTTTTCATCTTCTTCAAGTTTTTGGACTTGGAGCTCCAACTCGGCCAACTCTAGTTCTGGTGCCACTAGTGGTTTCGTTGTTGAATTTGACTGCACAGCGTCGTCTTGACCTTCATCTTCATGATCTTGTGATTTTAGTTGGAAAAAATGATGTCGTGTCGGAGGCCCCACAGGCTCGAGCTGCTCTGCTAGAGCTACTTCTCATCTCTTTCGCTCCTCGCGTAGCTGGTGCTCTTTCCAATTTTTCGCCTGTGATTTGTGTGTAGAATGCATCTCTAGAAAAAGGGCATCTAGAGTCTGTTTACACCAAGTCGAGAATAACATGCACCTGAGCCCTCGCAGCTTCACTCCGCTCTTGCTATGTCACTTACGTTAATACTGTTTAGCCTTACCCTTAATCTGACCCTGTATGGGCCCCACTCTAGGCTTGGGCCCTGGACGACTGCCCCATCTGCACCCCCCCACTCCACTTAATCCATCCCTGATTGCACAACAGCTCACACCAGCTACACATTGATGGGAGATCTATGGATGCCTTAATTGCCACATACTTTGCGTCTGTGTTCACAAACAGAAGGGCAATGCAGACACTGCTATCGAGGAGGAGGAGTGTGAAATATTAGGTTAAATAAACATACTGAGAGAGTAGTTATTAAGAGGTTTAGCAGCTTTGAAAGTGGATAAGTCCCCAGGCCCGGATGAAACGTATCCCAGGCTGTTAAGTGAAGCAAAAGAGGAAATAGCAGAGACTTTGATCATCATTTTCCAATCCTCTCTGGCTTCGGGTGTGGTGCCAGAGTACTGGTAATGTGGTACCCTTTGTTTAAGGGAGAAAGGGATAGACCGAGTAATTACAGACCAGTCAGCCTAACCTCAGTTGTGGGAAAATTATTGGAAAAAATCCTTAAGGACAGGATAAATCTACATTTAGAAAGATATGGATTAATCAGGGACAGTCAGTACAGATTTGTTAAGGGATGGTCGTGTCTGACTAACGATTGAATCTTTCAAGGAGGTAACTAGGAGGGTCGATGAGGATAGTGCGTACGATGTAGTGTATCTGGATTTTAGCAAAGCTTTCGATAAGGTCCCACATGGCGGACTGGTCATGAAAGCAAAAGGCCATGGGATCTAGGGCAAAGTGGCAATTTGGATCCAAAATTGGCTCAGAGGCAGGAAGCAAAAGGTAATGGTTGATGGGTATTTTTGTGACTGGAAGGCTGTTTCCAGTAGGGTTCTGCAGGGCTCAGTACTAGGTCCCTTGCTTTTTGTGATATACATCAGTGATCTCGACTTGAATATAAGAGATATGATTAAGAAGTTTGCAGATGATACAAAAATAGGCTATGTGGTTGATAATGAAGAAGAAAGCTGCGGACTGCAGGAAGATATCAATGAACTGATCAGGTGGGCAGAACTGTAGCAAATTGAATCTGAGCGCCTGCTGTTTCTGACTGACATCATTGCAGGGAAAGTTGACAAGTCATTCTATCTGGCTCGCTGGATAGTACAGAAATAGAATGCAAGCCAGAACTTGAGCTGCACATTAGTCTATCTACTTTCATTTCAGAAACTGACCTGAACTGCTGCCAGGAAACACAAAGTAATACTTCATTCAATTTATCAATTTGCAAAAGCAATTCTACCCGTCCGGATCTTAAAAAGGATCTGTTCCGCATTTCTGGACCGAAATGGCAGACATCCATACTCCAGCATGTACTGCATAGTTGAATATGCCCTATCCATTTTAAAGTCAAGTCATGGCTGATCATCTTGATAATTCTTTTACTGAAGGAAGAGAATGGTGCTGTGTCTTTCCTCACCCAGTACCCGGAGTACCAGAGGGTTTCTCATTGTTGTCTTAGACGTGGAAGTGGATCCTGGGGCACAAGGGCGGCAGGTAATGGTATGCAATTGTAGTTCAGGCCTTGCGAAACCTCGGGCTCCCATACTCTGCGCATTAAAAAGACAACACCTCTCGCGTTGGAGACCCCGTAGGCTCGAGCTGCTCTGTCAAACTGCCATGTAGACATTCAGTACAACATATAATCGATCAATCAATCAATCATTCATTTAGTAACACAAGATTTTGTTATTTTCACTACATTTTGTGTATTTAAGATAGTATCTGACTACTATCTGAATTTATGTTTATAAATTATTGGGAGAGTAGAAGTGGGAGTGATGATCAACACTATGCGGTAGATTTTCCACTATTTTTGCATGCTTAACGCCCACTTAACGTCCATTTTACCACTGAAATGACATATAACGCCCATATATCGCCCATTTAGCCACAAAATGGAAACTGACGGGCATTTTTCGGAAACTTATCGCCGAGCGTTACTTTCCCCATGTACGTAACGGCGAGAAAAAATAATACTGCCCGCCCACTTGTTTTGGGCGGAATCATCAGCATGGGTAAAATCAACGCCCATAATATCGCCCAGCATTACTTTCCGCACGGAATTAATGCCGAGATTCAATAATACCGACTGCCCACTTTTTTTTGTCATAAAGATCATATTTGCCAAAGCTAGCGGCCATGAGATCACCCAGCGTCACCTTCACCACCTCGCACACATCTCGCCCACAATATCGCTCGCCCAAAAAAAGTGGAACTAACCGGAACTAATCACAGCGTTATGGATGCCATGTTCTACATCACATGTCGCATCCTTTAAAAGGCTGCTCAGCTTCAACCTCGGGGAAGTTCAGATGTAATCTGGAGGTCGTTGGAGTTGATGTGAACATCTATACAAACATTTTGACCATACTGTGACTGATTGGAATTTAGTAGGTGTCTTCGTCGGGACATTCATTGTTTGTGATCAATCGGTGGAAAACGGAGAGCTATTGCAAAGGGGCCTGTCCTTTCTCACCCTCTTTTGATGACCAATTACATGCTGCAAACCCGAGATGGGCAAAGGTACGCTCCACAGCATTATGTGCCCAATGTAAGATGTGCCAGACTGATGAGGAGGACCAGACGTTACACCTCTCACAAGTACAGGGACAAGCGATCTTACCTCGACATGCTAGACACCACTGGCTTTTGGAGACTGTGCTTCCACAAAGGGGTTATCACTGAGGTATGCCAGCTGATAAGGGGAGATCTGCAGCCTGCCAGCACCATCAGTACTGCACTGTCCGTTGAGGTCAAAGTCACCGCGACACTGTCGTTCTATGCGTCGGGTTCTTTTCAGGCCACAGCTGGCGACATTTACGGACTGTCTCAGCATGCCACACATTGCTGCATTAGACAGGTCACTGAAGCCCTGTACGCACGCAGGAGGGACTTGATCAGCTTCCCGAGGACCAGGGAGGCACAGAGTGAGAGGGCTCTAGGATTTTCCAGAATTGCAAACTTCCCCAATGTGTAGGGAACAATAGACTGTATGCACATCGCGACGCGGGCACCTTTTCAGGATGCAGAGGTTTTCAGGAACCGCAAGGGATTCCACTCCCTGAATGTCCAACTTGTTGTCGACCACCAGTAAATTATAATGGCAGTAGAGTCACCAAGCGCACTGCTGAGGGAGCACTGCCCTGTCCCCGGCTGAAGGGACTCTGCACCAGCCGCTTCTGTCCTCGGCCGAAGGGACTCTGCACCGGCCGCTTCTGTCCTCGGCCGAAGGGACTCTGCACTGGCTGCTTCTGTCCCCGGCCGAAGGGACTCTGCACTGGCCGCTTCTGTCCCCGGCCGAAGGGACTCTGCACTGGCCGCTTCTGTCCCCGGCCGAAGGGACTCTGCACTGGCTGCTTCTGTCCCCGGCCGAAGGGACTCTGCACTGGCCGCTTCTGTCCCCGGCCGAAGGGACTCTGCACTGGCCGCTTCTGTCCCCGGCCGAAGGGACTCTGCACCGGCCGCTTCTGTCCTCGGCTGAAGGGACTCTGCACCGGCTGCTTCTGTCCCCGGCCGAAGGGACTCTGCACCAGCCGCTTCTGTCCCCGGCCGAAGGGACTCTGCACTGGCTGCTTCTGTCCCCGGCCGAAGGGACTCTGCACTGGCCGCTTCTGTCCTCGGCCGAAGGGACTCTACACCAACTGCTTCTGTCCTCGGCCGAAGGGACTCTACACCAACTGCTTCTGTCCTCGGCTGAAGGGACTCTGCACCAACTGCTTCTGTCCCCGGCCGAAGGGACTCTGCACTGGCCGCTTCTGTCCTCGGCCGAAGGGACTCTACACCAACTGCTTCTGTCCTCGGCCGAAGGGACTCTACACCAACTGCTTCTGTCCTCGGCCGAAGGGACTCTACACCAACTGCTTCTGTCCCCGGCCGAAGGGACTCTGCACCGGCTGCTTCTGTCCTCGGCCGAAGGGACTCTACACCAACTGCTTCTGTCCCCGGCCGAAGGGACTCTGCACCGGCTGCTTCTGTCCTCGGCCGAAGGGACTCTACACCGGCCGCTTCTGTCCTCGGCCGAAGGGACTCTGCACTGGCCGCTTCTGTCCTCGGCCGAAGGGACTCTACACCAACTGCTTCTGTCCTCGGCCGAAGGGACTCTACACCAACTGCTTCTGTCCTCGGCCGAAGGGACTCTACACC
Source organism: Pristiophorus japonicus (assembly GCF_044704955.1). Lineage (NCBI taxonomy): Eukaryota > Metazoa > Chordata > Chondrichthyes > Pristiophoridae > Pristiophorus > Pristiophorus japonicus. The sequence continues at coordinate 65,857,024 of NC_091984.1, read as the reverse complement.
AACTGCTTCTGTCCTCGGCCGAAGGGACTCTGCACCGGCCGCTTCTGTCCCCGGCCGAAGGGACTCTGCACCGGCTGCTTCTGTCCCCAGCCGAAGGGACTCTGCACCGGCCGCTTCTATCCTCGGCCGAAGGGACTCTACACCAACTGCTTCTGTCCCCGGCCGAAGGGACTCTGCACCGGCTGCTTCTGTCCCCAGCCGAAGGGACTCTGCACCGGCCGCTTCTATCCTCGGCCGAAGGGACTCTACACCAACTGCTTCTGTCCCCGGCCGAAGGGACTCTACACCAACTGCTTCTGTCCTCGGCCGAAGGGACTCTACACCAACTGCTTCTGTCCTCGGCCGAAGGGACTCTACACCAACTGCTTCTGTCCCCGGCCGAAGGGACTCTACACCAACTGCTTCTGTACCCGGCCGAAGGGACTCTGCACTGGCCGCTTCTGTCCTCGGCCGAAGGGACTCTACACCAACTGCTTCTGTACCCGGCCGAAGGGACTCTGCACCGGCTGCTTCTGTCCCCGGCCGAAGGGACTCTGCACTGGCCGCTTCTGTCCCTGTCGAAGGGACTCTACACCGACCGCTTCTGTCCCCGGCCGAAGGGACTCTGCACTGGCCGCTTATGTCCCCGGCCGAAGGGACTCTGCACTGGACGCTTCTGTCCCCGGCCGAAAGGACTCTACACCGGCTGCTTCTGTCCCCGGCCGAAGGGACTCTACACCGGCTGCTTCTGTCCCCGGCCGAAGGGACTCTACACTGGCTGCTTCTGTCCCCGGCCGAAAGGACTCTACACCGGCTGCTTCTGTCCCCGGCCGAAAGGACTCTACACCGGCTGCTTCTGTCCCCGGCCGAAGGGACTCTACACTGGCTGCTTCTGTCCCCGGCCGAAAGGACTCTACACCGGCTGCTTCTGTCCCCGGCCGAAGGGACTCTGCACTGGACGCTTCTGTACCCGGCCGAAGGGACTCTGCACCGGCTGCTTCTGTCCCCGGCCGAAGGGACTCTGCACTGGACGCTTCTGTACCCGGCCGAAGGGACTCTACACCGGCCGCTTCTGTCCCCGGCCGAAAGGACTCTACACCGGCTGCTTCTGTCCCCGGCCGAAGGGACTCTGCACTGGACGCTTCTGTACCCGGCCGAAGGGACTCTGCACCGACCGCTTCTGTCCCCGGCCGAAGGGACTCTGCACCGGCTGCTTCTGTCCCCGGCCGAAGGGACTCTGCACCAACTGCTTCTGTCCTCGGCCGAAGGGACTCTGCACCGGTCGCTTCTGTACCCGGCCGAAGGGACTCTGCACTGGCCGCTTCTGTCCCCGGCCGAAGGGACTCTGCACTGGCCGCTTCTGTCCCCGGCCGAAAGGACTCTACACCGGCCGCTTCTGTCTCCGGCCGAAGGGATTCTGCACCGGCCTGGACCAAAGGGTCTCTGCATCAGATTCAGAGGGTGTCTGGCCGGCCGAGGGGACTCCGAGATGACCTGCCAAAGGGTCTCGAGAACGTGGGGCCGGCCGAAGGGATTCCAAGTCTGGCGTTCAATCCGCCGAAGGGACTCCGAGGCCGGCGCTGAACCGGCTGAAGGGACCGAGGTGTGGCGTCGTCTCATACTCCCAACCAACTTTTTATCAATTTTTTAAAAACTTTTAGCCAACTTTTAAACTTATTAAACAATTTTGGAGAACTTTTAAAACTTACATCAACCGAAACACTTTTAAACATTTATTATTAACTTACATCTCTGACTTTTAACAACTTTAAGAAACTTTTTAAATTGGGGAAACTTTTATAATCTATTATTGATTTTTAACAACGCTTAGAAACTTTTGAAATAAATTGGGAACCTTTATCAACTTTTAATCTTTTAAAATAACTTTGGAAGTCACCTTCCTAATGCCTGCCCCCCAACCTAGCCTCGGGCCATTTACCATCAATAGCGCTAGCCGGCACCGAGCTTGCGGCTAACATTTCGCCATAGGCAATTAGGCTTATCGAGCTGTGCCTGGTCTCCAGTTGTCTTGGATCCCCTTGCCACTGGACCAAGACTTTGTTCAGCTAAGCCCGTGTGGTTGCCGGTGTGCAGCGGCCACCCCACGTTAAAAGAACTCACGCACAGGCACCTTCCACTCCGTCAGTATGAAGTTCAGGACCTGGAACGTCAGGACCCTCATGGACAATCCCAACAGCAACAGGCAGGAACGCCGCACCGCCATAGTTGCCCGGGAATTCAAACCTTTTGACATTGACATCGCCGCCCTAAGCGGGACCCGACGGGCAGGGGAAGGCCAGTTGAAGGAACATGGTGGAGGTTACACCTTCTTCTGGAAAGAGAAACCAGAGGCAGAACGCCACCTTCATGGAATCGGCTTTGCCGTCAAGAATGAGCTGGTCGACCACCTCAAAGACTCCCCCTGTGGGGTCAACAAATGCCTCATGACTCTCCGTATCACCTTATCTCAGAACCAATGTGCCACAGTCATCAGTGCGTACGCCCCCACACTCGATGCACTGGATGAGGCTAAAGAGGGTTTTTATTCCAACCTCGAGACATCCTTGTCCCGTGTCCCCACGGGTGACAAATTGATCCTCCTGGGTGATTTCAATGCCAGGGTTGGCAAAGACACAGCCCTCTGGGGAGGCGTGATTGGCAGAGAGGGAGTAGGGAAAGCCAATTGCTACTCCTGACAAAATGTCTAGAACATGAACTCCTCATTACCAATACCCTGTTCCGCCAGAGGGACAAATACAAGGCATTGTGGCAACACCCTCGCTCCAAACACTGGCACCTGCTTGACTATGTCATCGTCCGAGCCAGGAATCGCAAGGATGTGCGCATCACCCGCGCTATGACAGGAGCTGACGACTGCTGGACAGACCACCACCTAATTCGATCCTTCATCAACATTAACATTGCCCCAAAGCAGAGGGGACAGCAGAAACAGTTCCACAAAAAAGTTAATGCCAGGGCACTTAGAGACCCAGCTAAGAGAGCCCTATACAGCTAGCGCCGCGTGCCTTGATGACCTTGAGATGCTGAATCCCCATTGCGCTTGGTCTGCCCTCCAGGCCTCTATAACCAGTGCCTGTGAAGAGACACTTGGTCACTCAACCAGAAAACATCAGGACTGGTTTGATGAAAATGATCAGGAGATCGAAGAACTAATAGATTGCAAGCACAAAGCATTTCTGAGCCTCAAGCAACAGCACAACGCGGGAGCTGCAAAACAACATTACAGACGGCTCAAGGCTCAGGTCCAACAAAAAACTTGGGACCTAAAGAATAGGTGGTGGTTGGAGAAAGCACAGGAGATAGAACAACTGGCCAACAACCACGATATGTGATGATTCTTCACTGCAGTCAAGGCCACCTACAGTCCAAACTCCCAAGGCCCCACCCCACTCCTGGCCAAGAACGGGGAAACACTCATCAAGGACACCGAGGCTGTCAGGGCCCGATGGAAGGAGCACTTTGAAGATCTCCTCAGTCAAGTCTCTGCCTTTGACTCGAGTGTTCTCGATTCCATCCTGCAGCATGCCACCTGCCACCAACTCAGTGAAACTCCAAAGTTGCACGAGGTTGGCAAAGCCATAAAACAGCTGAAGAATGACAAGTCTAAGGGTGCAAATGGAATCCCTGCTGAGGCACTAAAATATGGCGGAGAGGCGCTGTTGGCGCAGGTACATGACCTCATCTCTCTCAGCTGGAGGGAAGAGAGCATGCCGGGAGGTCTCAGAGATGCAGTGATTGTGACCATTTTTAAAAAGGGGGTCAAGTACGCCTGTGGCAACTACAGGGGAATCTCCCTGCTTTCAGCCACTGGGAAAGTTGTCGCTCGAGTTCTCCTCGATCGTCTTCTCCCTGTGGCCGAGGAGCTCCTCCCGGAATCACAATGCGGATTTCGTCCCCTATGGGGCACAACAGACATGATGGTTGCAGCACACCAGTTGCAGGAAAAATGCAGGGAGCACCGCCAGCCGTTTTCCATCGATCTTACAAAGGCCTTTGACACTGTCAACCATGAGAGTCTATGGAGCGTCCTCCTCCGTTTCGGATGCCCCCAAAAGTTTGTCAACATCCTTCGCCTGCTTCACGATGACATGCAGACCGTGATCCTTACCAACGGATCCATTACAGACCCAATCCACGTCCGGACAGGGGTCAAACAGGGCTGCGTTATTGCTCCAACCCTCTCAATCTTCCTCGCCGCCATGCTCCACCTCACAATCAACAAGCTCCCCGCTGGAGTGGAATTAATCTACAGAACCAGTGGGAAGCTGTTTAACCTATGCCGCCTCCAGGCCAGGTCCAAGATCACCCCAACCTCTGTCATTAAGCTGCAGTATACGGACGATGCCTGCGTCTGTGCACATTCAGAGGCTGGACTCCAGGATATAGTCAATGTATTCACTGAGGCATATGAGAGCATGGGCCTTACGCTTAAAATGCATAAGACAAAGGTCCTTCACTAGCCTGTCATTGCCGTACAGCACTGCCCTCCAATCATCAAGATCCACGGCGCGGCCCTGGACAATGTGGACCATTTCCCATATCTCGGGAGCCTCTTATCAGCAAAGGCAGACATTGATGCGGAGATTTAGCATCGCCTCCAGTGCACCAGCACAGCCTTCGGCCGCCTGTGGAAAAGAGTGTTTGAAGACCAGGCCCTCAAATCTATCACCAAACTCATGGTCTACAGGGCTGTAGTAATACCCACCCTCCTGTATGGGTCTGAGGCATGGACAATGTACAGAATGCATCTCAAGTCACTGGAGATATATCACCAACGATGTCTCCACAAGATCCTGCAAATCTCCTGGGAGGACAGGAGCACCAACATCAGTGTCCTCGACCAGGCTAACATCCCCAGTATTGAAGCACTGACCACACTCGATCAGCTTCGCTGGGCAGGCCACATAGTACGCATGCCAGATATGAGATTCCCGAAGCAAATGCTTTATGCGGAGCTCCTTCATGGTAAACGAGCCAAAGGAGGACAGCGGAAATGTTATAAGGACACCCTCAAAGCCTCCCTGGTAAAGTGCAACATCACCACTGACACCTGGGAGACCCTGACCGCAGACCGCCCGAGGTGGAGAAAGTCTATCCGGGAGGGCGTTGAGCTCTTTGAGTCTCGACGCAAGGAGCATGAAGAGGCCAAGCGCAGGCAGCGGAAGGAGCGCGTGGCAAACCAGCCCCACCGACCCCTTCCCCCGACGAATGTCTGTCCCACCTGTAACAGGGTCTGTGGCTCTCATATCGGACTGTTCAGCCATCAAAGAACTCACTTTGGGAGTGGAAGCAAGTCCTCCTCGATTCCGAGGGACTGCCTATGATGATGATGATGAATGGCAGTGAATCCTAAATTTCCGGGTAGCATCCATGATGATCACATCCTGCGTGAGAGCACTGTATCTGACTTGTTTAACAATCAGCCACAAGGTCAATGCTGGATGCTTGTTGAAAAAGGATATGGCCTTGCCACCTGGATAATGACGCCCCCCACCCCCCGCGTGACACCCACACTGAAGCCGAGAGGCGATACAACGAGAGCCACAGAGCCACTCGCAATATCGTGGAGAAAACCATTGGAGTGCTTAAGCAGCGCTTTAGATGCTTGGACCATTCAGACGGCGACCTCCAATACCATCCTGAGCAGGTAGCTTAATTCGTGGTGGTGTGCTCCATGCTGCACAACTTGGCTATTAGGAGGGGACAAGAATTGTCTGATGAGTCTGACAGTCCACCTCACCAGAGAGAGGAAGAGGAGGGCGAGGAGTTGGATGCTGACATCAGCCCAGACAAACAGGCTGACACTGAAGCCATGTCCCCATCCCTGTAGACCGCATGAAAGAGCCCATGTGGCATGATCGATGCAAGAGCCTTACGTCAGGAGCTCATGAATGAGCGCTTTGCCTGAAAGAACGTTGGTGCTATTTACAAGGCTGACATACTGCTGCGTGTGCAGGTGATACATCAATGGTGGGCATCACTTTGGTGACGGTTAAAGTTTAAGCTGATTGAAGTTAAGTGTCATTATAACCTTTGATGTTTAGGAATCACCAGCTTGTAACGGTGCAGCCATCTGAGCCAATGCGTAACAAGGTTTTGTTAAATAAAAAAGATTTAAACCGAACATTTGTCTGAAATCATCAGTATTTCTGCAAAAACCAACCCTCACCCACGCCACACGCCACGCCACGCCACGCCACGCCACGCCACGCCACACGCCACCCGCCACCCCCCACCCCCCCCTTCTCCCCACATCTACCCCTTCCTCTCCTGACTCCAAGCTACCTGGCCGAGTTAACTCCTCAGGCACTGCTTCATTGCGGGGGCGGGGGGGGGGGTGGGATGATGGCTGAAGCGCTGCTTGGACGGATACAGGAGAGGACGGTCCGAAGGTGGGAACGTGCTCCGAGGCAGAAGCCCACTTAATTGCCACTCTGTACTTGCCTTGCTTTCATTGGCGAGTTCCAGGAAGTCTGGGAAAGCCGTTGACTCAAAGTTAAAAACCCATGTCAGTCTCGTTCTAATTAAGCAATTAGCATATGTTAAGTGGCAAACCACTTCTCCTGCAGCCTAATGCGCTGTGAGACCCAGAACTTGGCGGGTTGGAATCAGCTTTCCAATGCGCTTTCATTTTTGGCAGTTTTAACCCCCGCCGCCCCCCCACCCCCCCCCACCACCTCCACCCCGCTTTGCTCCCAAACCCCATGCTTCCTGCACATTAAAATCCAGAAGATTTTCTTGCAGCAGACAATTCTAGAAACATAGAAAATAGATGCAACAGTAGGACATTCGGCCCTTCGAGCCTGCACCACCATTCAATATCATCATGGCTGATCATGCAACTTCAGTACCCCATTCCTGCTTTCTCTCCATATCCCTTGATCCCTTTAGCTATAAGAGCCACATCTAACTCCCTTTTGAATATATCTAACGAACTGGCTTCAACAACATTATGTGGTAGAGAATTCCACAGGTTCACAATTCTCTGAGTGAAGAATTTTCTCCTCATCTCGGTCCTAAATGGCTTACCCCTTATCCTTAGACTGTAATCCCTGGTTCTGGACTTCCCCAACATCGGAAACATTTTTCCTGCATCTGACCTGTCCAATCGCATCAGAATTTTATATGTTTCTATGAGATCCCCTCTCATTCTTCTAAATTCCAGTGAATATAAGCCTAGTCGATCCAGTCTTTCTTCATATGTCAGTCCTGCCATCCCAGGAATCAGTCTGGTGAACCTTCGCTGCACTCCCTCAATAGCAAGAACATCCTTCCTCAGATTAGGAAACCAAAACTGTACACAATATTCAAGGTGTGGCCTCACCAAGGCCCTGTACAACTGCAGTAAGACCTCCCTACTCCTATGCTCAAATCCTCTCGCTGTGAAGGCCAACATTCCATTGGCCTTCATCACCTGCTATACCTGTATGCCAACTTTCAATGACTAATGTACCATGACACCCAGCTCTCGTTGCACCTCCCCTTTTCCAAATCTGTCACCATTCAGATAATATACTGCCTTCCTTTTTTTGCCACCAAAGTGGATAACCTCACATTTATCTACATTATACTGCATCTACCATGCATTTACCCACTCACCTAACCTGTCCAAGTCACCCCGCAGCCTCTTAACATCCTCCTCACAGCTCATACTGCCACCCAGCTTAGTGTCATCTGCAAACTTGGAGATATTACACTCAATTCCTTCGTCTAAATCATTAATATATATTATAAATAGCTGGGGTCCCAGCACTGAACCTTGCCTTACCCCACTAGTCACTGCCTGCCATTCTGAAAAGGACCTGTTTATTCCCACTCATTGCTTCCTGTCTGCCAACCAGTTCTCTATCCATGTCAGTACATTATCCCCAATACCATGTGCTTTAATTTTACACACTAATCTCTTGTGTGGGACCTTGTCAAAAGCCTTTTGAAAGTCCAAATACACCACATCCACTGGTTCTCCCGTGTCCACTCTACTAGTTACATCCTCAAAAAATTCTAGAAGATTTGTCAAACATGATTTCCCTTTCATAAATCCATGCTGACTTGGACCGATCCTGTCACTGCTTTCCAAATGTGCTGCTATTACATCTTTAATAATTGATTCCAACAGTTTCCCCACTACCAATGTCAGGCTAACCGATCTATAATTCCGTTTTCTCTCCCTCCTTTTTAAAAAAGTGGTGTTACATTAGCTACCCTCCAATCCATAGGAACTGATCCAGAGTTTATAGAATGTTGGAAAATGATCACCAATGCATCCATTATTTCTAGGGCCACTTCCTTAAGTACTCTGGGATGCAGACTATCAGGCCCTGGGGATTTATTGCCCTTCAACCCCATCAATTTCCCGAACACAATTTCCTGACTAATAAGGATTTCCTTCAGTTCTTCCTTCTCACTCGACCCTCAGTCCCCTAGTATTTCCGGAAGGTTATTTGTGTCTTCCTTAGTTAAAACAGAACCAAAGTATTTGTTCAACTGGTCTGCCATTTCTTTGTTCTCCATTATAAATTCACCTGATTCTGACTGCAAGGGACCTATATTTGTCTTCACTAATCTTTTTCTCTTCTATATCTATAGAAGCTTTTGCAGTCAGTTTTTATGTTCCCTGCAAGCTTCCTCTCCTACTCTCTTTTCCCCCTCCTAATTAAACCCTTAGTCCTTCTTTGCTGAATTCTAAATTTCTCCCAGTCCTCCGGTTTGCTGCTTTTTCTGGCCAATTTATATGCCTCTTCCTTGGATTTAACACTATCCCTAATTTCCCTTGTCAGTCCCAGTAGAGCCACCTTCCCCGTTTTATTTTTACGCCAGATGGTGATCTACTTGTATTTAGCATATATTTTAGAATAGGTGTTACTCTAGCATATCTGATTTGTGCTCCAAATTGTCGTGATTTATGCCAGAATTACACAACTTTTGCACCAAAAAGAAATCAGAAATTTGGGTCCAACATGTCTGGAGATGCATTGAGAACTATCACTTCATTTCTGCTGGAAGAGGTGGCGTGCAAGAAGACGGCCATTTTAGGGGTACCCTTCTACAGAGCTAATAATGTGCAGTAGGCATTGCAAGAGGGGGTGAACAGAGTGAATGCATTTTGTCACATCGATAGGTCTTGAGAGCAAATGTGCAAAAAGTTTTCAAGACAGAGGTAGAATGCCAAAAGAGGCTTCAATAAACTGTCAATTGAAAGAAAAGGAATACCTGTAACACACATGCATGAAACACTTGTACCACAGCATGCTATGAAAGCTCCAATGCAGCCTGTTAAATACTGGCCATAATTCCCTTGTGGTAAAGTCCTTTATTACCATGTCATGATGTTTCCAGCTCTAACTCAGTAACAGATAAAGCGCACTTTCTTTCACTCACAGAACTGCACCATGATTGTTCGGCTACTCACTATGGATCCTTAACTTTTTACAACAGGTAGAATGTAGGCTCGGCAGAGGGCTTGCACTTCATCTTTGATACTAATGCTGGAAGAATCTGTTTGCTCTGTTTTTGTAGAAGGCTGCCTATAAAGTTCACAAGAGAACCTGCACTGGGGCAGATCACCTAACCTACAGCACCTCACCCAGCTTGAGGAGCAGACCCTCCAAATAACTGGTGTAGAGCGTGTTGAGGGAATTGGTAAGAGAGAATATCGTGGCTCTATGTCAGCCCAACAAGGTAAATGTTCATTTCATCTTTATCTTCTTGCTAACACTCAACACCCAACAAGCAGTGACTAACAGGCAAGCACATCTGGTCTTCCCATTCATCCACTGGTGCAAGGCACTGTAGTGGCCATGCTATTGTGTGCAAGTATTAACCCATGTTCCATTTCTGTTTGTGTAGGGGAACTTGATGGAAAGATTCCGTCTTTAATGGTGGCCAAGGGTCAATCCCCACATAGATCCCTGGTTATCTGCAAAGAGCAGCCAGCAGTTGGAGGACAGAGGGATGAAGACTCGATCTCTTATGGCGAGGAATCATTCATCCCTCCCAGTGGACTGCAGAAAAAACATATAGAGAGGAGATGAGCCGCCAATTAGTGTAGATGCTGAGTGCTTGCAGTAGTGACAGGGCCATCTCATTCCCCAGCAGAAACAATGCATTCGCCAGAGGTGAGTCACAAGGTGCACATGGAGGAGTAGCAGCTCTCTTCCCGACCTGCTCCCTTCCCTGAGCTGGCCGTTAAAAAGTGCATGAGATGAGGAAGTCGATACACACCGTACATTATCATCAAGGGGAAGCAGAGGTTGATGCAAGTAAATGCACAGGGAGTAGAAAAATAAATTAGAATGTTTGGTTATGGTTTGGAATGTTTGATTATGATTTGTTGGCCAGAAGTGACAGATGACTGTTGATGTTGGACGCAAATAGGAATGGTAATCAAGGCAGGAATAATTTAGCCCCGCATATTGGTGTGAGGTGACTGTAATACAGAGAGGACAATGGGACTATTTGTGTAGAGGCACAAAGGCTGGTTTAAATCAAAAGCCCCATCAATCATCCTTCACTTGCCAGTCTGCCCAGCCGTGTACCAAACTCAGCAACGCTTCCTACCTCCTTTTCCTTCTCATCTTGTTCTTCCTCTGCAGCCAAAGCTGCACATTTGTCTTCGAGCCATTCTGGATGAATAGATACCCGCTACAATTAGCAAAGTTATGCAGCAGAAGCAGATGATCTTCAATACTTCCTTGGATTGTAGAAACCTATCTGATCTATCCAGATATAGGAAGGGAGTTTTAACATGTTGATTGTATGTTCCACTAGAAATCAGGTAGAGTTGCGAGCCTCATTATATTTTTGCTTTCTCTTTGGTGTGGGAGTTCCTTACTGATATTAATAGCCAAGGCAACAAGGGGTAGCTGTGATCCCCCACCACCCATCCATCCATTCTCCCTGCTCGCCTAAATACATGTGGCGCCAAGGACTGTATGAAAATGAAAGATTCATAACTGCTGCTTGGGGTATCTTGCAGTTATCTACGTTACACTCCTTCAGCGGCGAGCGGGTCACACTCCTCCAGCGACGATCGGGCCCACACTCCTCCAGCGACGATCGGGCCTACACTCCTCCAGTGGCGATTGGGCCTAAACTCCTCCAACGGCGATCGGGTGTCTCCTCGACGACAGCTGGACCTCTCCTTCCCCACAGGTGACCACCGCCTTCATCGACGACTGGAGCTCTCCTCCAGCACGTGGTCAGCATCATGGCAGTGACCCCCCTGACCCCCCCACTCTGTACCCCAGTGGACCACTGACCCCCTTCAATGCTGCCCCCAGCCAAGCCTCGGACCACCTTCCATCAAGGGCGCTACTCAGTGTCGAGCCTGCGGCCAACATCTCGCCATAGGCAATTAGGTCCATTTAGCAGAGTCTGGTCTCTAGTTGTCTTGGACCCCCTTGCCACTGGATCAAGACCTTGCTCAGCTAAGTCCGTGTGGTAGTCGGTGTGCAACAGCAACCCCACGTTAAAAGAACTCACGCACAAGCATCTTCCACTCCTCTAACATGAAGTTCGGGACATAGAAACATAGAAAATAGGTGCAGGAGTAGACCATTCGGCCCTTCAAGTCTGCATCACCATTCAATAAGATCAGGGCTGATCATTCACCTCAGTACCCCTTTCCTGCTTTCGCTCCATACCCCTTGATCTCTTTAGCCGTCACAGCCATATCTAACTCCCTCTTGAATATATCTAATGAAATGGCTTCAACAACTCTCTGCAGTAGAGAATTCCACAGGTTAACAACTCTCTGAGTAAAGAAGTTTCTCCTCATCTCGGTCTTAAATGGCTTACCCCTTATCCTTAGACTGTGTCCCCTGGTTCTGGACTTCCCCAGCATCGGGAACATTCTTCCAGCATTTAACCTGTCCAGTCCCATCAGAATTTTATATGTATCTATGAAATCCCCTCTCATTCTTCTAAACTCCAGTGAATACAGGCCCAGTCGTTCCAGTCTCTCTTCATATGTCAGTCCCGCCATCTCGGGAATCTTCGCTGCACTCCCTCAATGTCCATGAGGGACCTGGAACGTCAGGACCCTCATGGACAACCCCAACAGCGACAGGCTGGAATGCCACACCGCCATAGTTGCCTGGGAACTCAGATGCTTTGATATTGACATCGCCACCCTAAGTGAGACCCGGCGGGCAGGGGAAGGCCAGCTCAAGGAACAAAGTGGAGGAGACCTCATTGAGGTGTACAAAATATTGAGGGGCCTGGACATAGTGGATAATAAGGGTCTATTTCCATTGGTGGAGGGGTTTATTATGAGGGGGGAAGGTTTTAAGGTGATTGGTGGAAGGTTTAGAGGGGATTTGAGCGGGGTCTTCTTTACGCAGAGGGTTGTGGGGATCTGGGATTCGCTGCCTGGAAGAGTGGTGGGTGCAGAAACCCTCACTTTTAAGAGATGGTTGGATGGGCACTTGAAGTGCCGTAACCTACATGTGTGGGAAGTGCATCCGCCTGCAGCTCCTGACAGACCGCATTGCGGCACTGGAGCTGCGGGTGGATTTACCCTGGAGCATCCACGATGCCGAGAGTGATGTGAATAGCACGTTTAGTGAGTTGGTCTTACCGCCGGAAAAGGGTACACAGCCAGATAGGGAATGGGTGACCAACAGGAAGAGCAGTGCAAGGAAGGTAGTGCAGGGGTCCCCTGTGGTCATCCCCCTGCAAAACAGATACACCGCCTTGGGTACTGTTGAGGGGGATGACTCATGAGGGGAGAGCAGCAGCAGCCAACTTCATGGCACCATGGGTGGCTCTGCTGCACAGGAGGGCAGGAAAAAGAGTGGGAGAGCTATAGTGGTAGGGGATTCTATTGTAAGAGGAATAGAAAGACATTTCTGCGGCCGCAACTGTGACTCCAGGATGGTATGTTGCCTCTCTGGTGCAAGGGTCAAGGATGTCTTGGAGCGGGTGCAGGACATTTTGAAAAGGGAGGGTGAACAGCCAGTTGTTGTGGTGCATATAGGTACCAACGATATAGGTAAAAAATGGGATGATGTCCTACGAGACAAATTTAGGGAGCTAGGAGCTAAATTAAAAAGTAGGACCTCAAAAGTAGTCATCTCAGGATTGCTACCAGTGCCACGTGCTAGTCAGAGTATGAATCGCAGGACAGCTCAGATGAATACGTGCTTGAGGAGTGGTGCATAAGGGAGGGATTCAAATTCCTGGGACATTGGAACCGGTTCTGGGGGAGGTGGGACCAGTACAAACCGGACATCTGCACCTGGGCAGGACCGGAACCAACATCCTAGGAGGAGTGTTTGCTAGTGCTGTTGGGGAGGAGTTAAACTAATATGACAGGGGGATGGGAACCTATGCAGGGAGACAGAGGGAAGTAGAATGGGGGCAGAAGCAAAAGATAGAAAGAAGAAAAGTAAAAGTGGAGGGCAGAGAAACCTAAGGCAAAAAGCAAAAAGGGCCACATTACAGTAAAATTCTGAAGGCGCAAAGTGTATTAGAAAGACAAGCCTGAAGGCTCTGTGCCTCAATGCGAGGAGTATTCAGAATAAGGTGGACGAATTAACTGCGCAGATAGCAGTTAACAGGTATGATGTAATTGGCATCATGGAGACATGGCTCCAGGGTGACCAAGGCTGGGAACTCAACATCCAGGGGTATTCAACATTTAGGAAGGATAGACAGAAAGGAAAAGGAGGTGGGATGGCATTACTGGTTAAAGAGGAAATTAATGCAATAGTAAGGAAGGACATTAGCTTGGATGATGTGGAATCGGTACAGAGCTGCGGAATACCAAAGGGCTGAAAACGCTAGTGGGAGTGTGTACAGACCACGAAACAGTAGTAATGAGGATGGGGACAGCATCAAGCAAGAAATTAGGGATGCATGTAATAAAGGTACAGCAGTTATCATGGGCGACTTTAATCTACATATTGATTGGGCTAACCAAACTGGTAGCAATGCGGTGGAGGAGGATTTCCTGGCATGTATTCGGGATGGTTTTCTAGACCAATATGTCGAGGAACCAACTCGAGGGCTGGCCATCCTAGACTGGGTGATATGTAATGAGAAAGGACTAATCAGCAATCTTGTTGTGCGAGGCCCCTTGGCGAAGAGTGACCGTAATGTGGTAGAATTCTTTATTAAGATGGAGAGTGACACAGTTAGTTCAAAAACTAGGGTCCTGAACTTAAGGAAAGGTAGCTTCGATGGCATGAGGTGTGAATTGGCCAGAATTGACTGGCAAATGATACTTAAAGAGTTGACGGTAGATAGGCAATGGCAAATATTTAAAGATCACATGGATGAACTTCAACAATTGTACATCCCTCTCTGGCATAAAAATAAAACGGGAAAGGTGGCTCAACCGTGGCGAACAAGGGAAATTAAGGATAATGTTAAATTCAATGAAGAGGCATATAAATTCGCCAGAAAAAGCAGCAAATCTGAGGATTGGGAGAAATTTAGAATTCAGCAGAGGAGGACAAAGGGTTTAATTATGAGTGGGAAAATAGAGTACTCGAGGAAGCTTGCCGGGAACATAAAAACTGACTGCAAAAGCTGTTATTGATATGTAAAGAGAAAAAGATTAGTAAAGACAAATGTAGGTCCCTTGCAGTCGGATTCAGGTGAATTTATAATGTGGAACAAAGAAATAACAGACCAATTGAACAAATACTTTGGTTCTGTCTTCACGAAGGATGACACAAATAACCTTCCGGAAACACTAGGGACCGAGGGTCTAGTGAGAAGGAGGAACTGAAGGATATCCTTATGAGGCGGGAAATTGTGTTAGGGAAATTGATGGGATTGACGGCCGATAAATCCCCAGGGCCTGATAGTCTGCATCCCAGAGTACTTAAGGAAGCGGTCCCAGAAATAGTGGATGCATTGGTGGTCATTTTCAAACAGTCTATCAACTCTGGATCAGTTCCTATGGACTGGAGGGTAGCTAATGTAACATCATTTTTTAAAAAGGGAGGGAGAGAGAAAACGGGTAATTATAGACCAGTTAGCCTGACATCAGTAGTGGGGAAAATGTTGGAATCAATTATTAAGGATGAAATAGCAGCGCATCTGGAAAGCAGTGACAGGATCGGTCCAAGTCAGCATGGATTTATGAAAGGGAAATCTTGCTTGACAAATCTTCTGGAATTTTTTGAGGATGTAACGAGTAGAGTGGACAAGGGAGAACCAGTGGATGTGGTGTATTTGGACTTTCAAAGGGCTTCTGACAAGGTCCCACACAAGAGATTGGTGTGCAAAATCACAACACATGGTATTGGGGGTAATGTACTGATGTGGATAGAGAACTGGTTGGCAGACAGGAAGCAGGGAGTCAGGATAAACGGGTCCTTTCCAGAATGGCAGACAGTGACTAGTGGAGTGCCACAGGGCTCAGTGCTGGGACCCCAGCTATTTACAATATACATTAATGATTTAGATGAAGGAATTGAGTGTAATATCTCCAAGTTTGCAGATGACACTAAACTGGGTGGCGGTGTGAGCTGTGAGGAGGATGCTTAGAGGCTGCAGGGTGACTTGGACAGGTTAGATGAGTGGGCAAATATATGGCAGATGCAGTATAATGTAGATAACTGTGAGGTTATCCACTTTGGTGGCAAAAACAGGAAGGCAGTATATTATCTGAATGGCGGCAGATTAGGAAAAGGGGAGATGCAACGAGACCTGGGTGTCATGGTTCATCAGTCATTGAAAGTTGGCATGCAGATACAGCAGGCGGTAAAGAATGTAAATGGTATGTTGGCCCTCAGAGCTCGGGGATTTGAGTATAGGAGCAGGGAGGTCTTACTGCAGTTGTACAGGGTCTTGGTGAGGCTTCACCTGGAATATTGTGTTCAGTTTTGGTTTCCTAATCTGAGGAAGGACGTTCTTGCTATTGGGGGAGTGCAGCGAAGGTTCATCAGACTGATTCTCGGGATGGCTGGACTGACACATGAAGAGAGACTGGATCAACTGGGCCTTTATACACTGGAGTTTAGAAGGATGAGAGGGGATCGTATAGAAACATATAAGATTCTGACGGGACTGGACAAGTTAGATGCGGGAAGAATGTTCCCGATGTTGGGGAAGTCCAGAACCAGGGGACACAGTCTTAGGATAAGAGATAGGCCATTTAGGACTGAGATGAGGAGAAACTTCTTCACTCAGAGAGTTGTTAACCTATGGAATTCCCTGCCGCAGAGAGTTGTTGATGCCAGTTCATTGGATATATTCAAGAGGGAGTTGGAGATGGCCCTTACGGCTAGGGGGATCAAGGGTATGAAGAGAAAGCAGGAAAGGTGTACTGAGGGAATGATCAGCCGTAATCTTATTGAATGGTGGTGCAGGCTCGAAGGGCTGAATGGCCTTCTCCTGCACCTATTTTCTATATTTCTCTGTTCTATGTTTCTAGAGCTGGTAATTGGGATTAGATTGGATGACCTTTTGCTGGACGGCGCCGATATAATGGTAAGTACTGCAGCGAATAGAATACGGCCAGGGTGATCTCCTGGACTAGTTTCGATCGCCTGGATGGGTCGGAGAGGAATTTTTGCAGATTTTTTCTCCCTAAATTGGCCTGGGTTTTTATCTGGTTTTTGCCTTTCCCAGTAGATCACATGGCTCCGGTTGGGGTGGAGTGTAGAATGTTTGAGTATAAGGGGTGTCGCAGTTATGTGAGGCGGACTGGTTGGGCTGGATGCTCTTTGCCTTTCCGTCATTGTTCATAGGTTTATATGTAACCTTTAGGGCTGCTGATCAAGGGCTGTGCCGCTCTTTGTCGGCCGGCATGGACACGATGGGCTGAAATGGCCTCCTTCTGCGCTGTAAATTTCTATGTTTCTATTTAAATGGAGAGTGGAGAGAGATTATAAAATGCTGTAATACAGAGGGACCTGGGAGTCCTTGGCATGAAACACAAAATATTAGTGTGCAGGTACAGTAAGTAATCAGAAAGGCAAATGGAATGTTGGCCCTTATTGCAAGGGGGATAGAGTATCAAAGCAGAGAAGTCATGCTGCAACTGCAATTGGTGAGGCCACACCTAGAGTACTACCTACAGTTTTGGTCTCCTTATTTAAAGATAGATATACTTGCATTGGTGACAGTTCAGAGTAGGTTCACGAGATTGATTCCTGAGATGAAGGGGTTGACTTATGAAGAAAGGTTGAGCAGGTTGGGCCTATACTCATTGGAGTTTAGGAGAGGTGATCTTATTGAAACATATAAAGATACTGCTATCAGGTTGCCTCACCTTTGGTGAGGTGGTGAAATGTCACTGCACATTTGTTGCAGCATAGCATAGCAGCAGCCTCCAGGCTTGAAGGGAAACTTTTAGTTAACATTTTTGGATGGTACACCCTACCAAGTACAATTGATCTCACTATATTTGGTGGGTCTTTAATATTTAATGTCTTTTTCTACCTTGGCAACACTGCTTGCCAGTAATGCAATGATGGATAATGACAGGAATCCATCATTTTAATACACATCCCCTAAATATGATATAGCAGTGAGATGCATAAATCAGTGGAAATCTTACCCCACTGGAAATGCACTGGGTTTGCGAAATATCTTCTAGTGAGCAGGGCCAGTAATGGTAGTAGTGCCCACTTAACACGGGCAGGCACTTCATTTTAATATTTCTTTGTGAGCATTTCAGGCCTGCACACCATTTCTGGTTATTTCAATAAAAACACAAACTTGCTTATATAGCTTTAATGTAGAAAAATATCGCAAGGCACTTCACAGAAGTGCAATCACACAATGAAGAAGATATTACAAGGGGTGACTAGCAACCTTTTAACCATTTTTCTTCATCTATTTTGTTCTCATAAAATTTTGTGGCAATTGAAGTCAATTTTTTTTTGGCGTCTCATCAACTCAAATGCCAGTCCCCTGTGAGAATTGTTTGGATGAACTGGAATAGTGAGAGACGAATGGAGTGTGAACACCTAGAAATGTGTTGAGTTTATTCTCAGTGGGAATGACTGAGGTATAAGTACTGAAACTTTAACGTTTCATTTCTTGTATTTTGACTTCATTTTACTTTTAGCTATTCAATAGTAGGAATTGTTTAAACTTGTTGAGTTGGCCAGTTGCTTTGAGCCAGTAACAGGTTAATTAACTGGTTACAAAGTTGTGTGATTAATTGTGTTCTGATTGGGTGTTTTTTTTCCCCCTGTGGCAGTTGGGGTTATTGTGTAAATAAAGACAGCTGTAAACACAGTGCTGCGCAGTATGCGCATTCCATAGGGCCAGCCAACGCCTGCCCTGGATTTAGAAAGTGCTGCTGCCCTTGTCCTTCTTGGTGGTAGAACCCTTGGCAATTTACTGCAGTGCATCTTGTAGATGTTACACACTGCAGAAACGGTGGGCCAGTGATGGAGGAAGTGATTGTTTAAGGTATAAAGTGGATGGGGTGCCAATTAAGTGGGCTGCTTTGTCCTGGATGGTGTCAGGCTTCCTGAGTGTTGTTGGAGCTGCATTCATCCAGCTAAGTGGAGATTATTCCATCACATAAGAACATAAGAAATAGGAACAGGAGTCAGCCATATGGCCCCTCGAGCCTGCTCCGCCATTCAATAAGATCATGGCTGATCTGATCTGATCTGATCCACTTCCCTGCCTGCTCCCCATAACCCCTTATCCCCTTATCGTTTAAGAAACTGTCTATTTCTGTCTTAAATTTATTCAATGTCCCAGCTTTCACAGCTCTCTGAGGCAGCGAATTCCACAGATTTACAACCCTCTGAGAGAAGAAATTTCTCCTCATCTCAGTTTTAAATGGGCGACTCCTTATTCTAAGATCACCTTGTCAAGCCCCCTCCGATATATTTCAATAAGATCACCTCTAATTCTTCTGAATTCCAATGAGTAGAGGCTCAACCTACTCAACCTTTCCTCATAAGTCAACTCCTCATCTCCGGAATCAACCGAGTGAACCTTCTCTGAACTGCCTCCAAAACAAGTATATCCTTTCGTCAATATGGAAAGCAAAACTGCACGCAGTATTCCAGGTATGGCCTTACCAATATCCTGTATAACTGTAGTAAGACTTCCCTGCTTTTATACACCATCCCCTTTGCAATAAAGACCAAGATTCCATTGGCCTTCCGAATCACTTGCTGTACCTGCATACTATTCTTTTGTGTTTCATGCCCAAGTACCCTCAGGTCACGTTGTACTGCAGCACTTTGCAATCTTTCTCCATTTAAATAATAACTTGCTCTTTGACTTTTTCTGCCAAAATGCATGACCTCACACTTTCCAAAATAATACTCCATCTGCCAAAATTTTGCCCACTCACTTAGCCTATGTCCTTTTGCAGATTTTTTGTGTCAGGATCGGTCCAAGTCAGCATGGATTTATGAAAGGGAAATCATGCTTGACAAGTCTTCTAGAATTTTTTGAGGATGTAACTAGTAGAGTGGACAAGGAAGAACCAGTGGATGTGGTGTATTTGGACTTTCAAAAGGCTTTTGACAAGGTTCCACACAAGAGATTGGGGTGCAAAATTAAAGCACATGGTATTGGGGATAATGTACTGACGTGGATAGAGAACTGGTTGGCAGACAGGAAGCAGAGAGTTAGGATAAACGGGTCCTTTTCAGAATGGCAGGCAGTGACTAGTGGAGTGCCGCAGGGCTCAGTGCTGGGACCCCAGCTATTTACAATATACATTAATGATTTAGATGAAGGAATTGAGTGTAATATCTCCAAGTTTGCGGATGACACTAAGCTGGGTGGCGGTGTGAGCTGTGAGGAGGACGCTAAGACGCTGCAGGGTGACTTGGACCGGTTAAGTGAGTGGGCAAATGTATGGCAAATGCAGTTGAATGTGGATCAATGTGAGGTTATCCACTTTGGTGGCAAAAACATGAAGGCAGAATATTATCTGAATGGCGGCAGATTAGGAAGAGGGGAGGTGCAACGAGACCTGGGTGTCATGGTACATCAGTCATTGAAAGTTGGCATGCAGGTACAGCAGGCGGTAAAGAAGGCAAATGGTATGTTGGCCTTCAGAGCTAGGGGATTTGAGTATAGGAGCAGGGAGGTCTTACTGCAGTTGTGCAGGGTCTTGGTGAGGCCTCACCTGGAATATTGTGTTCAGTTTTGGTTTCCTAATCTGACGAAGGACGTTCTTGCTATTGAGGGAGTGCAGCGAAGGTTCACCAGACTGATTCCCGGATGGCAGGACTGACATATGAGGCGAGACTGGATCGACTGGGCCTGTATTCACTGGAGTTTAGATGGATGTGAGGGGATCTCATAGAAACATATAAAATTCTGACAGGACTGGACAGGTTAGATGCTGGAAGAATGTTCCCGATGTTGGGGAAGTCCAGAACCAGGGGACACAGTCTCAAGATAAGGGGTAAGCCATTTAGGACTGAGATGAAGAGAAGCTTCTTCACTCAGAGAGTTGTTAACCTGTGGAATTCCCTACCGCAGAGAGTTGTTCATGCCAGTTCATTGGATATATTCAAGAGGGAGTTAGATATGGCCCTTATGGCTAAAGGGATCAAGGAGTATGGAGAGAAAGCAGGAAAGGGGTACTGAGGTGAATGATCAGCCATGATCTTATTGAATGGTGGTGCAGGCTCAAAGGACCGAATGGCCTACTCCTGCACCTATTTTCTATGTTTCTATATTTCTCCTCACACATTCCTTTTCCTCCCATCTTTGTATTGCCAGCAAACTTGGCTACGTTACACTCAGTCCCTTCTTCCAAGTCGTTAATATAGATTGTAAATAGTTGCGGCACCCCACTAGTTACTGATTGCCAACCCGAGAATGAACCATTTATCCCGACTCTCTGTTTTCTGCTGGTTAGCCAATCCTCTGTCCATGCTAATATACCCCCAACCCCGTAAGCGTTTATCTTGTGCAGTAACCTTTTATGTGGCACCTTGTCAAATGCCTTCTAGAAATCCAAATACACCACATCCACTGGTTCCCCTTTATCCACCCTGTTCGTTACATCCTCAAAGAATTCCAGCAAATTTGTCAAACATGACTTCCCCTTCATAAATCCCTGCTGACTGTGCCTGACCGAATTTTGCTTTTCCAAATGTCCTGCTACTGCTTCTTTAATAATGGACTCCAACATTTTCCCAACCACAGATGTTAGTCTAGCTGGCCTATAGTTTCCTGCTTTTTGTCTGCCTTCTTTTTTAAGTAGTGGCGTTACATTTGCAGTTTTCCAATCTGCTGGGACCTCCCCAGAATCCAAGGAATTTTGGTAAATTACAACCAATGCATCCACTATCCCTGCCGCTACTTCTCTTAAGACCCTCGGATGCAAGCCATCAGGTCCAGGGGATTTATCTGCCTTTAGTCCCATTATCTTACTGAGTACCACCTCCTTAGTGATTGTGATTGTGTTAAGTTCCTCCCCTCCTATAGCCCCTTAACTATCCACTGTTGGGATATTGTTAAGTGTCCTCTACCGTAAAGACTGATACAAAATATTTGTTCAGAGTTTCTGCCATCTCCATGTTTCCCTTTCCTAATTCCCCGGTCTCACTCCTGACTTGTGCCTAGTAGATAGTGGAATGGCTTTTGGGAGTCAGGAAGTGAATCACTTGCCGCAGAAACCCAGCCTCTGACATGCTCTTGCAGCCATAATATTTATGTGGCTGGTCCAATTAAGTTTCTGGTCAATGGTGACCCCCAGGATGTTGATAGTGGGGGACTCAATTATGGTAAAGTCATTGAATGTCAATGGGAGGTGGTTCGACTTTCTCTTCTTGGAGATGGTCATTGCTTGGCACTAGTGTGGTGTGAATGTTACTTGTCAGCCCAAGCCTGAATGTTGTCTTGGTCTTGCTACATAGCTGTGAATGGAAACATCCCCACTTCTGACCGTACGATGGCAGTGAGGATTGATGAAGCAGCTGAAGATGGTTGGGCATAGGACATTGCCCCAAGGAACTCATGCACTGATGTCCTGGGGCTGAAATGATTGGCCTCCAACAAACACAACCATCTTCCTTTGTGCTAGGTATGACTCCAGCCAGTGGAGAATTTTCCCCCTGATTCCCATTGATTTCAATTTTACCAGGGCTCCCTGATGCCACACTCGGTCAAATGCTGTCTTGATGTGAAGGGCAGTCACCTTATCTCTGGAATTCAGCTCTTTGTCTATGTTTGGACCAAGGCTGTAATGAGGTCTGAAGCTGAGTGGTCCTGACGGAACCCAAACTGAGCATCGGTGAGCAGGTTATTGGTGACTAAGCGCCTGTTGCTAGCACCTCAATAACACCTTCCATCACTTTGCTGATGATTGAGAGTAGACTGATAGGGCAGTAATTGGCCAGATTGGATTTGTCCTGCTTTTCGTGGACAGGACATACCTGCCAATGTTCCACTTTGTAAAGTAGATGCCAGTGCTATAGCTGAAATCGAACAGCTTGGCCAGAGATACGACAAGATGCCCAAGTCTTCAGCACAACAGCCGGGATGTTGTCGGGGCCCATATCCTTTGTTGGATCCAGTGTGCTCAGCTGTTTCTTGATATCACGTGGAGTGAATCAAATTGGCTGAAGACTGACTTCTGTGATGGTGGCAACCTCAGGAGGAGCCCGAGATGGATCATCTACTCAGCACTTCTGGCTGAAGATGGTTGCAAATCCGCCATCATTGAGGATGGGGATGTTTATGGAGCCTCCTACCCCTGTTGTTTACATAAGAACATAAATAGGAGCAGGAGTAGGCCATTCGGCTCCTTGAGCCTGCTCCGCCATTCAATAAGATCATGGCTGATCTGATCATGGACTCAGCTCCAGTTCCCTGCCCACTCCCCATAACCCTTTACTCCCTTATCGCTCAAAAATCGGTCTATCTCCACCTTAAATATATTCAATGACCCTGCCTCCACAGCTCTCTGGGGCAGAGAATTCCATAGATTTACAACCCTCTGAGAGAAGAAATTTCTCCTCATATCAGTTTTAAATGGGCGGCCCCTTATTCTAAGTCTATGTCCTCTGGTTTTAGTTTCCCTAATGAGTGGAAATATCATCTCTGCATCTACCTTGTCGAGCCCCCTCATTATTTTGTAAGTTTCAATAAGATCACCTCTCATTCTTCTGAACTCCACTGAGTATAGGCCCAACCTGCTCAACCTATCTTCATAAGTCAACTCCCTCATCTCTGGAATCAACCTAGGCGAACCTTCTCTGAGCAGCCTCCAATGCAAGTCATCATCATCATAGGCAGTCCTTCGGCATCGAGGAAGACTTGCTTCCACTCTTAAAATGAGTCCTTAGGTGACTGAATAGTCCAATATGAGAACCACAGTCCCTGTCACAGGTGGGACAGATGGGCGTTGAGGGAAAGGGTGGGTGGGACAGGTTTGCCGCATGCTCCTTCCGCTGCCTGTGCTTGATTTCTGCATGCTCTCGGCAATGAGACTCGAGGTGCTCAGCGCCGTCCCGGCACTTAGGGCGGTCTTTGGCCAGGGACTCCCAGGTGTCAGTGGGGATGTTGTACTTTTTCAGGGAGGGTTTGAGGGTGTCCCTGTAATGTTTCCACTGCCCACCTTTGGCTCATTTGCCATGAAGGAATTACGAGTAGAGCGCTTGCTTTGGGAGTCTCGTGTCTGGCATGCGGACAATGTGGCTTGCCCAGCGGAGCTGATCGTGTGGTCAGTGCTTCAATCCTGGGAATGTTGGCCTGGTCAAGGACGCGAATGTTGGTGCGTCTGCCCTCCCAGGGGATTTGTAGGATCTTGCGGAGGCATCGTTGAAGGTATTTCTCCAGCGACTTCAGGTGTCTACTGTACATGGTCCATACAGGAGGGCGGGTATTACTACAGCCCTGTAGACCATGAGCTTGGTGGCAGTTTTGAGGGCCTGGTCTTTTCAAATACTCTTTTCCTCAGGCGGCTGAAGGCTGCACTAGCGCACTGGAGGCAGTGTTGAATCTCGTCGTTAATGTCTGCTCTTGTTGTTAAGAGGCTCCCGAGGTATGGGAAATGATCCACATTGTCCAGGGCCACGCCGTGGATCTTGATGACTGGGAGGCAGTGCTGTGCGGCAAGGATAGATTGGTGGAGGACCTTTGTCTTACGGATGTTTAGCGTAAGGCCCATGCTTTCGTACGCCTCAGTAAATACGTTGACTATGTCCTGGAGTTCAGCCTCTGTATGCCGCACGTGTCGTCGGCGTACTGTAGCTCAATGACAGAGATAGAGGTGGTCTTGGACCTGGCCTGGAGACGGTGAAGGTTGAACAGGTTCCCACTGCTTCTGTAGTTTAGTTCCACTCCAGCGGGGAGCTTGAGTGTGAGGTGGATAATGGCAGCGAGGAAGGTTGAGAAGAGAGTTGGGGCGATGATGCAGCCCTGTTTGACCCCGGTCTGGATGTGGATTGGGTCTGTAATGGATCGGTTGGTAAGGATCATGGCCTGCATGTCGTCGTGGAGCAGGCGGAGGATGGGGCATCCGAAATGGAGGAGGACGCTCCATTGACCCTCGCAGTTGACAGTGTCAAAGGCCTTTGTAAGGTCGAAGAAGGCCATATATAAGGGCTGGTGCTGTTCCCTGCATTTTTCCTGCAACTGTCGCGCTGCAAAAATCATGTCCGTTGTGCCCCGTAGGGGACAAAATCCGCACTGTGACTCTGGGAGGAGCTCCTCAGCCACGGAGAAAATGGTTGAGGAGGACTCTAGCGACGACTTTCCCAGTGGCTGAAACAGGGAGATTCTCTATAGTTACCGCAGTCGGACTTGTCCCTTTTTTTTAAAGATGGTCACGATCACTGCATCTCTGAGATCTCCTGGCATGCTCTCCTCCCTCCAGTTGAGAGAGATGAGGTCATTTATTTGCGCCAACAGTGCCTCTCCGCCATACTTCAGTGCCTCAGCAGGGATTCCATCCTCTCCCATAGTCTTGTTATTCTTATGGTGTCTTATGGCTTTTTCTACCTCGTGCAGTGTTGGGGTGGCGGGTAGCATGCTGCGGGATGGAGTCGAGAACACTTGAGTCAAAGAGAGAGTCTCGAGCAAGTATATCCTTCCTTAAATACGGAGAGCAAAAATGTACACAGTACTCCAGGTGTGGCCTCACCTATACCCTATACAGTTGTAGCAGGACTTCTCTGCTTTTATACTCTATCCCCCTTGCAATAAAGGCCAACATTCCATTTGCCTTCCTGATTACTTGCTGTACCTGCATACTAACTTTTTGTGTTTATAATTTGCTTTTCTATTATTTCTACCAAAGTGGATAACCTCACGTTTTCCCATATTATACTCCATCCGCCAAATTTTTGCCCACTCACTTAGCCTGTCTATATCCCTTTGCAGATTGTTTTGTGTCCTCCTCACAATTTGCTTTCCCACCCATCTTTGTATCATCAGCACACTTGGCTACATTACACTCAGTCCCTTCATCCAAGTCATTAATATAGATTGTAAGTAATTGAGGACCCAGCACCGATCCCTGCGGCACCCTACTAGTCACTGTTTACCAACTGGAAAATGACCCATTTATCACGACTCTCTGTTTTCTGTTAGTTAGCCAATCTTCTATCCGTGCTAATATATTACCTCCAACCCCGTGAGCTTTTATCTTGTGCAGTAACCTCTTATGTGGCACATTATCGAATGCCTTCTGGAAATCCAAATACACCACATCCCCCTTATCCACCCTGCTCGTTACATCCTCAAAGAACTTCAGTAAATTTGTCAAACACTATTTCCCTTTCATAAAACCATGTTGACTCTGCTTGATTGAATGATGCTTTTCCAAATGTCCCGCTACTGCTTCCTTAATAATGGACTCCAGCATTTTCCCAATGACAGATGTTAGGCTAACATAGTTTCCTGCTTTTTGCCTGTCTCCTTTTTAAATAGGGGCATTACATTAGCCCCTGAGCCAAGTGCCAATTGGCATAGGGATAAGCAGATTAGAAGGTTAAATGCATGGCTCAAAGAGTGGCATGGGCGGCAGGAAAGAGGGAGCTGTTGGGACGTGCTCCACATAAATTGGGCTGGAACCAGTGTCCTGGTGAATCGAATAACTAGGGCAGTCAACAAGGCTTTAAACTACTGAAGGCAGGGTGGAAGGATTCAGGAAAGAGTAAATTTAAAAGCAGCAAGAGAAATGTCAAGGCTCTAGAGCAGAGCAGAGATTTGGGTAAAAATAAGCAGAGTGGGTCAGGAAGAGACAGAAAGTTGTGAGGTTATCCACTTTGGTGGTAAAAACAGAGAGACAGACTATTATCCGAATGGTTTTAGATTAGGAAAAGGGGAGGTGCAACGAGATCAGGGTGTCATGGTACATCAGTCATTGAAGGTTGGCATGCAGGTACAGCAGGCAGTTAAGAAAGCAAATGGTATGTTGGCCTTCATAGCGAGGGGATTTGAGTACAGGGGCAGGGAGGTGTTACTACAGTTGTACAGGGCCTTGGTGAGGCCACACCTGGAATATTGTGTACAGTTTTGGTCTCCTAACTTGAGGAAGGACATTCTTGCTATTGAGGGAGTGCAGCGAAGGTTCACCAGACTGATTCCCGGGATGGCGGGACTGACATATCAAGAAAGACTGGATCAATTGGGCTTGTATTCACTGGAGTTCAGAAGAATGAGAGGTGATCTCATAGAAACGTTTAAAATTCTGATGGGTTTAGACAGGTTAGATGCAGGAAGAAGGTTCCCAATGTTGGGGAAATCCAGAACCAGGGGTCACAGTCTAAGGATAAGGGGTAAGCCATTTAGGACCGAGATGAGGAGAAACTTCTTCACCCAGAGAGTGGTGAACCTGTGGAATTCTCTACCACAGAAAGTTGTTGAGGCCAATTCACTAAATATATTCAAAAAGGAGTTAGATGAAGTTCTTACTACTAGGGGGATCAAGGGGTATGGCGAGAAAGCAGGAATGAGGTACTGAAGTTGAATGTTCAGCTATGAACTCATTGAATGGCGGTGCAGGCTTGAAGGGCCGAATGGCCTACTCCTGCACCTATTTTCTATGTTTCTATGTTTCCAAGTAACAAAGGTAATAGGGCATCTGGGACGAAGGTGACATCAGGGAACAATAGAAAAATTCAAAGCTAAAGGCACTTTATCTGAATGTGCGAAGCATTCGCAACAAAACAGATGAATTAATAGTGCAGATAGAAATTAATAGGCTTGATCTAATAGCTGTTATGGAAACATGGTTGCAAGGTGACCAAGGTTTGGAACTAAATATTTCAGGATACTTAACTTTTCGAAGAGTTAGGCAAAATATAAAAAGAGGAGGGGTAGCCTTGATAATAAAGGATGGGATAAAGACAGTAGAGAGAAAGGATCTTAGCTCAAAAAATCAAGTAGTAGAATCAGTTTGGGTGGAGGTAAGAAACAGCAAGGGACAGAAAACATTGGTGGGGGTTGTTTATAGGTGCCCAAACAGTAGTTGTAATGTAGGGCAGAGTATAAATCAGGAAATTAGAGGCGCATGTAACAAGGGTAATTCAGTAATCATGGGGTCTTTATCTACATATAGACTGGGCAAACCAAATTTCCATAATAGTGTGGAGGACGAATTCATGGAACGTATACAAGATGGTTTTCTTGATCAGTATGTTTGGGAACCAACTTGAGGACAGACTATTTTAGATCTAGTATTCTACAATGAGAAATGTTTAATTAATAACCTTGTAGTAAAGGGGCCCTTAGGGAAGAGTTACCATAATGTGATAGAATTTTATATTAACTTTGAAATCTGAAACTAAGGTCTTAAATCTATATAAAGCAAACTACATAGGTATGGGGGGTGAGTTGGCTAAGGTTGATTGGGAACTACATTAAAAGATATGATGGTAGATGAGCAATGGCTAGCATTTAAAGAATTAATACATAATCTACAACAAATGTACATTCCTTTAAGGCACAAAAGCCCTACAGGAAAAGTGGTCCAACCGTGGCTAGAAAGAGAAGTTAAAGATCGTATATATCAAAGGAAGAGACTTATAATGTCACCAAAAAGAGCAGTTAGTCTGAGGATTGGGAGGATTTTAGAATTCAGCAAAGGGGGATAAAGAAAGTGAAAAAGAAAGAGAAAATAGAATATGAGAATAAACTAGCGAGAGACATAAAAACAGACTGTCAAAGCTTCTTTAGCTGTGTAAAAAGGAAAAGATTAGCAAAAGTAAATGTGGGTCCCTTACAGGCTGAGGCAGGAGAAATTATAATGGGGAATAAGGAAATGGTAGCAAAATAAAACAAATACTTTATGTCTCTCTTCACGGAAAAAGACACAAAAAAAATCCCATAACAAGTGGAGAACCAAGGGTTTAGTGAGAATGAGGAACTGAAAGAAATTAGTATTAGTAATAAAATAGTACTGGAGAAGTTAATGGGACCGAAAGCCAATAAATCCCCTGGAACTGAAGCTGACATCCTAGGGTTTTGAAAGAGATGGCTATAGAGATAGTGAATGCATTGGTTGTCATCTTCCAAAATTTCATAGATTTTAGAACGGTTCCCGCAAATTGGAAGGTCACAAACGTAACCCCACTATTTAAAAAAGGAGGGAGAGAGAAAATGAGGAACTACAGACCAGTTAGCCTGCCATCAATTGTAGAGAAAATACTGGAATCTATTATTAAGAATGTGGTAACAGGGAACTTAAAAAATAATAATAGGATTGGGCAGAGTCAACATGGATTTATGAAAGGGAAATCATGTTCGAATTTTTTGAGGTTGTAACTAGCAGAATAAATAAGGGGAACCAGTGGATGTGTTGTATTTGGATTTTCAAAAATCATTCGATAAGGTACCATACAAGAGGATATTAAACAAATTTAGGACTCACGGGATTGAAGGTAATATACTAGCATTGATTGAGGATTGGTTAACAGACAGAAAACAGAGCGTAGGAATAAATGGATCATTTTCAGGTTGGCAGGCTGTAACTAGTGGGGTATTGCAAGGATCAGTGCTTGAGCCTCAGATATTCACAATCTATTATCAATGATTTGGATGAGGGGATCAAATGTAATATATTCAAGTTTGCTGATGATACAAAGCCAGGTGGGAATGTAAGTTGTGAGGAGAATGCAAAGAGACTTCAATGGGATATAGATAGGCTGTGAGTGGGCAAGAACATGCCAAATGGAATATAATGTGGAGAAATATGAAGTTATCCACTTTGGTAGGAAAAATAGAAAAGCAGAGTATTTTTTAAGGTGAGAGATTCGAAATATTGGTGTTCAGAGAGACCTGGGTGTCCTTGTACATGAATCACTGGAAGTTAACATGCAGGCACAGCAAGCAATTAAGAAAGCAAATGGTATGTTGGCCTTTATTACAAAAGGATTTGAGTATAAGAGTAAAGATGTCTTACTGCAATTATATAGGGCCTTGGTGAGACCACATCTAGAGTATTGCGTACAGTTTTGGTCTCCTTACCAGGCTCCATGAATATCCCTATCCTCAATGATGGCAGAGCCCAGCACGTGAATGCAAAAGATAAGGCTAAAGCGTTTGCAACCATCTTCAGCCAGAAGTGCCGAGTGGATGAAAGTGGACTGGGAAAATAGATTAAAAGGTAAGATGGTAGATAAGCAGTGGCAGACATTTAAGGAGATATTTCATAACTCTCAACAAAGATATATTCCAGTGAGAAAGAAAGACTCTACGGGAAGGATGAACCATCTGTGGCTAACTACGGAAGTTAAGGATGGTATCAAATTGAAAGAAAAGGCATAAAATGTTGTGAAGATTAGTGTGTAGGGCAGAAAATTGGGAAGATTTTCAAAACCAGTAAAGGATGACTAAAAAAATACTAAAGAGGGAGAAATAGATGAGGAGAGTTAACTAACAAGAAGTATAAAAACAGATAGTAAGAGCTTCTACAAGTATATAAAAAGGAAGAGAGTAGCTAAAGTAAACTTTGGTCCCTTAGAGGATGAGACTGGGGAATTAATAATGGGGAACAGGAAAATGACAGATACAATATTTTGTATCTGTCTTCACGATAGAAGACACTAAAAGCTTCCCAATAATGGTAGATAATCAAGGAGCAAAAGGGAGGAAGGAACTTAAAACAATCACTATCACTAGAGAAAAAGTACTCGGCAAACTGATGGGATCAAAGGCTGACAAGTCCCCTGGATCCGACGGTCTGCATCCTAGGGTCTTAAAAGAAGTGACTGCAGAAATAGTTCATGCATTGGTGATAATCTTCCAAAATTCGCTGGATTCTGGAAAAGTCCCAGTGGATCGGAAAACCGCAAATGTAACGCCCCTATTTAAGAAAGGCGGGAGACAGAAAGCAGGAAACTATAGGCCAGTTATATCTGTCATTGGGAAAATGCAGCAATCCATAATTAAGGGAGTAGTAGCAGGACATTTAGAAAATCATAATACAATCAAGCAGAGTCAACATGGTTTTATGGAAGGGAAATCGTGTTTGGCAAATTTATTAGAGTTCTTTGAGGATGTAACGAACAGGGTGGATTAAGGGTGTAATGTATGCAACTGTGAGTATGTTCAGCCCGACTGCCTGCCTCTCTTCCGTGGTTACATCCGAGCCAGGGTGTCCCTGGAGATGGAGCACGCGGTGTCCACCGGTACGCTCGCGGCCTTCCGAGAGAGGTGGGCGCCAAAGGGACTGGAGTGCATCATCACCCCTGGCAACCAAATTTTAATTTGATGTTTTGTCTAAAGTTTAATTTGTTTATTGTGCCGGTTTTAGTGCCACCACCACCCCCCCCTTTTAGCCAGGGGGCACTTGTATAATTTGTGTTTTAGTGCCCTCAAACCCCCCCCCCCCCAAAAAAAAACAAGGGGGCACTTGTTTGAAAATGTTTGGAGTATTTCCCCCCCCCCCCACCCTTTAATCAGGGGCACTTGATTTAATTTATTACAACAAAAGAGTTATAGAGTTGTTGTCTCCTCACAACTTGAGCCTCCTCGGGGAAATCCCCTCCGTGCCTTTCAGTTCTGCGCGGAGAGGATTCCTGTATGGGCTGCTCTTGCACACTCTCCATGTTGCCATCCTCGTCTGCCGTCCGGACACGCCATGGTGCATCATCTTGCCATCCGGAGGATGTGGGGGTCCCCAATGGAGTGCTCTCTACGCGGGAGTCCTCCCCTTATTTATTGGGGACTTGGCCTGGAGGGTGTTGCACGGAGCAGTTCCGTCTGGAGGAGTCTGTGTTTCATGTTTTTATGGAATGTGCAAGGTTGCAGCCCCTATTCCACTAGTTAAAGGGGCTGCTGCTCAAATTCTGGTTGCACTTCAATCTCACACTTCTGATCTTTGGGCACCCTGTGTGGAGGGGAGCAGGCAGGTCGGAAGGCCTCCTTGTAGGACTGCTCCTGGGCATGGCCAAGGGGGCCATCTCCCGTTCCAGGCAGCGGGCGGTGGAGGGGGCCGTTCTGCCCGACTGCCTGCCTCTCTTCCGCGGTTACATGCGAGCCAGGGTGTCCTTGGAGATGGAGCACATGGTGTCCACTGGTATGCTCGCAGCCTTCCGCGAGAGGTGGGCACCGGAGGCACTGGAGTGCATCATCACCCCCGGCAACCAAATTTTAATTTGATTTAATGTCTAAAGTTTAATTTGTTTAAATTGTCAGTTTTAGTGCCCCCCGCCTTTTAGCCAGGGGGTACTTGTATAATTTGTGTTTCTGGTGCCCTCAAAAAAAAAAACAAGGGGGCACTTGACTTAATGATTATGTTTTACGGATTACAACAAAATAGTTGTAGAGCTGTTGTGGGTATGGCTTGGGAGGAAGCGACAATGGTCAAGGTGCCGATTACCCCAGCCATTGCCCTCATGTACTCCTCAATGCTCATGTTGGGGTGAGTGTAGTTCTTGACCCCATGCTTTTTGGTTAGTAGTTTAAAAGGTGGCAGGGCAGCAGTAGCCGCTGTGGTCATGCACACCACGCGCGCATAAGTTTGCGCATAAGATTAGCATGGCTTATTCACTTGGAGCTGTGACTGTGTGAAGGAAGGAGCTCCTGCAAGCCTGCAACCTGTGTACCCAGAAGAGGAGGAAGGAGCATACTGTTATTAATACTTTGAGGGAGAGGAAGAGAGCAGCTTCAACACCACTGCTACCAAAGAGTTGGAGAGAGGGGAAAAGAAAAAATTACAAACAACTTGAGAAATAACACCGTCTGTGTGGAAGGAGGGAGAGTCATTTAAAACAGCTACAGGTAGGTGTATTTTGATGCACTCTCCAGAAAGACTTTGTTTTATCAGTGGGTGGGGGAGGAAAGAAGATTAGTCTGAAGGCCGGAATATCGTCGGTGTGTGTGTGGGGTTCTTGCCACCAACTAGGCCCCCACACCACTAAAACATCTGTCATGTATTCAACCAGCATTGCAAACCATGTATAATCTGACCTAAGTTGTACACCGTGAGAACAATGACCACTAGGTGGTGAACTTGTGGGAGACACTCCTAACCTAGACCTTCAGATATAAAAGGGGAAGCTCCACCCACTTCCTGCACTTGAGTGCGATGAAATAAAGGACAGGTCACAGACTGACCTTCTCTCAAGCATGGGCCTCGTGTGCATTTATACTGTATAGTAAGGACGTATCAACACCCCTCCCCCATTGCCTGGCCCGGGACAGTTGGAGTTGCCTGGGTGAAGACTCGTTTACCAATTATTTAACATCGTTAAGACCCGTTGGAGGACTGTGCCTAGATAGTTCCACCTATCCCAGGTGAAGACATCTTCTCCCCCTGCCAGAAGACCATACATATAAAGACTTTGTTTGCCATCCAGGGATGCACCCCTGCAAGAACCCACCCAATGCTGTGAGGGGTGACTTGCTCTCGCAGCCTTCCTCATTCCCACTCCCTTTTCTCTCTCTCTCTCTCTCTCTTGCTGTCTCTCCCCTCTCTGAGAAGCCTCTTCTCTTTTTAAAATATAATTAAAAAAGACAACTGAGCAAAGGGAAAAAAGCCCCTCCCCAATTGTTAAGCAGGGGAGAGGTGTGCCTCATTAAGAGCTCCCTCTGCTCAAATAAAGGAGGCCAATTAAGATCTTTAGGCCTGAGACATTGGGGTGAGCGTAGCCCTTAAAGGGAGCCTGACATGGCGAGTCCATCTTCGCTGGTGGCAGGGCCAGCGCAAACTTGTGCGCGCGTGGTGTGCACGACCACAGCAGCTCCTGCTGCCCTGCCACCTTTTAAACTACTAACCAAAAAACATGGGGTCAAGAGCTACACTCACCCCAACATGAGCATTGAGGAATACATGAGGGCAATGGCTAGGGTAATCGGCACCTTGACCATTGTCGCTTCCTCCCAAATGTCCGGGAAGGCTGTGTTCTTCCTGGAGTCAGAGTGGGCGGTGTCCCTGGCCCTTAGTAAGGGGCTCACGGTGGGCGGGACCTTCCTGCTGGTGGATCCCCCTTGAGGCCCCCGCGCAGAGAGTTGTAATATCAAACGTCCCGCCCCTTGTTACCGACGAGCTCCTCCTCTTCCACCTACGTCAACTGGGGGAGGTAAGGTCAGGGATAAACCCCATACCGCTCGGCTTCTCCTTCCGCCACCAACTTTTCATCCAGCTGGCGCGGGAGGAGGTAACGGAAGGAGCGTTCAACGTGGTCCATGAGGGGACAGCCTACCGTGTCTTCTGGACGTCAACACCTGTAAGGAGGTGGGGCACGTTCGCAAGAACTGCCCCGCCTCCAAGGCCGCTAAAACAGCCAAAGCGGCCAAGTCTGATGCCGCTGCCACTCCTCCCCCTGTCACCATCCACGTGCCGGGAGCCGTAGGTGCGCGGGCATCGTCGGGGCCTTTGTCTTCATGGCCTCCGGCGGGGGGGAGGGAGAGTGTCGGTGCAGAAGGAAGGCGGAAGAAAATGAAACACCTTGAGACAAGTCCCCTCAGTGGGCCAGACAGCCCCATCACTGCGCTCGGACTCTTTTTACCTCCGGCGAGCGCAGGGCATCCCGAGCCTGTTTCCGAGCCCTTGACTGTCATGTATCTCACATTACTGTGTATGACTGTATCTTACCATGCTATACATGACTGTAACTGGATATGACCTGTAACAATAAGCATACCTTACCACCAGGGGTGCACTTGCAGGAGACACTCCATACCTGTCCCACTGTGATTTATAAAGAGAGGTCTCAGGCAAGTGCAGTACTGGAGAGCTGGAATTAAAGGTGCAGGTCCTGAGTGACCTTGACTTCAGCATGTGTCTCGTGTAAGTCAGTACATTAGAGTCAGGACTTAACAGTGGCGACGAGTTACGGGATCACAGAATCCACAGAATGGCTACCAACAGCTCAGATGAGAAATACAATGCTGGAGACAATTGGGATGACTTTATAGAAAGGCTCCAGCAAAGCTTTGTGACCAAAGACTGGCTGGGCGACGATAAGGCAGACAAGAGAAGAGCCCATCTCTTGACTAGCTGTGGCTCGAAAACATACGCTTTAATGAAAGACCTGCTGGCACCCGAGAAACCAGCAAGCAAGTCATTTGAGGAGTTGAGCACACTGGTGAGAGACCACCTGAAGCCAGCGAGCAGCCTACATATGGCCAGACACAGGTTCTACAACTACAGACACTGTGTGGGCCAAAGCATACCCAACTTTGTGGCAGAACTTCGGAAGCTGGTTAGATCATGTGAGTTCCCCGATGAACTAAGGAGAGAAGTACTGAGAGACTTTTTTATTGAAGGAATAGGCCACGCAGGCATATTCCAAAAGTAATTGAGTAGCCCGAGAAAGGGCTACTCAATTACTTTGGGAACTTTATGCAGAACTTGAGCACACTGCTGGAGCCTCTCCATGTGCTACTCAGAAAGGGGTGCGATTGGTTTTGGGGGGATGCCCAAGAATGCGCCTTCAATAAGGCACACAGCCTTCTATGTTCCAAGAGTGTTTTAGCCTTTTTTGACCCAGGTAAAAAGTTAGTCCTTACGTGTGATGTGTCAGCGTACAGGGTCGGGTGCGTTTTACAGCACGTCAATGATGCGGGTAAATTGCAGCCCGTTGCTTATGCCTCCAGGTCACTTTTGCGGGCGGAGCACAGGTACGGTATGGTAGAGAAGGAGGCGCTCGCGTGCGTGTACGGTGTCAAAAAGATGCACCAATACCTTTTCCGGGCCAAGTTTGCGTTAGAAACTGACCACAACCCCTCACATCCCTACTATCCCAGTGCAAGGCAATCAACACCAACGCCTCAGCGTGCATTCAGCGGTGGGCACTCATGCTGGCGGCTTACGACTACACGATAAGGCACAGACCAGGCACAGACAACTGTGCCGACGCGCTTAGCAGGCTACCCTTGACGACCACAGAAGGGTCCGACGAACAGGACTGTGAGATGGTCATGGCAATCAATGCCTTTGAATCCACAGGTTCGCCCATGAAGGCTCGCCAAATCAGAGCCTGGACGACCAGCGACCCCACGTTATCTCTAGTAAAAAGATGCGTTTTAACCGGTGACTGGGCAGAGGCTCGCGATGCCTGCCCCGAGAAGGTCAAACTCTTCCATAGGCGCATGCATGAACTCTCACTACAGGCAGACTGCCTGATGTGGGGCAGCCGAGTAGTTATGCCCTTACGAGGCAGGGAGGCGTTTGTCTGGGAGCTCCATCGCGAGCACCCGGGGATCGTCCTCATGAAGGCCATAGACAGATCTCATGTCTGATGGCCTGGCATTGACGCGGACTTGGAGCTCTGCGTCCGACGGTTCACCATTTGTGCACAACTCAGTAATGCCCCCAGGGAGGCCCCCCCTAAGCCCCTGGCACACCAAATCATGGTCACGGGTGCATGTAGACTATGCGGGCCCATTCATGGGCAAAATGTTCCTCGTAGTCGTTGATACATTTTCAAAATGGATCGAGTGCACCATTTTACACTCGAGCATCACCTCCACCACTGTGGAAAGCCTTAGAACCATGTTTGCAACGCACGGCATTCCTGACATATTGGTCAGTGATAATGGTCCGTGCTTCACCAGTGCAGAATTTCACGATTTTATAGTTGACCACGGTATAAATCACGTTAAGACGGCACCTTTCAAGCCGGCCTGCAATGGCCAGTTGGAGCGAGCAGTGCAGATCATTAAACAAGGCATGCTCAGAATCCAAGGTCCCACGCTGCAGAGCCGCCTGTCGCGACTGCTGCTGGCATACAGATCTCGTCCGCATTCGTTGACTGGGGTTCCCCCCGCGCAACTATTGATGAAACGAACCTTAAAGACCAGGCTCTCATTAATCCTCCCAGACATGCATGAAATTGTTGAGGCTAAGCGTCAAAAGCTAACTGAGTACCATGACCGAAATTCGAGGGGGAGGTGGAATGAGGTAGGGGACAAAGTGTTTGTGCTAAACTATGGCCGGGGTCCCAAATGGCTTGCAGGGACAGTAACAGACAAAGAGGGAAACAGGCTACTGGTTGTACAGATGGACAATGGCCAAACCTGCCGGAGGCATGTAGACCAAGTAAAAACTAGATTCACTGATAACTCTGAAGAACCAGAGGCAGACTACAGTGTGGAACTCACACCACACCTGGTGGACAGACAGGTGGAACAACCTGAGGAAAGGGCAGTCTCAACAGACCAGGCGAGATACCAGCAATCACACCGAACAAAACAGACAGCCCAGGCGAGATACCAGCAATCACACCGAACGAAAAACAGGCACCAAGGCAAACAACTGAACCACAACTAAGACGCTCCACGCGGGAGCGCAGACCACCTGAGAGACTGAATCTATAAAGGCAATAAGACCTTGGGGGAGGGTGATGTCATGTATCTCACGATACTGTATATAACTGTATCTTACCATGCTTTACATGACTGTAATTGGATATGACCTGTAATAATCATACCTTACCACTAGGGGTGTACTTGCAGGAGACACTCCATACCTGTCCCACTGTGGTATATAAAGGGAGGTCTCAGGCAAGTGCAGCACTGGAGAGCTGCAATTAAAGGTGCAGGTCCTGAGTGACCTTGACTTCAGCATGTGTCTCGTGTAAGTCAGTACATTAGAGTCAGGAATTAACATTGACCACACCTGCTTCCGCGGAGAGTTTACCACCGTGGTTGGGCTCGGGCGCGGGCAACATAACCGGAAGGAGGGAGCGGAGGCGGGAGCCCTGGCATACATGGGCGTCTCCCTGCCTCCATGCCCCTCCAGACAAAAAAGGAGGTACCGCTCCAGGGAAACGGAGGATGAACAAGGTCCCTCCGTGGAGGAGTTGGTGCCCAGCGTGTGTCCCGCGTCCCCCACCAGCGCTCCCAATGCATGGAAAAAGAAAAATGTAATAAATTTCAGGAACCCCCACCCGCTGGGCCAGAGGGCGGTGGCGGGGAGGGTGAGGAACCCCAATCTTCGTTCCTAATGTTGGAGCCGGGGTACTTGGAGGACCTGGAGCTGTTTTTTGGCCCAGTTTCTTTGTGTCTGGGGTGGAGGGGGACCCCCGTCCGCTGCCATTTCCCGACCCGGCATCCCAGGAAGAGCCCAGGGGGGACTCCTCTGCCGATGATCCTGGGGGTGGGATCGTGACAGAGGTAGGGCCGGATAGTGCGGCTGAGCCGTTTGCCATACCCCGGCTGCTTGTGGCGACCTCCGAAAGGAGGTCAGGGACTCGATGGTAGGCGCGGGAGAAGATTTAGAGTCCATCGCCAGTGAGGCGATGGATCTCCTCTTGCTGAGTTCTCCCTCATTCCTGCCAAGGAACTCCGGGACTTTTTGGCGGAATGCCAGGGTCTCCGCAATAGAGGCATCTGGCCCTGGACAAATGGTTCGAGCCGGCACTGCTCATCAGGTCTGTCTGCGCTGCCATCAAAACCATGGGCGCGGACAGGACCTTATCATAACAAGAAAACCTTCAGCTGCGCCGGCTTAAAACTTTCCTCGCTGGGTTGCTGAGGGAGTGGAGGTCATCAAACGACTCCACTGCCCCCCCCCCACAGTAATTTAAGTTAGAGGTTGCACTATGCTTTTGTCATGAAGATAACTATAGTCAGCCTCAACATCTACGGCTGCAGAGAGGTACGCCGTAGATTTAACAATTTTTCACTCCTACAGGAGGGGAAATATGCGGTGTGCTTCCTGCAAGAAACCCACACCGCTCCGGGAGACGAGGCCACGTGGCTCCTGGAATGGCAAGGAGAGATCTGCATGAGCCACCTCACTGCCACTTGTGTGGTGGCTATCTTGCTGGCACCACATTTTCAGCCGGAGATCTTGGGGGTCGAGGAGCCTGTGCCAGGCCGCTTGCTCCATGTCACGGTTCACCTGTGGGACGTGCCGCTCCATTTAGTGAACATGTACGCCCCCCAGCCTGGCCCGCAGCAAGTGCGCTTCTTCGGAGAAGTGTCCACTCTTCTCGGCTCCGTTGACGTCGGCGACTGCATTGTCCTCGGAGGGTGGGGGGAGGATTTTAACTGCACCCTCGAGGCGAGGGACCGCTCCGGTGCATGGCGGCGATGGAGAAGTTGAGGGACCTGGTCGAGTCCTTCGACTTGGTGGACGTCTGGCGAAATCTCCATTCCGACTTCAGTGCCTTTATTTGGGTGAGGCCTGGAAGAGGAAGGTCCAGAATCGACCACCTTTACGTTCCGGCGGCTTCCATGCGGCCGGCGCCGTGCTCACACCACCACCTGGTGTGGGTGGAGCTTGCTTCACTCCGCGCACGAGTGGGGTCCGCATACTGGCACTTTAACAACCTGCTGCTGGAGGACAAGCGGTTCCAGGATTCCTTCCGTCAGTTCTGGTCCGACTGGAGAAGGCTTCCCCTCCTTGAGGTTATGGTGGGATGTGGGCAAGGCTCACGTCCGTCTCTTCGGTCAAGTGTACGTGAAGGGGTCGACCAAGAGGCGGGAGGCTAGGGTGGGGCGCCTGGAGAAGGAGGTGCTCGACCTGGAATCCTGTTTCAGTCAAGTCATTGAGGACCCGGCCCTGCGGACGGTGTACAAAGTGAAGAAGGCTGCGCTGAAGGACCTGCAGCTTGTCAGGTCCCGAGGCGTGTTCATGAGGTCGTGGATCCGGTTCCTCTGGGACCTGGACCAGGGCTCCCCCTTCTTCTACTCGCTGGAAAAAAGACAGGGGGTCCATAAGCAGCTCTTGATGCTGCTGGCCGACGACGGCTCTCTGGTCTCGGATCCGAGACAACTACGGGGCTCTGTTCTATCCGGATCCGTCCAGCGAGGAAACGCGTAGAGTGGGAGGACCTGCCGAAGGTCGGCCCGGAGGGCGCTGTAAATCTGGACGCTCCGCTACGCCTGGCGGAGCTGACTGGTGCCCTTGACCAGCTCTCGAGGGGAAAAGCCCCGGGGCTGGACGGGCTGACTGTGGAGTTCCACAGGCATTCTGGGATGTCTTGGGGGGGCGACTACGCGTGGGTCCTGGGGGAAAGTCTGGCGACCGGGGAGATGCCCCTCTCTTGGCGCAGGGCAGTCATCGTCCTGCTGCCTAAGAATGGCGATCTTCGCCGACTTAAGAACTGCCGCCCGGTCTCCCTCCTCAGCACGGACTACAAAATCTTCGCCAGGGTGATGTCTGCTCCCCTTGGCGCCATGCTGGATCACATGATCCACCCCGACCAGTCCTACACGGTCCTGGGCCAGACAATCTACGACAACATCCATCTGGTCTGGGACCTTGTCCACCATTCCCAGAGGGCTGGTCTGTCGGTCGTCTTCCTTTCCCTAGGAGGCGTTCGACAGGGTGGATCACAAGTACCTGTTTGGAACTCTGTGCGCTTTCGGGTTCGGGACGCATTTCATCGCCCGGATCCGACTTTTGTACACCGCCGTGGTGTGTCTGATTAAGGTTAACGCGTCTTTGATTGCGCCCCTTCTCTTTGGGAGAGGGGTACGCCAGGGATGCCCCATGTCCGGCCAGTTATATGCCATATGTGTGGAGCCTTTCCTGCGCCTCTTGCGGAAGAGGTTGATGGAATTGGCTCTGAAAGGGCCGGGCGTGGAGGTGGTCTTCTTGACTTACGTCGATGATGTGCTCCTCATGATCAAGGATCCTGTTGACCTGCGGAGGATGCGTGACTGCGAGGAAATTTACCCAGCCGCATCCTCCGCCAGGATCAACTTGGAGAAATGTTCCAGACTCCTGGTGGGTCAGTGGTGGGTGGACTCCCTGACAGAGGAGTTCAGGCCTTTTGCCTGGAGCATGACCCATCTCCTCTATCTAGGAGTCTACCTTAGCCCTGACGAGGAAGCCTGGCCGGCGAACTGGCAAGAGCTGGAGGCCAAAGTCGCCACTCGCCTACGGCACTGGACAGGACTGCTCCGATTGCTGTCCTACAGGGGTCGAGCCCTAGTCATAAACCAGCTGGTGGCCGCAATGCTGTGGTACCGCTGGTCACTTTGACCCCTCCCCCTGTGTTTGTTGCCAAGATACAGAAGAAGCTGGTGGACATCTTCTGGAACAACAGGAAGCACTGGGTCTCTGCTGCTTAGGGAGGGCGGTCAGGCGTTGGTGTATGTCAGCACCCAGCATGTGACTTTCTGTCTTCAGACCCTGCAGAGGTACCTGTACGTCGAGCCCCCTCCTAGATGGTGTGTGCTGGCGACGCATTTCTTCTGCCTGCAGTACTTCCTCAATTACGACACCAGCTCCCGTTTGTGAGCCTGGGGGGTGTCAGGACTGCCATGCGGGGGCTGCCTGTCTTTAACCAGGCACTCATCAGGGTCTGGAATAGAGTCGCCACCAAGTGCAGTTCTCCCCCACCTGGAGTGGCGGCTGTCCTTTGGGAGCCACTGCTCAGGAATCCGCACCTCCACGACCGCAGTTTTAGGTGGCAGGCGGACGAGAGGGCTGTGATGGCGGAGGAGCGGGCTGGATTGCGCCTATCCTGGGCTGATGTCTGGCGTGCGGCCAATGCCATCGAGTCACTAAAAAAGCACTGGGCCCTGACTCCGTTAGGTGTGTCAAGGAGGCCCAAGCACATGGGGAGATCCTGTCCGTACAGACCCTCGTCCGGAAGGAATTCCTCATCGGCGCCATGCCCCGAAACCTTCCTCGGGAGCTGGCGCCTCACAACTTGAGCCTCCTCGGGGAAATCCCCTCCGTGCCTTTCAGTTCTGCGCGGAGGGAATTCCTGTATTCGCTACTCTTGCACACACTCCACATTGCCATCCTCGTCTGCCGTCCAGACATGCCATGGCATACCATCTTGCCGTCCGGAGGAGGCGGGGCTCCCCAATCAAGTACTTTCTACGCGGGAGTCCGCCCCTTATTTATTGGGGACTTGTTTCACGGAGCAGTCCCATGCAATAAGTTTTTAAGTCGGTTCACGGGCTTCCAGATCGCCTGTAATTTCTGCAGTCTGGAGGAGTCCGTGTTCCATGTATATATTGAATGTGCGAGGTTGCAGCCCTTCTTCCAATATTTGAAGGGGCTGCTCTTCAAATTCTGGTTGCACTTCAGTCCTGATCTTTGGGCACCCTGTGCAGAGGGGAGCGGGCAGATCGGAAGGCCTCCTTGTAGGACTGCTCCTGGGCATGGTCCAGGCAGCGGGTGGTCGAGGGGGTCGTTGAGCCCGACTGTGTGCCTCTCTTGCGCGGTTACATCCGAGCCAGGGTGTCCCTGGAGATGGAGCACGCGGTGCCCACCGGTACGCTTGCAGCCTTCCGCGAGAGGTGGGCGCCGGAGGGACTGG
This sequence comes from Pristiophorus japonicus, assembly GCF_044704955.1. Lineage (NCBI taxonomy): Eukaryota > Metazoa > Chordata > Chondrichthyes > Pristiophoridae > Pristiophorus > Pristiophorus japonicus. Next base: position 65,815,445 of record NC_091984.1, on the reverse strand, counting down.
AGTGCATCATCACCCTCGGCAAACAAATTTAAATTTGAACCACTTGTCTAAATGTTAATTTGTTTAAGTTTGTCGGTTTTAGTGCCCCCCCCCCCCACACACTTTTAGCCAGGGGGCACTTGTATAATTGGTGTTTTGGTGCCCTCAAAAAAAAAAAGGGGGCACTTGAAAATGTTTTGGAGTGTGACCCTCTCCCCCCCTTTAATCAGGGGGTACTTGATTAAAGTATACAACAAAATAGTTGTAGAGCTGTTGCTCTGCACAGAGGAGATTCCTATATGTGCTGCTCTTGAACACACTCCATTTTGCCATCCTTGTCTGCCATCTGGACACGCCATGGTGCACCACCTTGCCATCCGGAGGAGGCAGCATCCCCAATGCTATCTATGCAGGAGTCCTCCCTTTATCTATTGGGGACTTGGCCTGGAGGGTGTTGCTTGGGGTAGTCCCATGCAATACGTTTTTAAGTTGGTTCACCGCCTCCCAGGCCGCCTGCATTTTCTGTGGTATGGAGGAGTCCGTGTTCCATGTTTTTACATAGTGTGCAAGCTAGCAGCCCCTCATCCATTATTTGAAGGGGCTGCTCCTCGATTTCTGGCTGCACTTTAGTCCCACGCTCCTAATCTTTGGGAACCCGGTGTGGAGGGGAGCGGGCAGGTCGGAGGGCTTCCTCATGCAACTGCTCCTGGGCCTGGCCAAGGTGACCATTAGGCAGCGGGTGATTGAGGAGTCGTTCAGTCCGACTGCCTGCCTCTCTTCCGCGGCTATATTCGCGCCGGGGTGTCCCTGGAGATGGAGCACGCGGTGTCTCCCGGTACGCTCTGTCCTTCCGTGACAGGTGGGCACCGAAGGGACTGGAGTGCATCATCACCCCTGGCAATCAAATTTTTATTTGGTTTATTTGGTTTTCTAGTTGTTGTGCCCCTTCAACAAGGGGGGCACTTGGTTAATTGTATGATTTAAAATAGTTATAGTGCTGTTGCATTTTGAGTGGCTTAGTCAGTCATGTGATGTTCACAAGACACAATAAAACCCCAGTCTGTTGGGTCTAGGTCATCCACGATGAGGCATGTGGTTGTGAGCCTAGTGGATGAACTGGTAATGTGCAGTGTGATTGTTAAACCTTCGTTATAAGCCAACTAGTTCTTAATAACAATGTGTTGCTATGAATGCTTAAGCAAAGAACCCATGAAGCAAATACATTACAAAATGGTGACGAGCATGGGAGTTTCTTCATGAAGAAATTTTGGTGGAATTTCCTTTTATGAGAAGGCAAATGCAAGTGGAGCACAGCAAGTAGAAATCCCGGCAGTGTGATTCCCGAATGAGAGTCTGGTGGTACCATTCTTTTTTGTGAGTACAGGTTGGACCTCCCTTATCCGGGACTCCCTTATCTGGCACCACCCCTCGTCCAGCATGATTCCGGTGGCCGGGGGCACATGCGCAGAACGCGGCTGACCTCCACCTCGACTTTGGGGCCGCGCTGACACTCAGCCCGCCGGGGGCCCGCTGATACTCGGCCCACAGGGGCCCGCTGACACTCAGCGCTGGGGGCCCACCGACACTCAGCCCGCTGGGGACCCGCCGACACTCAGCCCGCTGGGGACCCGCCGACACTGAGCCCGCTGGGGACCCGCCGACACTCAGCCCGCTGGGGACCCGCCGACACTCAGCCCGCTGGGGACCCGCCGACACTGAGCTCGCTGGGGACCCACCGACACTCAGCCCGCTGGGGACCCGCCGACACTCAGCCCGCTGGGGACCCGCCGACACTGAGCCAGCTGGGGACCCGCCGACACTGAGCTCGCTGGGGGCCCGCCGACACTCAGCCCGCTGGGGGCCCACCGACACTCAGCCCGCTAGGGGCCTGCCGATACTGAGCCCGCTGGGGACCCGCCGACACTCAGCCTGCTGGGGGCCCGCTGACACTCAGCCCCCTGGGGACCCACCGATACTGAGCCCGCTGGGAGCCCGCCGACACTCAGCCCGCTGGGGGCCCGCCGACACTGAGCCTGCTGGGGGCCCGCCGACACTTAGCCTGCTGGGGGCCCGCCGACACTGAGCCCGCTGGGGGCCCGCCGACACTCAGCCTGCTGGGGGCCCGCCGACACTGAGCCTGCTGGGGGCCCGCCGACACTGAGCCCGCTGGGGACCCACTGATACTGAGCCCGCTGGGGACCCACCGACACTGAGCCCGCTGGGGGCCCGCCGACACTCAGCCCGCTGGGGGCCCGCCGACACTGAGCCCGCTGGGGACCCACCGACACTGAGCCCGCTGGGGGCCCGCCGACACTGAGCCCGCTGGGGACCCACCGACACTGAGCCCGCTGGGGGCCTGCTGACATTCAGCCCGGTGGGGGCCGCCGACACTCGCCGGGGCAATGCCAACACTTGGCCCGCTGGGGCCACGCTGACACTCCGTGGTCCACCGACACTTCGGGCCTGCCCGGGGCACCGACCTCCTCCCCCTGTCCCCGACCTCAGGCCTCTTCCCCACCCGCCGCCCTCGGGCTAACCTCCCTTTATTCAGCACAGGCCAGGTCCCGAGGGTGCCGGATAAGGGACATTCAATCTGTACTAAACAGTGTTGAACTGACAAAAAGCCAGTTAGAGTAATTGAAAAACAATTCAAGATTATTGAGAGTGATTAATGGCTATTAGGCTACAAAGACAATATTGATGTGACAACGAGTTATGCAGTAATTTGGGAACTTTTGACAAGAATAAAGAATCATTTGGATCCGACAGTGAAAGATTGCCAATGTTTTTTTTTAAAGCTAATGACATCAATGAAGTCTCAGCAGGTGTGGCAGATTCGCAAATCAGCAATCAAGCAGTTCAGGAGAAGATGAAAGCTATTCTATCATTCATGATTGGTGCAGAGAATTATAGGGCTAGAACCTGCACTTTTGTGGTTATTACCCAAAAATGGGTGATATTTCCGGCGTGGATATTAAAAAAGGGTTTGCAGATCGCCGGCTTCTTGCCCATTCTCAAAACATCTAGTTTCCACTTTTGAAAATGGGCGTTACTGCGAGTGATATAAAATGGGCGGTAGCATTATATTTTTTTGACCTTCTGCCGTAAAGTGTGGCCTTCCTTAGCAACAGCATGGCAATGCTCGATTCCCGTGATTCTGGAGGTCAAGGGTCATCATGACATGCGCAGAAGAGGAGAGAGAGGGGGCTCAGAGGGACTGAAGGCGTGTCTGGGTGTAGTGTGGCTGCTTTGGGAGGAAGGAGGGAGATTTTAGAGCTTCACAGCAAGTAGGCAAACAACAAGTAGCTATTACCAACCACATATTTGCCCGAATTTGGCCTATAATGGAGAGAGAGGAGGAGGCATCACAGCACGCTGTGGAGACTGACGCTGGAGAGAGGAGTGAGGTGGGAGGGGAGCACATTGGAGGCCGCAAAAGAGCCAGGAGGTTCTTGGACGAGGCAAATGCCTCCCCCTTGTAGGAGGTTGAGTTACGCTGGGGTGATTTGATACAGGGAGGGCGTGGGAAGACAACCTCAAAGGAATACCAGAAGATATGGACCGAGAAAGCAGAGGTGGTCTCGTCGGCGACCAGCGAGGTGCGTGAGGGCAACCAATGCCGCAACAATGGAACGACCTTGTGGGATCCGCAAGAGTAATTATTACATTGATTTACATGTACTTAAGTATTTGTATAATTTGATTTGTGACAGTCATGACTGACTATTGTCAGATGTGAGGTCTTTCACTTTTTCCGGGGATGTTTTACGTCTTTAGATAAAGAATGATAATTATAATAATAATATTCATGATTACATCTGTCGGTTATGTGTTGTATCAGTTTCTGTGACAGTACCTAGCAGTGATACAGTCTCTCATCGCTCCTGCTGTATCTGCCCAGGCTCCAATCACCGACCTGGATCTTGATGGCGTCAAGGTTCACAGCCGTCGCCCTCCTGCACCAGCTTGTGCTGTACCTTGAAATGACCTTCACGCTGCCCATGGCCGCCGCTCCTATTATGGCCCCGAACTGCCGTTGATGGGTGAGAGACTGTAGAGGGATGTGATCGGGGGCCCAGGGGAGGTGCGAGTTCAGGGCCAGGGGCAGCATGGGCCAACCCACACTGCGATATGTGTGCGCACTCGGTCTGTGCAGCAGAGCTAGTCTCCAGTTGTCTTGGGTATTCCTTGCCACTGGACCAAGGCCTAGCTCTGTCAAGCCCGTGTGGTGGCTGGTGCGCAACGGCCACCCCACGTAAAAAAAAATCAAACTTCCACTCTTCAGGATGTAGTTCAGATCCTTCATTGAAACACCTGCGAACTCGTCCTTTTTTTGGCGTGGAAGCAAGTCATCCTTGTTTTGAGGGACCGCCTATGATGATGATGATCAGCAATGATATCACGCAATGATCTCATGCCATGTCATCCTGTCACCTTTTACAGAAGAAGCTATCGACGATGAGGTCCATGCAGAGGCGAACAGGTGGAGGGCCACCAGTCCTCAGCGACATCACAGAGATGGAGGAGCGTGTGTTCGCACTCGTGGGGAAGCACCCCCGGACAGCCACTTCAGACACTGAAGTGATGCCACGTGAGTAAAGCTTACACCATTGCGTGATGTAAAGTCAATAGATGACAGAGCCACTCATATCCGAACAATCATATATGATAGATGATTTCTAAAATTGGCATATAAATAACGATGGCCTAATGAAAATCATTGGAATACAACTGTGTTGATGATCATGAAATGTGATGTATGTGATGATTTTAACAGCGACGATGCTTTTGTCCTGCATATGCTGTGTGTAGTGCTGGACTCACTTTGTCACCCTAGCACCCCCTTCTCCTCTAATAACCTCATTTGTGTTTTGCAGCTAAGCCAGCAGTGCATCCCAAGGAAAGACTACAGAGGCCAGAAGGTGGGGGTGCGGGGCAGGAGTCGGCAGACGATCCTACTATATCTGGTGCTGAGGAGTTCTGATTATCGCCCGTCAATCCACTGGATTTCTCCACAGATGAGAGCGCGGACTTCGAGGAACCTGAATCGCCATGTGCCAGAAGTCATTCCACCCCAAGGCCAACTAGTGGTCCTCCAGTCATTCCCGCCTCCACTCTGGAGGTACCGGGCCCAAGCACCTTACCACAGGGCATCCCATTTGTCCCCAGGACGGCGCCGACCCCGCGGAGGTCCCGTGGACGTGGCAGGTCTGTTCCACGAGCGCCACATGACAGCGGAGAGATGGTACAGTTGTCCAGGAGGATGGTAGACATTGGTAACCAGCTCATTGAAACATTGGGGGGCATATCCCGACAGCTGGCCATCATCTCCGGCACCATGCCCGAGTACATTCCGCGGATGGTGGAGTCCCTGAATGTGATAGCCAGGAACACTGCTGGCACAAGCCTCCCAGTGGTCCCTGAGCGCGGCACTCCACCCCTAGGTTCCGCACTACTATTGCGAATGACAGATGAGAGCAAGGACCAAGATCCTGCTTCTGCATCAGCGAATGTTGCCCCCTCGGCACCCCCCACTCCCGTACCCGTCCAACAACTGCATCTGCCTTCATCCCCCCGAATGAGGCACTGCCTGAGGAGCTCCTCGGCCAGGCGCTGTGGAGCGAGGAAGGGAAGGGGTAGAGGTGGGGAGAAGAAGGGGAGGGGGAAGGAAAGTGAGGTGCATGTCCGCAGGTGATGGCTGTGTTATATCTCCATCTGGATGTATGCAATTTATGGGGGCTGAGGACCATTCTCCTGCTTTGTCTTTATATTCTGTGTTGCTGGACATGTTGAACATGTGATTTATGTCAATGGTGGAAAAAGTGGGATGTGGGCAGGGGTTGGGTGTTATTGCCTGTGATGCTTATGATTTCAGACCAATGTTGGTATAACATTTTTGTTATTGAACATAACCTTGTTGCGCATTGTCTCAGATAGCTGCACCATTACACACTGGTGATTTCTTAACATGAAAGGGTTAAATACAACTCAATGTAAACTTTAACTTGGACCAAGTGATGGGCATCACTGATGTCTGAACTACACACACAGCTGTGTGTCAGCATTGTCACTCACATCAACGCTCTTTCAGGCAAATCGTTCAGATATCAGTTCCTCACGTAAGAGTGGGATTTAAAAAATGCCAGCCACACCGCTGGCGTTCGTTCAGAACAGTTCCACTTTTTGTGGACGGTTTCTTGGGCGAGCGATATTGTAGCCGATATGTGTGCGAGGTGATGAAATTAACGCTGGACGATCTGCTGGGCGTTAGTTTCAGTAAATATGCTCTTCACGACAAAAAAAAGTGGGTGGGCGTTAATATTGAATCTCGGTGTTAAATCAGTGTGGAAATTAACGGTGGCCGATATTATGGCCGTTGATTTCGCCCATTCTGATGATTCTACCCAAAAAAGGTGGGCGGGCGGTAATATCTTTTCCCGGCGTTACTTTCCCTATGTACTTAACACTCAGCGATAAGTTTCCGAAAAATGGGCGTCAGTTTGCATTTTGTGCCTAAATGGCACATACCTGTGCGTTATATGTCATTTCAGTGGTAAAATGGGTGTTAAGTGGGTATTAAGCATGCAAAAAAAGTGCAGGTTTTAGCCCATAGTATCTTAGTAAATTTGTTAACCCCGAGAAATGATAAGGATGCTTCATTCTCAGCCATTCTATAGATATTGGAGAATCATTTTGTTCCACAGCATTTAGAAATAGAAGAGGGTTATAAGTTTGCAATGAGAAACCAAATACCTGATTAAACCATCAGTGAATACATTGTTGCCATAAGAAAATTATCTCTACACTGCAATTTTGGAGGATTCCTGACGGGGCTCTTCGAGATAAATTTGTATGTGGACGAATGGATGAACGCATCGAATCAATATTGTTAGGTATGGATGATCTCTTTTTTGAAAAAGCTTGCAAGATAGCCACCTCCATGGAGATGGTAGAGAAAAATATTAAGGAATTTCACCCATTACCGGCAGTAAAGCAGTTCACAGTCACCAGACTGCAGAAACACAGATGAGGGTGAGCCTTAGTCGGAGGGAGAGTTATGAAACCAAAAATAGATGTCATAGGTGTAATGGCAACCATACTGCACAACAGTGTCGGTTCAAGTGGGCAAGATGCTACTGGTGCCAAGTAAGGGGACACATTGCAGCCGCATGTAAATTCAAGGACAGGCCCAACGATAATCAAAAACTTCACTGGGTGGAAACCGATCAGAACAGTGTAGGTTCTGGTGTCTATGCAGTGAAGGGCAAGGCAGTACATTGCTTACATCAGGATTTCAGAAAGTTAGCACTGATTAATAATAGAAACATAGAAAACAGGTGCAGGAGCAGGCCATTCGGCCCTTCGAGCTTGCACCTCCATTCAATATGATCATGGTTGATCATGCAACTTCAGTACCCCACTCCTGCCTTCTCTCCATACCTCCTGATCCCTTTAGCTGTAAGGGCCACATCTAACTCACTTTTGAATATATCCAATGAACTGGACTCAACAACATTCTGTGGTAGAGAATTCCACAGGTTCACCACTTTCTGGGTGAAAAAGTTTCTCCTTATCTCGGTCCTATATGGTTTACGCCTTATCCTTAGACTGTGACCCCTGGTTCTGGACTTCCCCAACATGGGAACATTCTTCCTGCATCTAACCTGTCCAGTCCTGTCATAATTTTATATGTTTCTATGAGATCCCCTCTCATTCTTCTAAATTCCAGTGAGTATAAGCCTAGCCGATCCAGTCTTTCTTCATATGTCAGTCCTGCCATCCCGGGAATTAGTCTGGTGAACCTTCGCTGCACTCCCTCAATAGCAAGCACCTCAGATTAGGAGACCAAAACTGCACACAATACTCAAGGTGTGGCCTCACCAAGGCCCTGTACAACTGCAGTAAGACCTCTCTGCTCCTATACCCAAATCCTCTCACTATGAAGGCCAGCATGCCATTTGCTTTCTTTACTGTCTGCTGTAACTGTCGTGTATGTAACACACAAATCACTGACTCCACACGGTCTGGTTTTGATCTAACTGCTGTGACCTTAGTCCTTTATTGAATAGCTCCAGAGTGCTCCACAGGTGTGCTGGGCAGCCTTTTATACTGTCTCGTGCAGGTACTTTCAGGTTTCTCACCACAGTGCCCTCTGTGGTGCACCATTGTACTTGTAAAGTCCTGACCCTCAGTACAGATTTACACGAGGCATGCAATGAAGTCAAGGTCACTCTGGACCTGCACCTTTATTTCACAGCTTGGGAATGCTGCTCTTGCCTGAGACCTGTCTCTTGCAAGTGCACTCCTGGTGGTAAGGTATGCTGGTGGTTACAGGTCATATCTTATTACAGTCATGTATAGCATGTTAGGATACAGTTATATATAGTAATGTAAGATACATGACATCATCCTCCCCCAAGGTCTTAGTGTCTTTATAGGTTCAGTCTCTCAGGTGGTCTACACCTGAGGCGTGGAGCGTCTGAGTTGTGGTTCAGTTGTTTGCCTTGGTGTCTGTTTTTCTTTGGGTGTGGTTGCTGGTATCTCGCCTGGGCTGTCTGTTTCGATTGGTGTGATTGTTGTTGACTCGCCTGGGCTGTCTGTTGGGATTGCCCTTTCCTCAGGTTGTTCCCTCTGTCTGTCCACCAGGTGTGGTGCGAGTTCCACATTGTAGTCTGCCTCTGGTTCCGCAGTGTTGTTGGTAAATCTGCTTTTGACTTGGTCTACATGCCTCCGGCAGGTTTTGCCATTGTCCATTTGTACTACCAGTAGCCTGTTTCCTTCCTTGCCCGTTACTGTCCCTGCAAGCCATTTGGGACCCCTGCCATAGTTTAGTACAAACACTTTGTCCCCTATCTCATTCCATCTCCCCCTCGAATTTCTGTCATGGTACTCAAGTCAGCTTATGGCGCTTTGCCTCAACGATTTCGTGCATGTCTGGGAGGATTAATGAGAGCCTTGTTTTTAAAGTCCTTTTCATCAACAGTTGCGCGGGGGGGGATCCCAGTCACTGAGTGCGGACGAGATCTGTATGCCAGCAGCAGTCGCGACAAGCGACCCTACAGCGTGGAACCTTGGATTTTAAGCATGCCTTATTTAATGATTTGCACTGCTCCCTCCGCCTGCCCGTTGGAGGCCGGCTTGAACGGTGCCATCTTGATGTGATTTATGCCGTGGTCAATTATAAAGTCTTGGAATTCTGCGCTGGTGAAGCACGGACCATTGTCACTGACCAATATGTCAGGGATTTCGTGCGTTGCAAACATGGTTGTGAGGCTCTTCACAGTGGTGGAAGTTGTGCTCGAGTTTAAAATGGTGCATTCGATCCACTTTGAAAATGCATCTACAACTACGAGGAACATTTTGCCCATGAATGGGCCCGCATAGTCTACGTGCACCCGCGACCATGGTTTGGTGGGCCAGGGCCAGCGGCTCAGTGGAGCCTCCCTGGGGGCATTGCTGAGTTGGACACAAATGGTGCACCTTCGGACGCAGAGCTCCAGGTCCGCGTCAATACCAGGCCACCAGACGTGGGATCTGGCTATGGCCTTCATGAGAACGATCCCCGGGTGCTCGCGGTGGAGCTCCCGGACAAATGCCTCTCTGCCTCACAGAGGCATGACTACTCGGCTGCCCCACATCAGGCAGTCTGCTTGTAGTGATAGCTCATGCATGCACCTGTGAAAGGGTTTTAATTCCTCGGGGCAGGCATCGTGAGCCTCTGCCCAATCACCGGTTAGGACACATCTTTTTACTAAGGATAACGTACGGTCGCTGGCCATCCAGGCTCTGATTTGGCGAGCCGTCAAGGGTGAACCTGTGGACTCAAAGGCATTGATTGCCATGACTATCTCACAGTTCTGTTCGTCAGACCCTTCCGTGGTCGCCAGGGGTAGCCTGCTGAGTGCGTCGGTACAGTTGTCTGTGCCTGGTCTGTGCCTTATGGTATAGGTGTAGGACGCCAGCATGAGTGCCCACCGTTGAATTCGCACCGAGGCGTTGGCGTTTATTGCCTTGCTCTCGGATAGGAGGGACATGAGGGGCTTGTGGTCGATTTCTAACGCGAACTAGGCCCCGAAAAGGTATTGGTGCATCTTTTTGACACCGTACACGCACGCGAGCACCTCGTTCTCTACCATTCCGTACCCGCGCTCTACCTGCGAAAGTGACCTGGAGGCATAAGCTATGGGTTGTAATTTGCCCGCACTATTGACATGTTGCAAAACGCACCCGACCCCATACGCTGACACATCGCATGTGAGAACTAGCTTTTTACCTGAGTCAAAGAGAGTCAAAACACTGTTGGAACACAGAAGGTTGCGTGCCTTATTGCAGGCGCGTTCCTGGGTGTCCCCCCAAAACCAATCGCACCCCTTCCTGAGTAGCACGTGGAGAGGCTCCAGCAGCATGCTTAAGTTCTGCATAAAGTTCCCAAAGTAATTGAGTCACCCGAGAAAGGCACGCAGTTCTGAGACATTCCGGGGCCTGGGTGGCAGGCGAATTGCTTCTGTTTTGGACTCTGTTGGGCGGATTCCATCAGTGGCAATCCTTCTGCCCAAAAATTCAACCTCGGGTGCGAGAAACAAGCACTTGGGATTCTTGACTCGTAGGCCTACCTGATCCAACCGCTTTAGTACTTCCTCCAAATTGCGGAGATGGGAGTTGGTGTCCCTGCCCGTGATAAGTATGTCGTCTTGAAATACAACCATCCCCGGGATGGACTTGAGCAGACTCTGCATGTTGCGCTGGAATATGGCAGCTGCCGACCTGATGCCGAATGGGCATCGATTGTACATGAAAAAGCCTCGATGTGTGTTGATGGTGGTGAGTAGCTTGGATTCCTCGGTCAATTCTTGCGTCATATATGCAGATGTGAGGTCTAATTTTGAGAAAAGTTTACCTTCAGCCAATGTGGCAAATAAGTCCTCCGCTCTGGGCAGCGGGTACTGGTCCTGTAGGGAGACTCTGTTTATGGTAGATTTGTCGTCCCCACAGATTCGTACGGATCCATCAGGCTTCATGACTGGGACGATGGGACTTGCCCAGTCGCTAAATTCCACAGGTGATATAATGCCTTCCCGCAGAAGCCTGTCTAGTTCGTGTTCAATCTTTTCCCTCATCACATAGGGTACAACTCTGGCCTTGTGATGGACTGGTCTAGCATCCTGTGTGAGGTAGATTTTGACTTTGGCCCCTTTGAAAGTGCCCACACCTGGCTGAAAGAGATGTTCAAATCGCTTTATAACTGTTGAGCAGGAGGTCCGTTCCTCTAATGACATGGCATGGACATCATCCCATTTCCAGTTTAGTTTTGCCAGCCAGCTTCTCCCCAGCAGTGCTGGGGGGTCTCCGGGGACAATCCACAGGGGAAGTCGGTTCACTGTCCCTTTGTATGTGACAGAGAGCATGGCGCTGCCGAGGACTGGTATAATTTCTTTGGTATAGGTCCTTAGTTTGGTGTCGACCCTTGTGAGTTTTGGTCGGTCTCTTTTATGTGGCCACAGTTGTTCAAATTGTTGAGTGCCCATGAGAGATTGACTCGCTCCCGTATCCAGCTCCATGTTGACAGATATCCCGTTGAGTAGGACCCTCATCATTATAGGAGGCATCCTGTTGTAGGAGCAGCGGCCATTGATCACGTTGACCCGCTGTACATCAGTGTCCCGTGTACTGACCCCACCATCTTCTGGTCCGCTTTCCGACCCATCCAATTCGTATACCAGCCGAGCTGCTGTTTTTTTGCACATGCGGGCCAAATGTCCTGTATTTTCACAATTTCTGCAAACAGCCTGCTGAAATCGACATCCCCTTGACGAGTGCCCACCCCCACACATCCAGCACAGACCTGTTCCATTGTTCAGTGTTCCCAAAGAATGAGCTGCGTCTGGCTGATCTCGCGAGCTTCTCTCAGTTTGTAGTTGATTGCTCGCATTGTGGGTTGATGAAGTGTGAACGGCCGTTCCTGTGGCCCTTGATGGCTTCTGCCTGCTGTCGAGAGCCTGTTCTCCTGGTTTTGTCTGTGTATGGGGGTAGCAGCTTGTTTAGTGCTGTGAACTTCTTCTTCCGATATTTCGTTAGTTGTCGTACCTGCATTGTAAATCAACCTCATTTCTTCTTCCCCTACCAAGAATGTCTGTGCAACCAGTGCTGCTGCCTCTAAGGTCAGGTTCTTGGTATCTATGAGCTTTCGGAATATGCCTGCGTGGCCTATTCCTTCAATGAAAAAGTCTCTCAGCATTTCTCTCCTCAGTTCATTGGAGAACTCACATAAACTAGCCAACCTCCGAAGTTCCGCCACGAAGTCGGGTATGCTCTGGCCCACACAGTGTCTGTAGTTGTAGAACCTATGTCTGGCCATGTGTAGGCTGCTCGCTGGCTTCAGGTGGTCTCTTACCAGTGTGCTCAATTCTTCAAACGACTTGCTTGCTGGTTTCTTGGGTGCCAACAGATCCTTCATTAAAGCGTATGTTTTCGAGCCACAGCTGGTCCAAGAGATGGGCTCTTCTCTTGTCTGCCTTATCATCGCCAAAGCAGTCTTTGGTTACAAAGCTTTGCTGGAGCCTTTCTATAAAGTCCTCCCAATTGTCTCCCACATTGTACTTTTCATCTGATCCGTTGTTCGCCATTCTGTGGATTCTGTAATCCTGTAACTCGTCGCCACTGTAAAGTCCTGTCCCCTCAATACAGATTTACACGAGGCATGTAGTGAAGTCAAGGTCACTCTGGACCTGCACCTTCATTTCACAGCTCTGGAATGCTGCACTTGCCTGAGACCTGTCCTTATATACCTGTCTCTTGCAAGTGTACCCCTGGTGGTAAGGTCATACCTTATTACAGTCATGTATAGCATGTTAGGATACAGTTATATATAATAATGTAAGATCCATGACAGTATTTATCATACATTTAATGTACCAGAGCAATGCACAACATCACTGTCCCCCCGCCCCCAGTTCAAAAAGCCGTTGCTTGAATCCCCTAAATCGAAAAACGCATTGGCGTTGGTGACGGATCCACGTCCCTGAATTTAAACACAGTGTCCATTTAGCATTGAAATATTAATTCTTGTCGTAATTCACAATTAATGTCCATTATTTTAGACACAGTGACCACCCAACATTAAAATATTATTTCTTGTCATAAATCCATCATCCGACATTCACATAGCACACTTAGACTCGCTCTAGCCCTACAAAAGTCCAAAAGTCTTTGTGGGGACCGCAGTGGTGTGCGGTCCTTTTAAGACTCCCGGGAGCATTTCCCTTTTAAGACGCCATCTTGTGGCTCCCACATGGCTTCCGTTGTGCGCTGCCATCTTAGGTGTTCTGCTGGCCTAGAAAGAAGAAGAAACAAGGAAGGCGGGAAAGGGAATTTTGCAGTGTTTTTAGGAAAGATGCGGTATTTTCAGTGGAGGTGAGTGAGTTATGGAGAAAGCACAGTGTGCAGCAGAGGTGTACGTGGAGAGGACGCTGAGCCTGATCAAACCCGACGCCATCGACAACGTGGAGGAAATCAAAGTGATTGTTCTCCGATCCGCGTTCACCATTCTTCAGTTTGCTTGCTGCCACATCCGCCGCTCTGCCTCACGTTCCTCTGAGTCGCGCCCGCCGCCGACACAGCCTCCGCTCCCGCCGTGGCCACCTCTCCTGCGGCCGCCATGGCCGTCCCTCCTGCGGCCGCCGTGGCCGCCACCATCGCGACTGCTGCCGCTGCCCGACTGTTCCTCTGCGTGGGTCCCCGGATCCGCCGGCCATCGATGGGCCTCCCGCTTCTCACCAGCAGCGCCCCGCCGGCCCGCACCCCAGCAATAGGCCCACACCTGCAACTTTGTTCTTCCAGGGTCTGCTCATCTGTGGAGGCTGAGGCTGCAGGATTGCTTGGGGTCAGGAGTTCTGGGCTGCTGCCGTCTGTGTGTGGATTTAGGCTGCAGCTCCAGCTCGGTTGGCGCTGCTCTTTGGGAACCCGGGGAGCAGCAGTCTGTGGAGGAATGAAGAAGCCTTCCCAGCTCCCACGGACCTTTCCCATCCATCTTCTGCCGAGGTGCGTTGGCCCATCGCCTGCAATGACCCATAAGGGTAAACCGTGCGTCTCGGCCCCGTGAGATACCTGCACATCCGCTCTGCCGAGAACAGGTATCAGTTCCTTGGTGTAGGTACGCAGCTTCGCCATGACCGGGACCAGCTTGGGTCGTGCAGCTGGGTTACCCTACAGTTTCTCAAAAGTTCTCTGACTTATCAACGACGGACCCGATCCCGTATCCACTGCCATACTCACTGGGACTCCGTCAATTTTTACTTCCATTATCACTGGGGGCGAATCGTCGGTGCACGTATACATTCCCAACACCTCATCTTCTTCTGCGTGCTCCTCGCTGAACAGTGGATCATCCCCCATCTCCTCAGCCACATGGTGAGTCTGATTTCTTTTACACATACGCTGAAGGTGGCCTTTCAGGTGGCAGGTATTGCACGTATTGCACGTATACTCCGTAAACCTGCACCGGTGAGCCCCATGGCTTCCTCTGCAGCGCCAGCATGGTGCTGCTTGATTGGACCCCCTCAGCAGACTCTTGAGTTCCAGGACCACGAGGTCCGTGTTCTCTGCCCCGGGCAGAGGCACGTTCTGCAGTTTTATCCATAGTGGGCGCTATCCTGTGGACTGTGCCTGCGGGTTCGAGACTGTGGATCATTTGCTTGCTGCTGCAAGTCGAGGTCATATATGCCTGGCTGATGGTGATGGCCTTTGTCAGGGTGACTGTGGGTTCCGTGGCTAGAAGCTTGTGAAGGAGCCCCTCATGGCCAATCCCCATGACGAAAACATCCCGCAACGCCTCGTCAAGGTGTGCGCCAAAATCACACGGCGCCGTGAGTCTCCTGAGGTCTGCGGCATATTTGGTTACATCCTGGCCCTCGGGTCTGCAGTGATAGTAAAATTTGTATCTGGCCGTGAGGATGCTCTCCTTCGGTTTCAACTGGTCATGAATGAGTGCGACCAGCTCCTCATATGACTTGTCCCCCTGGCGCGCGCGGGTGCCAGCAAATCCCTGATGAGACAGTAAACCTCATCGCTACAACTGGAAAGCAATATCGCCTTACGCTTCTCTCTCATTGCGTCCGTGCTCCCCGTCAGGTCGTTTGCTGTGAAGTAGTACTTGAGCCCTTCCGTAAAGGCCTCCCAATCATTGCCCACAATAAAATCCTTTAGCGAGCCCAGAGTAGCCATGGTTGCATGGAGTTCGTCCGCTTCCTCGTCGCCAATGTTGTGAATGTAGCACACAAATCACTGACTCCACACGGTCTGGTGTTGATCTAACTGCTGTGACCTTAGTCCTTTATTGAACAGCTCCAGAGTGCTCCACATGTGTGCTGGACAGCCTTTTATACTGCCTCGTGCAGGTACTTTGAAGTCTCCCACCACAGCGCCCTCTGTGGTGCACCATTGTACTTATCATTCATTTAATGTACCAGAGCAATACACAACAGTACCTGCATGCCAATCTTCAGTGATTGATGTACCATGACACCCAGGTCTCGTTGCATCTCCCCTTTTACTAATCTGTCACCATTCAGATGATCTGCATTCCTGTTTTTGCCACCAAAGTGGCCAACCTCACATTTATCCACATTATCCTGCATCTGCCATGCATTTTCCCATTCACCTAATCTGTCCAAGTCACCCTGCAGCCTCTTAGCATCCTCCTCCCAGCTCACACTGCCACACAGCATAGTGTCATCTGCAAACTTGGAGATATTACATTCATTCAATTCCTTCATCTAAATCATTAATATATATTGTAAATAGCTGGGGTCCCAACACTGAACCTTGCGGCACCCCACTAGTCACTGCCTGCCATTCTGAAAATGACCCGTTTATTCCCACTCTTTGCTTCTTGTCTGCTAATCAGTTCTCTATCCACGTCAATACATTACCCCCAATACCATGTGCCTTAATTTTGCACACTAATCTCTTGTGTGGGACCCTGTCAAAAGCCTTTTGAAAGTCCAAATACACCATATCCACTGGTTCTCCCTTATCCACTCTACTAGTTACATCCTCAAAAAACTCTAGAAGATTTGTCAAGCATGATTTCCCTTTCATAAATCCATGCTGACTGATCCTGTCACTGCTTTCCAAATGCGCTGCTATTACACCTTCATTAATTGATTCCAGCATTTTCTCCACTTCCAATGTCAGGCTAACCGGTCTATAATTCCCTGTTTTCTCTCTCCTTCCTTTTTTAAAAATTGGGGTTACATTAGCTACCCTCCAATCCATAGGTACTGATCCAGAGTCCATGGAATTTTGGAAAATGACCACCAATGCATCTACTATTTCTAGGGCCACTTCCTTAAGTACTCTGGGATGCAGACTATCAGGCCCTGGGGATTCATCGGGCTTCAGTTCCATCAGTTTCCCTAACACCATTTCTTGCCTAATAAGGATTTCCTTCAGTTTCTCCTTCTCGCTAGACCCTCGGTCCCTTAGTATTTTTGGGAGGTTATTTGTGTCTTCCTTAGTGAAGATAGAACCAAAGTATTTGTTCAACTGGTCTGCTATTTCCTTGTTCCCCATTATGAACTCACCTGATTCTGACTGCAAGGGACCGACATTAGTCTTCACTAATCTTTTTCTTTTCACATATCTATAGAAGATTTTGCAGTCAGTTTTTATGTTCCCTGCAAGCTTATTCTCATATTCTGGCTTCCCCCTCCTAATTAAACCCTTGGTCCTCCTCTGCTGAATTCTACGCATGGAATTCTTGACATATTGGCCAGTGATAATGGTCCGTGCTTCACCAGCGCAGAATTCCAAGATTTTATAAGTGACCACGGCATAAATCACGTTAAGACGGCACTGTTCAAGCCGGCCTCCAACGGCCAGACGGAGCGAGCAGTGCAAATCATTAAACAAGGCATGCTCAAAATCCAAGGCCCCATGCAGCAGGGCCGCCTGTCGTGACTGCTGCTGCCATACAGATCTTATCCGCATTCTTTGACTGGAGTTCCCCCCGCGCAACTATTGATTAAACGGACCTTAAAGACAAGGCTCTCATTAATCCTCCCAGACATGCATGAAATCACTGAGGCAAAGCGCCGTAAGCTAACTGAGTACCATGACCGAAATTCGAGGGGGAGGTGGAATGAGATAGGGGACAAAGTGTTTGTGCTAAACTATGGCAGGGGTCCCAAATGGCTTTCAGGGACAGTAACAGGCAAGGAAGGAAACAGGCTACAGGCTGGTGGTACAAATGGACAATGGCCAAACCTGCCGGAGGCATGTAGACCAAGTCAAAAGTAGATTCACCAACAACACTGCAGAACCAGAGGCAGACTACAATGTGGAACACACACCACACCTGGTGGACAGACAGAGGGAACAACCTGAGGAAAGAGCAATCCCAACAGACAGCCCAGGTGAGACACCAATAATCATTCTGAACGAAACAGACAGCCCAGGCACGATACCAGCAATCACACCGAAAGAAAAACAGGCACCAAGGCAAACAACTGAACCACAACTAAGACGCTCCACGCGAGAGCGTAGACCACCTGAGAGACTGAACCTATAAAGACAATAAGACCTTGGGCGAGGGTGATGTCATGTATCTCACACGACTGTACATAACTGTATCTTACCATGCTATACATGACTGTAACTAGAAATGACCTGTAACCACAAGCTTACCTTACCACCAGGGGTGCACTTGCAGGAGACACTGGATACCTGTTCCACACAGGTATATAAAGACAGGTCTCAGGCAAGTGTGGCATTCAAGAGCTGTGTAATAAAGGTGCAGGTCCTGAGTGACCTTGACTTCAGCATGTGCCTCGTGTGAATCTGTACTGCAGGAACAGGACTTTACAACAGGGATGTACAATAGTTGTAATTTATCCATGTGATCTTTAAATGTCTGCCATTGCCTATCCACCATCAACCCTTTAATGTATCATTCGCCACTCTATCTTAGCCAAATCATGTCTCATACCATCGAAGTTTCCTTTCTTTAAGTTCAGGACCCTAGTCTCTGAATTAACTGTGTCGCTCTCCACCTTCATGAAGAATTCTATCATATTATGGTCACTCTTCCCCAAGGGGCCACACACAATCAGATTGCTAATTAATCCTCTCTCATTACACAAGACCTAGTCTAGGATGGCCTGCTGTCTAGTTGGTTCGTCGACATATTGGTCTAGAAAACTATCCCTTTTACACTCCAGGAAATCTTCCTCCACAATATTTCTACCAGTTTGCTTAGCCCAATCAATATGTAGGTTAAAGTCACCCATGATAACTGCTGTACCCTTATTGCACACATCACTAATTTCCTGTTTGATGCCATCCCCAATCTCCCTACTACTGTTTGGTGGTCTGTACACAACTCCCACCAACGTTTTCTGCCCTTTGGTGTTTCGCAGCTCTACCCATATAGATTCCACATCATCGAAGCTAATGTCCTTCCTCACAATTGTGTTAACCTCCTCTTTAACCAATAACACTACCCCACCTCCTTTTCCTTCCTGTCTATCCTTCCTGAATATTGAGCACCCCTCGATGTTGAGTTCCCAGCCTTGGTTACCCTGGAGCCATGTCTGCA
Organism: Pristiophorus japonicus; assembly: GCF_044704955.1. Lineage (NCBI taxonomy): Eukaryota > Metazoa > Chordata > Chondrichthyes > Pristiophoridae > Pristiophorus > Pristiophorus japonicus. Next base: position 65,796,874 of record NC_091984.1, on the reverse strand, counting down.
TAATTCCAACTACATCATATCCGTTAACAGCTATAATTGATGGATGAATATGACAATGGATACAGCAATAATGAGTCAGGATGTGTATTACAAGCATTTCAGGGGCATACCACTAAAGGAGAGCTCAGCAAAGCTGAAGACAGATTCAAGGGAAAAACTGCAGATGCTTGAATAAATGGAGTGTATAGTACACTACGAGGGGCAACAAGCAAGATTACCTATTATTATAACGAAATACGTCAATCGGCCGACACGTATGGGCAAAGATTGGCTCAGAGTGCTTTGTTTGGATTGGTACGCGTCTGTAGTACAGAAATGGTTAAGGCTCGGCTCGATACTTTGCTGGAGAAATATGCTAATATGTTTGAGGACTCATACGAAGGCATCAAGGGATACAATGCACATATTTGGATTCGGTCGGATGTCAACGCTATTTTTTGTAGACCAAGGCCGATACCATATGTATTAAAATCGCAGGTTGAGCTAAAGCTTGATAAGTTGGAGAAAAACTGAGTTTTAGTGAAGACTGATAGGAGTGACTGGGCCATCCCATTAGTTGCAGTTCCAAAGGCAGACAAAATGGTACAGCTCTGTGGGGATTATAAAATTACCCTGAATCGATCAGTTGATGATGCCTTTACTGACAACTAAAAAAAATGATTAACAAAGGGAAGATAGACTATGAAAGTAAACTAGCACAAAATCTAAAAACAGATAGCAAGAGTTTCTATAGGTATATAAAAAGGAAAAGAGTGGCTAAAGTAAATGTTGGTCCCTTAGAAGACAAGACCAGGGAATTAGTAATGGGGAACATGGAGATGGCAGAAACTCTGAACAAATATTTTGTATCAGACTTTACGGTAGAGGACACTAACAATATTCCAACAGTGAATAGTCAAGGGGCTATAGTGGGGGAGGAACTTAACACAATCACAATCACTAAGGAGGTGGTACCCAATAGGATAATGGGACTAAAGGCAGATAAATCCCCTGGACCTGATGGCTTGCATCCGAGGATCTTAAGAGAAGTAGCGGCAGGGATTGTGGATGCATTGGTTGTAATTTACCAAAATTCCCTGGATTCTAGGGAGGTCCCAGCAGATTGGAAAACTGCAAATGTAGCGCGCCTATTTAAAAAAGGAGGCAGACAAAAAGTAGGAAACTATCGACCAGTTAGCCTAACATCTGTGGTTGGGAAAATGTTGGAGTCCATTATTAAAGAAGCAGTAGCAGGACATTTGAAAAAGCAAAATTCGGTCAGACAGAGTCAGCAGGGATTTATGAAGGGGAAGTCATGTTTGACAAATTTGCTGGAATTCTTCGAGGATGAAGCGAACAGGGTGGACAAAGGGGAACCAGTGGATATGGTGTATTTGGACTTCCAGAAGGCATTTGACAAACTGCCACATAAAAGATTGCTGCACAAGATAAAAGTTTACGGGGTTAGGGGTAATATATTAGCATGAATAGAGGATTGGCTAACTAACAAAGAGCAGAGAGTCAGGATAAATGGTTCATTCTCTGGTTGGCAACCAGTAACTAGTGGGGTGCCGCAGGATTCAGTGCTGGGCCTCCAATTATATACAATATATATCAACGACTTGGAAGAAGGGACTGAGTGTAACGTAGCCAAGTTTGCTGACGATACAAAGATGGGAGGAAAAGCAATGTGTGAGGAGGACACAAAAATCTGCACAAGGACATAGACAGGCTAAGTGAGTGGGCAAAAATTTGGTAGATGGAGTATAATGTTGGAAAGTATGAGGTCATGCACTTTGGCAGAAAAAAAATCAAAGAGCAAGTTATTATTTAAATGGAGAAAGATTGCAAAGTGCCGCAGTACAGTGGGGGTACTTGTGCATCAAACACAAAAGGATAGTATGCAGGTACAGCAATTGATCAGCAAGGCCAATGATATCTTGACTTTTATTGCAAAGGGGATGGAGTATAAAAGCGGGGAAGTCTTGCTACAGCTATATAAGGTATTGGTGAGGTCACACCTGGAATACTGCGTGCAGTTTTGCTTTCCATATTTACGAAAGGATATACTTGCTTTGGAGGCAGTGCAGAGGTTTACTAGGTTGATTCTGGGGATGAGGGGGTTGACTTATGAGGAAAGGTTGAGTAGTTGGGCCTCTACTCATTGGAATTCAGAAGAATGAGAGGTGATCTTATCGAAACATATAAGATTATGTGGGGGCTTGACAAGGTGGATGCAAAGAGGATGTTTCCACTGATGGGGGAGACTAAAACTAGAGGGCACAATCTTAGAATAAGGGGCCGCCCATTTAAAGCAGAGATGAGGAGAAATTTCTTCTCTGAGAGGGTTGTAAATCTGTGGAATTCGCTGTCGCAGAGAACTGTGGAAGCTGGGACATTGAATAAATTTAAGACAGAAATAGACAGTTTCTTAAACGATAAGGGGATTAGGGGTTATGGGGAGCGGCAGGAAAATAGAGCTGAGTACATGATTAGATCAGCCATGATCTTATTGAATGATGGATCAGGCTCGAGGGTCTACTCCTGTTTCTATTTCTTATGTTCTTCTGTTCTTATGACAGGACCTGTATGCAGAACTGGCAGGAGCCAAAGTCTTCATAAAACTGGATCTCTCCCACGCTCAACGTTGACAACGATAGTCAGCAGTATCTGACAGTCAACACACACAAGTTTATATTCATACACTAAGTTGCCCTGTGGTATCAAGTCCTCACTAAAGATATTTCACACTATCATGGATCAGATCGTGCAGGGAATAAATCACAGTTCGTGCAATCAAGATGATGTGTTGATAGCCACCGGCACAGAGAAGAAAAACCTGGAAATCTTAGAAGTATTCAGATGGTTCAATGACCATAATCTGAAGCTGAAGAGGAGTTAATGTGCATTCATACAGTGTGAGGTGGTTTATCTAAGATTGCAGGTAGATGAAAATGGTCTCCAACCAGTTAAGGAGAAAGTGAAAGCCATCTCGATGGCTCCGGTACTGAAAAACTTTACTGAATTACGATCCTTTTTAGGCATGGTCCAATATTATGCTCATTTCCTTCCTGGTCCAGCAACGGTGCTGGCAGCATTCCATTATTTATTAAAGAAAGGTGTGCATTGGATATGGGACAAATGCGGCGATGATTGTAGCTCAGGTATGGACCGCTGGGAGTATCGTCCACCCCCACTGGTACCTGGCCATGACCCACCCCCATATCCAGGACCCCCGAGGAGTGATCCTATCCCCATGCACCCCGTAACTACTACCCATACTCCTGGGGCAGATGCCAATGCACCCTCCACATACGTAACCCCTTTCTCCATAACCCAGTTGAAGGATTTAGATAAGGAAGTGACCCCGTTCGACGGGAAGAACTACCACTTATGGAAAACAGCTGTAGACCAGACCACAGTAACGGGTGGTTTAGACGAAGTGGAGATGGTTAAATTTATATCCCTATGTGTGGGGCCCATTATTTTCGGAGCTCTCCCCCTAGAACAACAGCGAGGCACAGGCACCCTAACTGACATGCGGGTAGCCGTGGAGGTTGCCACTGGAGTAGATAGTAAAAACCCAGTAGATGAAATGGCCCAATTTAAACAGGGAGACCAAAAACACCCTGTCGCCTATGCAGGAAGATTGTGGGTTGTATTTAAAACCGTCTTTGGCTCAGGTTTAGATAGAACAACCTTGACAGACGCCCTAAGTTCACAGTGGCAGAAAACCTTATGTTCCCACGCCAATGCTCATGGTAAAGCATTGGTAAAGCATTTTGAAGCCTCCGATGAGACCCACACAGAAGCATGGATCATTAGGCGCATGACACGTGCATGGAGAGAGTACCAGGAAAACCCCAAACCCACAGTCCAAAAGGGACGAGTGCATGCATATCAGACAACCCCCGGATATGGGCACGGGTGGAGGAAAGCGGGACTAAAAACCTCTGATGTTTCAGTGTGAATGGTAAAGTTAAAATCATGTGGATGGTTTTTAACTTGTCTTTAAGTGTGTGTATGTGTCTGTATAGTTTTTTCAACTGGCACTGGTTAGTTTGAAATTGGTTTGAATTATTTTGGAGTTATTGAGGTTAATTAACCTGTGAAAACCAAACTTTCATTATGGCCATGGTGGAATTTTGGTTGGTTTAAATTATGTGAAAAACCTCCAGTTCCGGACATGAGGCCATCACATATATTTGGTATCTTAAAATAAAAATTTTCAGACCAATTCAAGAATGTGGACCAGTGGAGAAAAGGGTGTGTACTGCTATTATGCATGAAAGAGAGAACAATCAAGTGGAGTGGTAGAGCGCTTGAATCGGGCATTAAAAACAATGTTACGAAAATTAGTACAGCAGAACCACACATCCTGGAACAAGATCCTCCCTTATGTATTAATGGCCATCCGAAACACAGTGGTAGCCTCCACAGGCTATACACCCCACGAGCTAATGACTGGAAGAGTCACGAGAAGTGTCCAAACCTTCATGGGATTAGATTTAAATGAGATCCAGAAAACTTCCCTGTCCTCAGAGAAATACATGTCAAACTTGATCAAGTATTTGGAAGCTGTTAGAATGGCTGCCGCAGTGAAATTGGGAAAGAAAAATATGCCGGACCATTTAGTATAATGGAAAAGGCTAGCGCCTCAGTGTTCAAGGTCATGGATGTCCAAGGGAAGTATAAGTGGCACCACCTTAACCAGCTAAAACCTTTTGGGAAAATGAACAGCTCTATGTACCACGTCATGTTAGATTCAGAAAAAACAGGGCATTGCCCCACCTGACCCAGCAGCTAACCCGATCCCAGCCCAAGGTATAATACCCGTCTTGCCGCCTATCCAAAATTTAGAGGCTGCAAGTAGTTCAATGGAAGCCACCAAAGAATAAGGTAATGATTCAGAAGATGACCAGGTACCCGCCCCAGGGACACCTGACGAAGCCCGTGCCCCCCGCGATGAGATGGCACCAAGTCCGACAGACGGTTTGTCATGGAGTTTCAAAGCTATGAGTCTCACACCTCGAGTCACCCCCTGGCCAGGAGACTGAAGTGAGGATGATGGCTCCCAGAGAGAGAAAGGAACACAATCGCATGGACTATAAACGATCCAATGCCTTTGCCTGGCTCTGCTCCGGGTTCGAGGAGATTGAGAAGACCTACTCCATAAGGAGAGCAACTGATACTGTGTTTTATTATTCTACACGGTGGAATCAGAACATTTTTGTGTTTTGTGTGTTTGTTTATTACTGTAATTTGATGACAATGTACAGTATGAGTTGATACTTGTTGTATTTAACAGAAGTAATATTCAGTTGCCCAACTGGTGCCCGGACAATTTAAGGAAATTGTATCAGGACCTGACTTCACTACGTTGAGACAAGAAATAGGACCGAATAAGATGGAAAGTAAGAGTAGGCGGAAAAGAAGCATTGCAAATGACACAAGTACAGCATATGGGGCAAGAATGGCCACAGTCAATACCTTAGATATGACTAATCTGAACGCTAAGATAAAGGGATTGACCGGACAAATAAAGCAGGTTTTAAATAGTTTAAATAATAATGAGACAGGTAATGGAGGCAGGAAAAAATGACAGTAAGCCGGAGAAAAGAATGGTCACCATAATGGAAAGTCACGCTCAGACTATCAACCAATTAATCAATGTTGCCAAGAAAGCAGAGAACCAAACTCAGGCGCAAGTTATGTAGACTGGATGATAGAATAATTACGGGAAAACCTGCAGGAAACCAAAGAGGGTAGAGTCCCCACCTGGATCAATAATACACAAATTCAGAGTCTGACCTCGAACAAGGAACCCCATCCTCCAGATGGATGCCAGCTATGAAAACACTGCAAAGTGTGGTTTCAAGAACAGCACCACCAAGGACTGTATTCTGACCATGTTGAATGTGAAGGCCCAAACATTCATCAGGAGTGCCTATTTGGGAAATGGAACTTATTGTTTCACCGCCACCAAAAGGACCCACCATTACGGAACACAAGTTTGCCCGATACCCAAACCAAGCTTCTGCACTCACCCGTTGAGACCTATGAAACATAGAAACATAGAAAATAGGTGCAGGAGTAGGACATTCAGCCCTTCGAGCCTGCACCACCATTCAATATGATCATGGCTGATCATTCACCTCAGTACCCCTTTCCTGCTTTCTCTCCATATCTTTTGATCCTTTTAGCTGTAAGGGCCACATCTAACTTCCTCTTGAATATATCTAATGAACTGGCATCAATGACTTTCTGCAGCAGGGAATTCCACAGGTTAACAACTCTCTGAGTGAAGAAGTTTCTCCTCATCTCAGTCCTAAATGGCCTACCCCTTATCCTAAGACTGTGTCCCCTGGTTCTGGACTTCCCCAACATCGGGAACATTCTTCCCGCATCTAACCTGTCCCGTCCCGTCAGAATCTTACACGTTTCTATGAGATCCCCTCTCATCCTTCTAAACTCCAGTGTATAAAGGCCCAGTTGGTCCAGTCTCTCCTCATATGTCAGTCCAGCCATCCCTGAAATCAGTCTGGTGAACCTTTGCTGCACTCCCTCAATAGCAAGAATGTCCTTCCTCAGATTAGGAGACCAAAACTGAACACAAAATTCCAGGTGAGGCCTCACCAAGGCCCTGTACAATTGCAGTAAGACCTCGCTGCTCCTATACTCAAATCCCCTAGCTATGAAGGCCAACATGCCATTTGCCTTCTTCACCGCCTGCTGTACCTGCATGCCAACTTTCAATGACTGATGAACCATGACACTCAGGTCTCGTTGCACCTTCCCTTTTCCTAATCTGTCACCATTCAGGTAATAGTCTGTCTCTCTGTTTTTGCCACCAAAGTGGATAACCTCACATTTATCCACATTATACTGCATCTGTCATGCATTTGCCCACTCTCCTAACCTGTCCAAATCACCCTGCAGCCTCTTAGCATCCTCCTCACAGCTCACACTGCCACCCAGCTTAGTGTCATCTGCAAACTTGGAGATATTACCCTCAATTCCTGCATCCAAATCATTAATGTATATTGTGAAGAGCTGGGGTCCCAGCACTGAGCCCTGCGGTACTCCACTAGTTACTGCCTCCCATTCTGAAAAGGACCCGTTTATCCCGACTCTCTGCTTCCTGCCTGCCAACCAATTCTCTATCCATGCCAGTACATTACCCCCAATACCATGTGCCTTGATCTTGTACATCAATTTCTTATGTGGTACCTTGTCAAAGGCCTTTTGAAAGTCCAAATACACCACATCCACTGGTTCTCCCTTGTCCACTCTACTAGTTACATCCTCAAAACATTCCAGAAGATTGGTCAAGCATGATTTCCCTTTCATAAATCCATGCTGACTTGGACCGGTCCTGTCACCGCTTTCCAAATGCGCTGCTATTTCATCCTTAATAATAGATTCCAACATTTTCCCCACTACTGATGTCAGGCTAACTGATCTATAATTACCCGTTTTCTCTCTCCCTTCCTTTTTAAAAATTGGTGTTACATTAGCTACCCTCCAGTCCATAGGAACTGATCCAGAGTTGATAAACTGTTGGAAAATGATTACCAATGCATCCACTATTTCTAGGGCCACCTCCTTAAGTACTCTGGGATGCAGACAATCAAGCCCCGGGGATTTATCAGCCTTCAATCCCATCAATTTCCCCACTAGGGGACCAAATTCCCGCCTTATAAAGATATCCTTCAGTTCCTCCTTCCCACTAGACCCTTGGTCCCCTAGTATATCCGGAGGTCATTTGTGTCTTCCTTCGTGAAGACAGAACCAAAGTATTTGTTCAATTTCTTTGTTCCCCATTATTAAATCACCTGAGTCCGACTGCAAGGGACCTACGTTTGTTTTCACCAATCTTTTTCTCTTCACATATCTATAGAAGCTTTTGCAGTCAGTTTTTATGTTCCCGGCAAGCTTCCTCTCATACTCTATTTTCCCCCTCCTAATTAAACCCTTTGTCCTCCTCTGCTGAATTCCAAATTTCTCCCAGTCCTCAGGTTTGCTACTTTTTCTGGCCAATTTATATGCCTCTTCCTTGGATCTAACATTATCCTTAATTTCCCTTGTTAGCCACGTTTGAGCTACCTTCCCTGTTTTATTTTTACTCCAGACAGGGATGTACAACTGTTGAAGTTCATCCATGTGATCTATAAATGTTTGCCATTGCCTATCCACCATCAACCTTTTAAGTATCACTTGCCAGTCTATTCTAGCCAATTCACGCCTCATGCCATCGAAGTTAGCTTTCCTTAAGTTTAGGCCCTTAGTTTCTGAATTAACTGTGTCACTCTCAATCTTAATAAAGAATTCTACGATATTATGGTCACTCTTTCCCAAGGAGCCTCGCACAACAAGATTGCTAATTAGTCCCTTCTCATTACACATCACCCAGTTTAGGATGGCCAGCTCTCTAGTCGGTTCCTCCACATATTGGTCAAGAAAACCATCCCTAATACACTCCAGGAAATCCTCCTCTACCGCATTGCTACAGTTTGGTTAACCCAATCTATATGTAAATTAAAGTCGCCCATGATAACTGCTGTACCTTTATTGCACACATCCCTTATTTCTTGTTTTATGCTTTCCCCAACCTCACTACCACTGTTTGGTGGCCTGTACGCAACTCCCACCAGCGCTTTCTGCCCTTTGGTATTCCGCAGCTCCACCCCTACCGATTCCACATCATCCAAGCCAATGTCCTTCCTTACTATTGCATTAATTTCTTCTTTGACCAGAAATGCCACCCCGCCTCCTTTTCCTCTCTGTCTAAACTTCCTAAATGCTGAATACCCCTGGATGTTGAGTTCCCAGCCTTGGTCACCCTGGAGCCATGTCTCTGTGATGCCAATGACATCGTATCCATTAAATGCTATCTGCGCAGTTAATTCGTCCACCTTATTCCGAATGCTCCTCGCATTGAGGCACAGAGCCTTCAGGCTTGTCTTTTTAATCTTTTTGTTTTTTGCCTTGGGATTCTCTGCCCTCCACTTTTACTATTCTCCTTTCTATCTTTTGCCTCTGTCTCCCTTTTATTTCCCTCTGCCTCCCTGCATAGGTTCCCATCCCCCTGCCATATTAGTTTAACTCCTCCCCAACAGCACGAGCAAACATTCCCCCGAGGATATTGGTTCCGGTCCTGCCCAGGTGTAGACTGTCCGGTTTGTACTGGTCCCACCTCCACCAGAACCGGTTCCAATGCCCCAGGAATTTGAATCGCTCCCTTCTACATCACTCCTCAAGCCACGTATTCATCTGAGCTATCCTGCAATTCCTACTCTGACTAGCACGTGGCACTGGGTAGCAATCCTGAGATTACTACTTTTGAGGTCCTACTTTTTAATTTAGCTCCTAGCTCCCTAAATTCGTCTCGTAGGACCTCATCCCATTTTTTACCGATATCGTTGGTGCCTATGTGCACCACGACAACTGGCTGTTCACCCTCCCTTTTCAGAATGTCCTGCACCCGCTCCGAGGCATCCTTGACCCTTGCACCAGGGAGGCAACATACCATCCTGGAGTCTCGGTTGCGGCCGCAGAAACGCCTATCTATTCCCCTTACAATCGAATCCCCTATCACTATAGCTCTCCCGCTCTTTTTCCTGCCATGAACTTGGCTGCTGCTGCCCTCCCCTGATGAGTCATCCCCCTCAACAGTACCCAAAGCGGTGTATCTGTTTTGCAGGGGGATGACCGCAGGGGACCCCTGCACTACCTTCCTTACACTGCTCTTCCTGCTGGTCATCCATTCTCTATCTGGCTGTGTACTCTTCACCTGTGGTGTGACCAACTCGCTAAACATGCTATTCAGGTCATTCTCAGCATCGTGGATGCTCCAGAGTTCATCCACCCGCAGCTCCAGTGCCGCAATGCGGTCCGTCAGGAGCTGGAGGTGGATACACTTCCCGCACATGTAGTCGTCAGGGAAATCAGAAGCGTCCCTGACTTCCCACATAGTACAGGAGGAGCATAACATGTGTCCGAGCTCTCCTGCCATGACTTAACCCTTAGATACACTTAAGTTGGCAACAACAATGCTAAATGTTACTTACTGATAAAGAAAGAAAAAGAAAAGCTACTCACCAATCTCCAGCCAATCACTTACCCCCTTGGCTGTGATGTCACTTTTCGATTACTTTCTACTTCTTTTTTGCCTTCTCCCTGCAGCTGCACAAGCTGGCCTCTCCATGCACCTCCCGAGCCTCTCACCAATGCACCACGACTCCCGACGACTCTCGGATGCTGGGCCTTTTTATAGGCCTCTCCATGCACCTCCCGAGCCTCTCGCTAATGCACCACGAGTCCCGACGACTCTCGGATGCTGGGCCTTTTTATAGGCCTTTCCACGCACCTCCCAAGCCTCTCACCAATGCACCACGACTCCCGACGACTCTCGGACACTGGGCCTTTTTATAGGCCTCTCCACGCACCTCCCGAGCCTCTCGCCGACACACCATGACTCCCGACGACTCTCGGACACTGGGCCTTTTTATAGGCCTCTCCACGCACCTCCCAAGCCTCTCGCCGATGCATCACGACTCCCGACGACTCTCGGACACTGGGCCTTTTTATAGGCCTCTCCATGCACCTCCCGAGCCTCTCGCCGACGCACCACGACTATGAGAATTGGAAATGAAGAAATTATTAATATCGAAAGAAAGGACAAGTACAAAGAGGACCCCATATCGAAGCCGAAACCCTACTATGATCAAATCATTATATATATATATGATGATTGATCAAGGGGAGGAATGTGGAAGTACAGGCCATAAGGTCACTGGTCTGGGCAGACAAAGCGGAGCCAATTTCCCCCAACATAAAGACTGAGTATGCACTGTCAATTTCAGCAGGAAAGACCCTGATCACCTCAGACTTACTGGCATCAACTCGACTAGTTAGGCATGAAAAGGAGGGTATAAAGATAGATAGGTTCGGACAGTCCATAGTGAGAACCTAGGAGTAACACTAGGCAGAAGTAGGCACCAGGGAAGAGACCCTTAACGGAACAGTGTTAGGCCATAGCGAGGACCGAGGAGCAACACTCGGCAGAAGTTGGCATCAGGGAAGAGACCATTGACGGAACAGTGTTAGGACGGACTGATCACCTGGGGACCTATTGGATAACTATAAAGTATAAGTGGTGAGTCTTGTACTTCTTCTGTATTAAGCAAACATTAATGGTACTGCCATTGTTTAGTGTGTCATTTGGTATTTAACTCAAGAACCGTCGCAGGCAACTACTAGTCATGCGGTTAGCGAAATTGCCGTTCGAGCAACAAGAGTAGTCATTCCTAGTGGACTACGGGCCAAAATCTTGATGGAACTTCACGGTGAGCATAATGGAATCATAGGCATGAAAGCAGTGGTCTAAAGTTTTGTTTATTGGCCTGGGTTGGATAAAGACTTAGAAATATTAGTAAGCAAGTATACTATCTGTCAAGACAGCAGGACCATGCCAACTAAACCACCGCTGCAAACATGGATTTGGCCAATGAGACCATTCCAAAGAATACATATTGCTTTTTGCGAGGAGGCAGTGATAATTTTCTGGTTCTAATTGATAGCCATTCGAAATGGCTGTAGGTATGGCATATGGGGTTATCTATGACTACAGAGCGTACATTGGATGAATTACGGGATATTTTTTAATGCCATGGCCTGCCCAAAGAAATGGTGTGAGATAATGGGCCACAATGTCGGTCCACGCAATTTGTGAATTTTGCCAGACACAATGGTATCAAACACACGTTGGTAGCACCATATCATCCTGCTTCGAATGTTGCAGCTGATAGGTTGGTCAGGATTGTCAAGGAGGCTTTGCGGAAACAAGTTCTACAGTCTAGAACATCAGTGAGCATGAAGCACAGGTTAGCAATTTTTTTTTCAAATACACAACTATGCCCCATTCTACAACAGGGTACACACCTGCTGAATTATTGATGAAGCGTAGGCTGAGCATGTGTCTCAGTTTATTGCAACCGAACTTGTCTGATAAGGTAGAGAAGGCACAATTGGTGCAGAGACGTCATTATCATTCCGGTATTAAAGAGCGGTGCTTTCAGAAGGGTGATTAGGTCAGAGTTCTCGGTCCATCAAAGGGCAAGTCCATGCAAATTGGACATTGGTACAATTATTCGGGTATGTGGCACCAACTATACTTGTTCAAAATTGGTGAATATATCAGGAAGGTTCATGTGGATCAAATGTTTCACGTGAGTGATGCACCTTCAGTACCATGAGTAGATGATTATGAGCCTGACTTGGACAATGATCAGAGTGAGTTGGCAGGTCCAAGGACTTCAAAGGTCACAACGTCCATATCCCCACCAACTCAGATGCAGCCGACTGAAGGCAGTTCTGCAGGTATGGGTCAATCTCACAGCGACTCTATCTTCTGAGGGGGGAGGTAGAGTTGGAGTTCGTTGAGAAGATCAAAGGGGAAATGCAAACCAACTAGACAGGATATTGACAGGAAAGATCTCAGGAAGAAAGCTAACACTAGGACTGATGTAAGGGTTCCAACAAAACTCAAGAGGACACAGGAAGATAGAGGTCAGGAATCCTGGGCTACACGACCTGAAAACAGAAATTCCCCAAGACGGTCTCCGAGGTCAAATAAGAATATGGAAAATGGGCATAGCCAGCCAATTGCAAAGAAATAAAGGTCGGAGCAGGAGGAAGCTACAAGCTTATAACAAGATACTCAGGCTTAGCAGTCGAATTTGTAAAATTGTACACATGGTAAGTCATCTTTTGAAATATTTTGAAGAAAAGGGAAGCAGTGTAATGTATGCAACTGTGATTATGCTCACAGGTTTGTAGAGCTGTTGCATTTTGAGTAGCTTAGCCAGTCACGTGATGTTCACAAGACTCAATGGGCTAGAACCCCCACTTTTTTTGCATGCTTAACGCCAACTTAACACCCATTTTACCGCTGAAAGGACATATAACGTCCATATATCCCCCATTTTGGCACACAATGGAAACTGACGGGCTTTTTAGGGGACTTATCGCTGAGCGTTATTTTTCCAATGGGCTTAATGCTGAGAAAAAATATTACCGCCCGCCCACTTTATTTGGGCGGAATCAGCAGAATGGGCGATTTCAATGCCCATATTATCGCCCAGCGTTACTTTCCTCATGGACTTAACGCTGACATTGAATAATAATGCCCGGTGACTGTTTTTTGTCGTAAAGAGCATATTTACCCAAACTAACGACCATGGAGATCGCCCACCGTCAATTTCGGCCACTCAAAAAACCGCCCACAAAAAGTGGAACTAACCGGGGCAGACACCAGTGGTGTGGCTGGCATTTGTTAAATCCCACTCTTACGTGAGGAGCTGATATCGGAAAGATTTGCCTGAAAGAGCGCTGATGTCGTGACAATGCTGACACACTGCTGTGTGTGTGCAGCTCAGACATCAATGGTGCCCATCATGTTGGTGCCAGTTAAAGTTTACGTTGATTGATATTAAGTTGCATTTAACCCTTTCACGGTAAGGAATCACCAGTGTGTAACAGTCCAGCTATCTGAGACAATGCGCAACAAGGTTATGCTCAATAACAAAAGTTTAATAGCAACATTGGTCTGAAATCATAAGTATCACAGCCAATAACACCCAACCCCCGCCCACACCCAACTTTTCCCACCATTGACATAAATCACATGTTCAACATGTCCACCAACACAGAATATAAAGGCAAAGCAGGAACATGGTCCTCAGCCCCCGTACATTGCAACAAATTGCATTCACCCAGATGAAGATATAACACAGCCATCACATGCGCACATGCACCTCACTTTCCTTTCCGCCTCTCCTTCTCCCCCCCACCTCTACCCCTTCCCCTCCTCGCTCTACACCCCCAATGAAGCAGCACCTGAGGAGCTCCTCAGCCAGGCGGCTTGGAGTCAGAAGGGGAAGGAGAAAGGGTAGAGCTAGGGAGGAGAAGTGGGAGAGGGGGGAAGGAAAGTGAGGTGCATGGCCACAGATGTTGTCTTGGTCACAGAATTTTTATGTTATTGTTGCTATTTTGTTGGGGGAAGGGGGGGTACCTTGTTGTTTTACATTTGTGTTCTATATTTATGAAGTGTTATTGGAAATGTTAAACATTTAATGAATGACATAAATTTGTTGTGGGGTGGGGTGTTTTTTAGTTATAATTATGATTTTATACAAATGTTCTCATTAAATGTTTTTTATTTCACATAACCTTGTTGCACATTGTCTCAGATAGCTGCACTGTTACATACTGATGATTCCTTAACATGAAAGGAGATAATTAAACTTAACTTGAATCAACTTTAACTTTAACTGTCACCAAGGTAATGCACAACATTCATGTATGAGCTGCAGACACAGCAGTCTTGCAGCTATGTAGCCACCACGGGCCCTTTCCTTGCGGTTGAGAGGGGGGTGGGGCATTGTTTCATCGTTGGCCTGATTGTCTGGCACGACGTCAGCGTCCACCTCCTCATCCTCTTCCTCTCTCTCCTGAGGTGGACCGGCAGTCCCTTCTGGCAATTCTTGTCCCCTCCTGAAAGCCAAGTTGTGCAGCATGCAGCACACCACCACGAATTGTGTTACCTGCTCAGGGTGGTATTGTAGCTCACCTCCTGAGTGGTCCAGGCATCTAAAGCGTTGCTTAAGCACTCCAATGATATTCCCGACGAAATTGTGTGTGGCTCTGTGGCTCTCGTATCGCTTCTCGGCTTCTGTTGTGGGTGTTATGCAGGGGGTCATCAGCCAGGTGGTGAGGCCATATCCTTTGTCACCAAGCATCCAGCATTGACCTTGTGGCTGACTGGTAAACATGTCAGATACAGCGCTCTCACGCAGGATGTGAGCATCATGGATGCTGCCCGGAAATTTTGCATTTACTGCCATTATAATTTGCTGGTGGTCGACAATGAGTTGCACATTCAGGGAGTGGAATCCCTTTCGGTTCCGAAAAACCTCTGCATCCTGAAATGCTCCCTATACCTTGGGGAAGTTTGCAATTCTGGAGAATCCTAGAGCCCTCTCAGACTGCTCATAGGGAAGCTGATAAAGTCCATCTGCGTGTGTAAAGGGCTTCAGTGACCTGTCAAATGCAGCAATGTGTCATCATCATCATCATAGGCAGTCCCTCGAATTGAGGATGACCTGCTTCCATGTTAAAAAGTTCACAGGTGTTTCAAGGAAGGACCTGAAATTCCAGGTCCCGCATTAAATCTTGAAGGGTGGAAGATGCCTGTGCGTGGATTTTTTTAACGTGTGGTGGCCGTTGCACACCAGCCACCACATGGCTTGACAAAGCTAGGTCTTGTTCCAGTGGCAAGGATTAACCAAGATGACTGGAGACCAGCTCTGCTGCACGGATCTAGTGCGCAACAATGTGTGGCATGCTGAGAAATAGTGCAAATATCACCATCTGAGGCCTGAAAGGAACCTGTTGCATAGAAGGCAATTGCCGCAGTGACCTTGACCTCAATGGGCAGTGCGGTCCTGATGGTGCTGGCAGACTGCACATCTCCCCTCATGAGCTGGTATATCTTACTGATAACCTCTTTCTGGAAGCAGTTTCCTAGGGCACGTGTTATCGGACAAGTTCAGGTAAGACCGCTTCTCCCTGTAAGTGCATGGGATGTAAGTTCTCATCCTCCTCAGCAGTCTGTCACCTCTTTGATTGGGCACATAATGCTCTTGAATATATCTTCTGCCATCTCTAGTCTGCATAGTCATCAATACAGGCTGAGAAATTAGAGGCCCCATTACAATCACAATCAGTATTATACCTATTGTTCACAAACAATAAATTTACCCAAAATAAATTCAAATCGTCCACAGTATGATAAGATGTTTGTTCAGATGTTCAAATCACCTTAAAAGCCCTCCAGAGTGCATCAAAACTCCCCAGAAGGTGAAGCAGCATTTTTTTTGAACCGACTTCTGTTTTACAAAATAGCGTCCATACCGCTTGGTTTAGTTCAGGTGAGAGCAACTTTTTCTCAACGGGTTTTTCGGCGAGCGATATTCTTGGCGATATGAGGGCGAGGTGTCAAAAGTAACGCTTGGCAATATTATGGGCGTTACTTTCGCCTATTCTGATCTTTACGCCAAAAAAAAGTGGGCGGGCGGTATTATTATTCCTTGGCGTTAAGTACATGCTGAAAGTAACGCTGGGCGATACATGTGCGTTAATTTCATTTTTGTTGCTAAATGGGCGATATCTGGGCGTTATACCTCATCTCAGCGTTAAAATGGACGTTAAGTAGGAGTATAATGTGGGAAAATGTAAGGTTATCCACTTTGGTAGGAAGAATAGAAAAGCAGAATATTATTTAAATGGAGTCTACTGAATGCTGCGGTGTAGAAGGATATGGGTGTTCTCATACATGAAATACAAAAAGTTAGCATGCAGGTACAGCAAGTAATTAGGAAGGCAAACTGGCCTTTACTGCAAGAGGGATGGAGTATAAAAGTAGGGAAGTCTTGCTACAACTGTACAAAACATTGGTGTGACCACACCTGGAGTACTGCGTACAGTTTTGGTCTCCTTATTTAAGGAAGGATATACTCGCATTGGAGGCAGTTCAAAGAAGGTTCACTAGGTTGATTCCTGAGATGAAAGGATTGTTCTATGAGGAAAGGTTGAGCAGGTTGGGCCTATACTCATTGGAGTTTAGAAGAATGAGAGGTAATCTTATTGAAACATATAAGATTCTGAGGGGACTTGACAGGGTAGATACTGAGAGGATATTTTGCCTCATGGAGGAAATCTAGAACTAGGGGGCATGGTTTCAGAATAAAGGGTTGGCCATTTAAGCCGGAGATGAGGAGGAATTCTTCTCTCAGAGGGTCGTGAATCTTTGGAAGTCTCTACCCCAGAGAACTGTCGTGGCTGTCATTGATTATATTCAAGGCGGAGATAGACAGATTTTTGATCTACAGGGGAGTCCAGGGTTATGGGGAACAGGCAGGAAAGTGGAGTTGAAGCCAAGATCAGATCAGCCATGATCTTATTGAATGGAGGAGCAGGTTCAAGGGGCCAAATGGCCTAATCCTGCTCCTAGTTCTTATGTTCTTATTCATCACGGCCATCTGTTGAGGTTCCTACCATCATAGAAGCCAGTCTTCAGCCAATTTGATTCAAGAAATGGCTGAACCCAGTGGATACAGCAAAAGGCTATGGGCCCGATAACAGCCCGGCTGTAGTGTTGAAGACTTGCGCGTCAGAACTAGCCTCGCCTCTAGCCAATCTGTTCCGCAGGGCTCAGTACTAGGTCTCTTGCTTTTTGTGGTATATATCAATGATTTAGACTTGAATGTAGGGGGTATGGTTAAGAAGTTTGCAGATGATACTAAAATCGGCTGTGTGGTTGATAAAAATTAAGAAAGCTGTAGACCAGGAAGATATCAATTAACTGGTCAGGTGGACAGAACAGTGGCAAATGGAATTCAATCTGAAGAAGTGTGAGGTAATGCATTTGGGGAGGGCTAACAAGGGAATACACATTAAATGGTAGGATACTGAGAAGTGTAAATAAACAAAGGGACCTTGGGAGTGCATGTCCACAGATCCCTGAAGGCAGTAGGCCAGGTAGATAAGGTAGTTAAGAACGCACATGGAATTTTGCCTTTATTAGTCGAGGCAGAGAATACAAGAGCAGAGAGGTTATGCGTGAACTATATAAAACACTAGTTAAGCCACAGCTACAGTAGTGCGTGCAGTTCTGGTCACCACATTACAGGAAAGATGTGATTGCACTAGAGAGGGTACACATTTACGAGGATATTGCCTGGACTGGAGAATTTTAGCTATGAGGAAAGATGAGATAGGCTGGGTTTATTATCTTTGGAACGGAGGAGGAGACCTTATTGAGGTGCATAAAATTATGAGGACCTAGATAGAGTGGATAGGATGGACCTATTTCCATTAGCAGAGAGGTCAAGAACCAAGGGGCATAGATTTAAAGTAATTGGTAGAGGGTTTCGAGGGGATTTGAGGGGAAATTTCTTCACCCAGAGGGTGGTAGAGGTCTGGAACTCACTGCCTGAAAGGGTGGTAAAGGCAGAAACCCTTACTTTTAAAAAGTACTTGGATGTGCACTTGAAGTGCTGTAACCTACAGGGCTACAGACCAAGAACTGGAAAGTGCAATTAGGCTGGATAGCTTTGTTGGCCGGCGCGGACATAATGGGCCAAAACAGCCTCCTTCCATGCTGTAAATTTCCATGATTCTATGATACAGCTGCAACACTGGTATCTACCTGACAATGTGGAAAACTGCCCAGGTCTGTCCTGTCCACAAAGTCCAGGACAAGTCCAATCCGGTCAATTACTGCCCTATCAGTCTATGCTCAATCATCAGCAAAGTGATAGAAGGTGTTGTCGACAGTGCTATCAAGCAGCACTTACTCACCAATAACCTGCTCACCGATACTCAGTTTGGGTTTCGCCAGGACCACTCGGCTTCAGACCTCATTACAGCCTTGTTCCACACATGGAGAAAATAGCTGAATTCTGGAGGTGAGGTGAGAGTGACTGCACTTGACATCAAGGCAGCATGTGACTGAATGTGGCAAGAAGGAGCCCTAGTAAAATTGAAGTCAATGGGAATCAGGGGGAAAACTCTCCACTGGCTGGAGTCATACCTAGCACAAAGGAAGATGGTTGTGGGTGTTGGAGGTCAATCATCTCACATCGCTGCAGGAACTCCTCAGGGCAGTGTCCTACGCTCAACCATCTTCAGCTGCTTCATCAATGACCTTCCCTCCATCATAAGGTCAGATGTTTGCTGATGATTGCACAGTGTTCAGTTCAATTCACAACTCCCGAGATAATGAAGCACTCCATGCGCACATGCAGCAAGATCTGGATGACATTCAAGCTTGGGCTGAAAAGTGGCAAGTAACATTCGTGCCACACAAGTGCCAGGCAATGACTATCCCCAACTAGCGAGAGTCAAACCACCGTCCTTTGACATTCAATGGCATTACTGTTAAGTATGGAAGAACTCCACAAGACTTGAGTACTGTTGAGCTAAAACTGATGTGACCTTAGTCTCTTTAATACAACTCCAGAGTGCTTAAGCAGCATGGCAGACAACCTTTTATACTCCCTTGCACGAGGTGTGCAGGTGTTGCGCCCTCTGGTGGCAAGTCTTACACAGTTACAATGTTTACATACATAACATCACTCCCCCCAAAGTCTTTAATACAAATTATTTACAAATTGAGACGATCCGGGGCCCTACACTCCCTGGTTGATCATCTGAGTTCAAACTCTGGCATGGGTGAGTTGGTTGGACCTTTGCTGCACTGCGGCGCGGCTGGTCTGACAGGACTGTTGGGAATGGTGGGTTCATCCTCTTGATTGACAGCGAGGTCGATTGCTGGTTGGGTGTGTATTGGTGGATCGATGATGGTGATGTCCTCTTCAAGTTGTTCCTGGTTGTCGGTGAACCACAGTTTTGTCTGATCCAAATGCTTTCTGTACGTTTGTCCATTCAATAGTTTGACTATAAACACTCTATTCCCCTGCTTGGCCAAGACAGCGCCAGCGACCCATTTAGGACCATGACCGTAGTTAAGGACAAACACAGGGTCATTAACATCAATGTCACGCTATACAACCGCGCAATCGTGGTACATGTTTTGCCGGCGACGCGTGTTTCCACATGATCATTTAGATCCAGGTGGACTAGGGAGAGGCTGATTTTGAGTGCTCTCTTCATTATCAATTCTGCAGAGGGAATCCCAGTGAGCAAGTGGGGTCGCGTCCAGTAACTGAGCAGAACCCGAGATAAGCGGGTCTGCAAGGAGCCTTCCGTCACGTGTTTCAGGCTCTGCTTGATAGTTTGGACTGCCCGTTCTGCTTGATGGTTGGATGCGGACTTAAACGGGGCATGCCAGTGCGGGTCATAAACTTGTTGAATTCCGAGCTGGTGAAACACGGTCCATTGTCACTGACAAGGTCGTCGGGCAAGCCATGGGTGGCGAACATAGCCCAGAGGCTTTCAATGGTGGCAGTGGATGTGCTGGATGACATGATTATGCATTCAATCCATTTAGAGTAAGCATCCACTGCAACTAAAAACATCTTTCCGAGAAAGGGACCAGCAAAATCTACATATATCCTGGACCACGGTTTGGAGGGCCATGACCACAGACTCAATGAAGCCTCCCTTGGTGCATTGCTCAATTGTGAGCACGTGTTGCACTGGTGTACGCATGACTCTAGGTCCAGGTCAATGCCGGGCCCAACAAACATGTGACCTGGCTATAGCCTTCTTCATGACTATGCCTGGGTGGGTATTGTGTAGGTCGCATATGAACGTTTCCCTGCCTTTTTTTGGCAAAACCACGTGATTACCCCATAAGAAACAATCCGATTGGATGGACATTTCATCTTCGCGTCGATGAAACTGCTTAATTTCATCTTACATTTCTCCGGGAACAGCCAACCAGCTCCCATTGAGGACGCAACCTTTTACAAGTGATAGCACAGGATCCTGGCTGGTCCAGGTCCTGATCTGCCAAGAAGTGACGGGTGACCCCTCACTCTCAAAAGCATCCATGACCAGAAGCAAGTCTGCGGGCTGCGCCATTTCCATCTGGTAGTGGGCAATGGTAGCTGACTGAGGGCATCAGCACAGTTCTCCGTGCCTGGTCTGTGGCGGATAACATAGTCATAGGCGGACAATGTTAGTGTCCATCTTTGGATGCGGGACGAAGCATTGGTGTTTATACCTTTGCTTTCTAAAAACAGAGAAATGAGCGGTTTGTGGTCGGTTTCAAGCTCAAACCGAAGTCCAAATAGGTATTGGTGCATTTTCTTAACCCCATATACACATGCTAATGCCTCTTTCTCGACCATACTGTAGGCTCTTTCAGCCTTCGACAGATTTCTAGACATGTATGCAACCAGTTGAAGTTTGCCCAATACATTGGTTTGCTGTAACACATAGCCGACCCCGTACGAAGATGCATCACAAGCTAGCACTAATCGTTTACACGGGTCATACAGTACAAGTAACTTATTGGAACAAAGTAGGTTTCTGGCCTTCTCAAAGATCATAGAAACATAGAAACATAGAAACATAGAAAATAGGTGCAGGAGCAGGCCATTCAGCCCTTCTAGCCTGCACCGCCATTCAATGAGTTCATGGCTGAACATGAAACTTCAGTACCCCCTTCCTGCTTTCTCGCCATAACCCTTGATCCCCCGAGTAGTAAGGACTTCATCTAACTCCCTTTTGAATATATTTAGTGAATTGGCCTCAACTACTTTCTGTGGTAGAGAATTCCACAGGTTCACCACTCTCTGGGTGAAGAAGTTTCTCCTCATCTCGGTCCTAAATGGCTTACCCCTTATCCTCAGACTGTGACCCCTGGTTCTGGACCTCCCCAACATTGGGAACATTCTTTCTGCATCTAACCTGTCTAAACCCGTCAGAATTTTAAACGTTTCTATGAGGTCCCCTCTCATTCTTCTGAACTCCAGTGAATACAAGCCCAATTGATCCAATCTTTCTTGATAGGTCAGTCCCGCCATCCCGGGAATCAGTCTGGTGAACCTTCGCTGCACTCCCTCAATAGCAAGAATGTCCTTCCTCAAGTTAGGAGACCAAAACTGTACACAATACTCCAGGTGTGGCCTCACCAAGGCCCTGTACAACTGTAGCAACACCTCCCTGCCCCTGTATTCAAATCCCCTCGCTATGAAGGCCAACATGCCATTTGCTTTCTTAACCGCCTGCTGTACCTGCATGCCAACCTTCAATGACTGATGTACCATGACACCCAGGTCTCGTTGCACCTTCCCTTTTCCTAATCTGTCACCATTCAGATAATAGTCTGTCTCTCTGTTTTTACCACCAAAGTGGATAACCTCACATTTATCCACATTATACTTCATCTGCCATGCATTTGCCCACTCACCTAACCTATCCAAGTCACTCTGCAGCCTAATAGCATCCTCCTCGCAGCTCACACTGCCACCCAACTTAGTATCATCCGCAAATTTGGAGATACTGCATTTAATCCCCTCGTCTAAATCATTAATGAGATTTACCCCAAATTCAGTCATCACCATTACATCGCAACATGTGCAACGGTTCTAGCAAAGTGCTTAACCTGGGTAGAAAGTTACCAAAATAGTTGAGGAGTCCCAGGAACGAATACAGCTCCGTCACATTCTGTGGTCTGGGTGCATTCTTGATGGCCTCTGTCTTTGAGTCCGTGGGTCTGATGCTGTCTGCCGCAATCTTTCTCCCCAAAAATTCGACGTCTGGCGCCAGGAAAACATACTTGGAGTATCTCAGCCTGAGTCCCACTCTGTCTAGTCGACTTAGAACCTCCTTCAGGTTGTGCAGGTGTTCGGTGGTGTCACGACCGGTGATCAGGATGTTGTCTTGAAACTCAACGGTGTGCTGAACCGATTTCAGCAGTCTCTCCATGTTCCTCTGGAAGATGGCAGCAGCCGAGCGAATCCCAATGGTATATAAACAGTCCTTTATGTGTGTTGATGCACATCAATCTTTTCGAAGATTCAGCCAGCTCCTGTGTCATGTAGGCGGAGGTTAGGTCCAACTTGGTGAACAACATCCCCCCCCTCGCTAACGTTGTGAACAGGTCATCCGCCTTGGGTAGCGGATACTGGTCTTGTAACGAGACTCGGTTGATCGTCACCTTGTAGTCTCTGCAGATTCTGACCATACCATCGCTTTTCAACACCGGATCAATTAGACTGGCCCACTCATTGAACTCGACTGGCGATATGATTCCCTCTCGTTGAAGTCTGCCCAGTTTGATCTCGACTTTTTCCCGCATCATATATGGAACCGCTCAAGCCTTGTGATGAACGGGCCTTGCATCGGGGACAAAATGGATCTGAACCTTGGTGCCTGTGAAGTTGCCGATGCCTGGTTCAAATAGCGACGGAAACTTGCTCAGCACTTGGGCGCATGAGGCATCATCCACTGAAGATAGTACTTTGATGTCATCCCAGTTCCATCGAATCTTTCCCAGCCAGCTTCTGCCGAATAGTATTGGGCCATCGCCTGGTACAATCCACAGTGATAAATCATGCACAGCTCCATCGTACGATACCTTACTGCCACACTGCCAATGACTGGTATGAGCTCTTTGGTGTAGGTGCGCAGCTTTGTCTGAATCGGGCTCAGTTTGGGCCTTTGTGCCTTGTTGCCCCACAGTTTCTCAAAAGCCTTCTGGCTCATAATTGACTGACTCCCCCCTGTGTCCAACTCCATTCATACTGGAATACCGTTCAATTTGACTTTCAGCATTATAGGAGGGCTCTTGGTGGTGAAGATGTGTACCCCATACATTTCTTCCTCAGGTTGAGTTGCCTCTCTTGTTTGTTCTGCGTGATCCGCGCCAGATCGATCATCCTCTGCCGACTCTGCCACGTGGTGAGTCACAGCACTGTTGCACATTCGCTGGAGGTGCCCCATTGTTTCGCAGCCTTTGCACACGTAGTGCTTGAATCAACATTGATGGCCTTGATGATTATCCCCGCAGTGTCAACATGGTGCTAATGGATTTGCATTCACGCCCGATGGCGGACTCTGAGTCATCCTAGGTCTTGCAGCTGTAGACGTGTAGGCCCTGCCATATGCAGTTCTGCCTGCGAGCGACTTTATGTTTTATGCACAGTACTTGCTGGTGAGCTTCGATGCTGGGAAGATATCTGTCTGGTATTATTGCTCGTGGATATGAATGTCTGGGCTATCGTGATGGCCTGGCTCAGGTCTAGGGATTCGGCGGGCAGTCAGTTTGCGAAAAATGACCTTGTGGCCGATGCCAAGCACAAAAAAGTCCTGCAGCATTTCCTCCAAAAATCCAGCAAATTCGCAAGTTCCCGCAAGGCGTCTCAGGTCGGCGACATAACTCGCCACGTCTTGGCCCTCGGAGCGGTGGTGCGTGTAGAAGCAATACCTGGCCTTTAAGATGCTCTCCTTCGGCTTGAGGTGGTTCAGAACCAGCGTACACAACTCTGTATATGTCTTCTCGGTTGGTTTCTCCGGTGCTAGCAGATTCTTGATGAGGCCGTATATTGTGGACCCACACACAGTGAGGAGAATCACCCTGCGCTTGATCGCTGTATCGTCCCCATCCAGCTCATTGGTCATGAAGTACTGGTCGAGACACTCAACAAAGGCTTCCCAATCATCACCCTCTACAAGTCTCTCTAAAATACCAACAGCAGCCATGACCGCGTGAAAGTTCGCAATCTGTTATTCGTCGTCAATTGTTAAGTATGGAAGAACTCCACAAAACTGAGTACTGTGAGCTAAAACTGATGTGACCTTAGTCACTTTAATACAACTCCAGAGTGCCTAAGCAGCATGGCAGACAACCTTTTATACTCCCTTGCACGAGGTGTGCAGGTGACCCTTGGGCCTCCAACAGTTGCAAGTCTTACATAGTTACAATGTTTACGTACATAACAATTACCATCACAGAATCCCCCACCATCAACATCCTGGGGGTCACCATTGACCAGAAACTCAGCTGGACCAGCCACATAAATACTGTGGTTACAAGAGCAAGTCAGATGCTCCGTGTTGTGTCGCAAGTGTCTCACCTCCTCGTTCCCTAAAGCTTTTCTACCATCTACAAGGCACAAGTCAGGAGTGTGTTGGAATACTCTGCACATGCCTGAATGAGTGCAGCTCCAATGATACTCAAGAAGCTCGACACCATCCAGGACAAAGCGGCCCGCTTGATCAGCGCCCCATCCATCACTTTCTGCATCAATACAAAAGGATTCCATTCTCTGAATCTACAGCTTCTTTGCAACCATCAGCAGCTTTGCAATATACAAGTTAGTGGTCACGTCTCAGGCAGCTACCACAGTGCCTTCATTTTAAGGCAGTCCACCAGAAAATTGGTCACTTGCTTCATTCAGTTTGGCTTATATTGCTGATGTCCCCGATGATAGTCTGTAATGAAGCTGCAGCATGAAAGTTAAGGGCAACTGTGACTTTGACAGCCATTGGTTGAGCTGTGCCTGTGAATGAGCTCCACTGCAGGCCAGTGTGGAGCATGTTGCACAACTGTCATGTTATTCCTTATAAATTGCAGCATCCAGAGGCACTGTTCCTTTGACAAACGGAAGTATGTATGCCTCTGCCCATAGATTCTGGTATGGTAGTATCAATGGTTGGGTGCAGAGTGTCTTTGGTGAAGCCTGACCTTCCTGGCATTTCCCTAGTGATCCACTTCCTCATAAAAAGCACAGATTTACCATTTGGGGATGAACTGAGGCACGATTGCAGCTAATAGGAAAAAAGACTGCACTACAGTGCTAAATACTGAAATGACAATAGCAAAAAAAACCCCGAGAAAAACAATTGAGAACTGTGTTGGAAATTAGAAATGCTATTTGCACATTGATTCATACATAGGTTATTGCTGAGAAGTGATGATGATGCTTTACATATTTAATACATACATGGAGAAAATTCAGTGTTTCTGGGACACTTCTGCCATTGGATGCAGCCAAACTAAAAAAAAGCTTCCAAACTGAATTTCTGCCAGCTTTCAAACTCCTACTGAATAGTTTGTGTGAAAGTTCTTTGTGTAATTACAGTACTCTGGTGCATCAATCTTAAAACTTCCTCTGATGCAAAATATATTTTACTTGTTGTATGTAAGGAATATTTAAATAATTCTCATACAGTTTCTAATGTTTCTCTTGCAAGAGTCCTGTAGAATTTTCCATCAAACACAAATACTTTAAATGGTGATGTATGTGTGGGAGTGAAACCATTTTGTGCAAACTGCAGGTATCCATTCTCTTTGTCCCTTCTGAATGCAAAATTAAATTTACAGTTTGTAGCACACAAAAGTCTTACTGTTATAATACTGGTAATTCTGTGAGCTTATAAAAGCACAAAAACAGTTCTTCATTGGTATTTTTCAAATTAATTGAAAAATGCTAAGCGTATAATATTTAGTGAACTGTTAACGATAAAAAAGGTCAGATTATACTACACCCACAGATCTGCCCATTTGAAACTAATGAACAATGACACTTTATCAATCTGAAAGTGCTCTTGTAACTTAAGCTATCTATAGAAACTTTGTAAATTCAAACTGACTGGAATCAAGAATGCAGACGGGACTGAGCAAATATCACAAATATCGACTAAATTTAAGTTCCCTGCTTTGATTTTGATTGGTTGATCGGTAGTAGATATATACTTGTCTCAACACGCTAACTGCTGCACTTATATTTACACATCCTTGTCTCACTGTGTCTGCTCAGTAATTAAGCCAAGTTTTCAAAACTGAACTGTTGATTTCAACTGAATCTGTATAATTAAAAAAAAATCACACTTTTCAATTTTAGTCAACAGCTCTCTGATAGTAACTTTACCAACAATCATAATACTTATTTTGTCAGCAATATGGTTTAAAAAAATTAAAGACAATGATTACATGCTGGCTCAAAGATTTATATTTTTGAAAGAAAAGTACAGAGACACACATTTCATAGATATTATAAATTGAACGTTAGAAACAATTACAATAATCTAAATACACCAACTGGAAAATACTGAATAGTTGTCTCTCTGAGACTTTATTTTGGTCGATGCTTGGAAAACAGCTCAGGTGACCTTGACTGCATACTGGACCCAAACTAATTGCTTGAAAGAAGCTAATAGTACTTTGAGTTCAGAAACATCGGGTCCTTCATTGAAACACCTGTGAACTCATGTGGAAGTAAGTCATCCTCGTTTGAGGGACCGCCTATTGATAGATAGCATAAACAACCAGATCATTTTGTCAAAAAGGGGGAACAATGCTATTGTTTTTTTGTATAGCACTGCAATGATAAATGTTGTTTCAGTTTCAAGCCTAAAACAGTAAAATATTTGATCTCAGTATTATTACACTGAGCATTAACTCTTTTTTCTGAATCCAATCTGTGAATATTGTAAGCCTTTATAAAAAGTTATAGGGCTAGATTTTACACTTTTGTGCAGATCACCCAAAAATGGGCGGTATTTCCGGCGTAGGCTGTAAAAATGGGTTTTCAGATAGCCGGCTTGTCGCCCACTTTCAAAACACCTAGTCTCCATTTTAAAAATTGGGTGTGACCACGAGCGATCTGAAATGGGCGTTAGCATTAAATCTCTCTGACCTGCTGCCGTAAAATGTCGCTGTCCTTAGCAACTGCATGGCAACGCTCGTTTCACGCGATTCAGGAGGTCAGGGGTCATCATTATATGCGCAGAAGAGGAGACAGAGAGAGAGGGAACAGAGAGGGATTGAAAGCATGTGTGGCTGTGGTGTGTGCTTGTTTAGCTGTTGGGAGGCAGGTGGGAGATTCACCAGCAGCAAAAAGCCTACAAAGTACCAAGAACATAGTTGGCACCGAGTTTTTGTCGAACAAATAATACATAACATGGAAGGGATGGAGGAGGCCCTGCAGCTGTTAGCCAGGAACACTGGTGCCAGAAGGCTCCCAGTGGTCCCGGAGCACGGCGCTGCAGCCCAAGGTGCCGCACCCCCATTGCTAATGACACACGAGAGCCAGGAGCAACATCATGCTTCTGGCTTGGAGCACGTTCCCACCTCGGGACCGTCCCCTCCCGTATCCGTCCAAACAGCGGTTCTGTCGTCATCTCCCTCCCAATGAAGCAGCACCTGAGGAACTCCTCGGCCAGGCAGCTTGGAGTCATAAGAACATAAGAAATAGGAGCAGGAGTAGGCCATACGGCCCCTCGAGCCTGCTCCGCCATTTAATACGATCATGGCTGATCCGATCATGGACTCAGGCCCACTTCCCTGCCCGCTCCCCATAACCTCTTATCCCCTTATGATTTAAGAAACTGTCTATTTCTGTCTTAAATTTATTCAATGTCCTAGCTTCCACAGCTCTCTGAGGCAGCGAATTCTACAGATTTACAACCCTCTGAGATAAGAAATTTCTCCTCATCTCAGTTTTAAATGGGCGGCCCCTTATTCTAAAATTATGTCCTCTAGTTCTAGTCTCTCCTATCAGTGGAAACATCCTCTCTGCATCCACCTTGTAAAGCTTCTTATACGTTTCGATAAGATCACCTCTCATTCTTCTGAATTCCAATGAGTAGAGGCCCAACCTATTCAACCCTTCCTCAAAGTCAACCTCCTCATCTCCGGAATCAACCTCGTGAACCTTCTCTGAACTGCCTCCAAAGCAAGTATAACCTTTCGTAAATATGGAAACCAAAACTGCACACAGTATTCCAGGTATAGCCTCACCAATACCCTGTATTACTGTAGCAAGACTTCCCTGCTTTTATGCACCATCTTCTTTGCATAAAGGCCAAGATTCCATTGGCCTTCCTGATCACTTGCTGTACCTGCATACTATCCTTTTGTGTTTCATGCCCCCAGGTCCCGCTGTACTGCAGCACTTTGCAATCTTTCTCCATTTAAATAATAACTTGCTCTTTGAATTTTTCTGCCAAAATGCATGACCTCACACTTTTCAACATTATACTCCATCTGCCTAATTTTTGCCCACTCACTTAGCCTGTCTATGTCCTTGTGCATATTTTTGTGTCCTCCTCACACATTGCTCCTCCTCCCATCTTTGTATCGTCAGCAAACTTGACTACGTTACACTCAGTCCCTTCTTCCAAGTCGTTAATATAGATTGTAAATAATTGGGGTCCCAGCACTGAATCCTGCGGCACCCCACTAGTTACTGGTTGCCA
Organism: Pristiophorus japonicus; assembly: GCF_044704955.1. NCBI lineage: Eukaryota > Metazoa > Chordata > Chondrichthyes > Pristiophoridae > Pristiophorus > Pristiophorus japonicus. The sequence goes on along the minus strand of NC_091984.1, from coordinate 65,768,158 downwards.
ACCAGAGAATGAAACATTTATCCTGACTCTCTGCTCTTTGTTAGTTAGCCAATCCTCTATTCATGCTAATATATTACCCCTAACCCTGTAAACTTTTATCTTGTGCAGCAATCTTTTATGTGGCAGTTTGTCAAATGCCTTCTGGAAGTCCAAATACACCATATCCACTGGTTCCCCTTTGTCCACCCTGTTCGCTTCATCCTCGAAGAATTCCAGCAAATTTGTCAAACATGACTTCCCCTTCATAAATCCCTGCTGACTCTGTCTGACCGAATTTTGCTTTTCCAAATGTCTTGCTACTGCTTCTTTAAAAATGGACTCCAACATTTTCCCAACCACAGATGTTACGCTAAATGGTCTATAGTTTCCTGCTTTTTGTCTGCCTCCTTTTTTAAATTGGGGCGTTACATTTGCAGTCTTCCAATCTGCTGGGACCTCCCCAGAATCCAGGGAATTTTGGTAAATTACAACCAATGCATCCACAATCCCTGCCACTTCTTCTCTTAAGACCCTAGGATGCAAGCCATCAGGTCCAGGGGATTTATCTGCCTTTAGTCCCATTATCTTACTGAGTACCACCTCCTTAGTGATTGTGATTGTGCTAAGTTCCTCCCCCCGCCCCCTATAGCCCCTTGACTATCCACTGTTGGACAGTCAGGAGGGGAAGGGGTAGAGGTGAGGATGAGAAGCAGGGGGGCGGGTGGGGGGGGGGGAGGGTTGTTTTTTACAAATATACTTATGATTTCAGACAAATGGTTGGTTTAAATGTTTTTTATTTCACATAATCTTGTTGCGCATTGGCTCAGATAGCTGCACCGTTACACACTGGTGATTTCTTTCCAACAAAGGGTATAATTACACTTGACTTCAATCAACTTAAAGTTTAACTGTCACTAAGGGGATGCACACCATTGATGTATGACCTGCACACCTAGCAGTATGTCAGCCTTGCAAATACCAACAATGTTCTTTTTGGCAAACGCTCATTTATGACCTCCTGACGTAAGAGTCTTGCAGCTATGATGCCACTAGGGGCCCTTTCCTGCAGTGTACAGGGGGGGGGGGGCGCGGAGGCATGGCTTCAACGTGAGCCTGATTGTCTGGCCCGAGGTCAGCATCCACCTCCTCTTCCTCTCTCTCCTGAGGTGGACCGTCAGACCCTTCTGGCAATTCTTGTCCCCTCCTGAAAGCCAAGTTGTGCAGCATGGAGCACACCAGCACGAATTGAGCTACCTGCTCAGGGTGGTATTGGAGCTCGCCTCCTGAGTGGTCCAGGTGTCTAAAGTGCTGCTTAAGCACTCCAATGGATTTCTCGACGATATTGTGAGTGGATCTGTGACTCTCGTTGTATCGCTTCTCGGCGTCGGTGTGGGTTTCACGCAGGGGGTCATCAGCCAGGTGGCGAGGCCATATTCTTTGTCACCAAGCATCCAGCATTGACCTTGTGGCTGATTGTTAAACAAGTCAGATACAGTGCTCTCACACAGGATGTGATAATCATGGATGCTGCCCGGAAATTTAGAATTCACTGCCATAATAATTAACTGGTGGTCGACAATGAGTTGCACATTCAGAGAGTGGAATCCTTTGTGGTTCCTGAAAATCTCTGCATCCTGAAAAGGTGCCCGCATGGTGATGTGTGTACAGTCTATTGCTCCCTGCACCTTGGGGAAGTTAGCAATTCGGTAGAATCCTAAAGCCCTCTCAGTCTGAGCCTCCCTGGTCATAGGGAAGCTGCTAAAGTCCATCCTGCATGCTTACAGGGCTTCAGTGACCTGTCTAATGCAACAATGTGTGGAATGCTGAGACATACCGCAAATGTCGCCAGCTGAGGCCTGAAAAGAACCCAATGCGTAGAACGACAGTGCCGCAGTGGCTTTGACCTCAACGGACAGTGCGGTCCTGATGGTGCTGGCAGGCTGCAGATCTCCCCTGATGAGCTGACATAGTTCACTGATAACCTCTTTGTGGAAGTGCAGTCTCTGAAGGCAGGTGGTGTCGGACAAGTTGAGGTTAGACTACTTCTCCCTGTACCTGCGGGGATTGTAACGTCTGGTCCTCCTCATCAGTCTGTCATGTCTTACATTGGGCACATGATGCTGTCGATGACCTTCCGCCATCTCGGGTCTGCAGCATATGAGTGGTCATCAAGAGAGGGTGAGAAAGGACAGGCTCCATTCCAATAGCTATCTGTTCACAAAGAATGAATGTCCCCACTAAGACATCCACAGTATGATAAGATGTTTGTTGAGATGTTCACATCACCTCCAACGACCTCCAGGATACATCCGAGCTCCCCCGAGGTTGAAGCAGAGCAGCCTTTTAAATGATGCGACATGTGATTTCGAACATGGCGTCCATAGTGCTGAGTAGTTCCGGTTCGTTCCACTTTTTCTCAGCGTTTTTTTCGGCGAACGATATTGTGGGCAAGATGTGCGCGAAGAGCCGAAAGCTCTTTGCTTATTTTTATTCACAGGTGACTGGTTGAAAAGCATTCTGGTAACTCACAGTTACTCTGATATTTTATTGACCTCTGAGAACATTCCCACTACTGCATTGAGGAGGCCAGCTTTGCTGAATGATCTGAAGTTTTGTAAAACTTCTCCGACATTGGTTTTATGTTGTTTGGAGATTCTCTGAAGACTTCTCTTGCCATTTATAGTGAGTAATGGAGAAAGTTAATTTAGACTTGGAAAATTGATTTCACAATGGGAATCCTGTGGGCATTGGCTCCCCAAGGATTGTTGGATATCTGAACATTGCATTTTAATATTTCTCACTGCAAAAAAGCTGGAAGCCTGTTGTGGGAGGGGCCCAGATACTTTTCCATGTTGTACTCAAAATCACAGGTAATGGGCATGGAGGGTCCATTGTTAAGCAATGTGAACTCGTCAGAGATAGGTCAGATATGAACTGGTCAGTGATCAAGCCATTACCTGGATGAAATAACCCCGAGAGGCGGGAAACCAGAACAATAGAAAGCCATTAAGCCCCAGACTGATTGGAAGCGAAACCCCATCACCCAGCCATCAATGGAATACACAGAAGCCACACAAACAGGAAGCCTCGAAACAAGAACAAACTTTATTCGGCCAGAAAAGGCAAACAGTGTTGGGATATAAAAGGGGACCATGCGGCCATATCTCTCTCTTTGCTCTCGCTTGCTTCACCTCTACAAGATACGAGCACTCCGTCTGGGACATAGAAACATCGAAAATAGGTGCAGGAGTAGGCCTTTCGGCCCTTCGAGCCTGCACCGCCATTCAATGAGTTCATGGCTGAACATGCAACTTCAGTACCCCATTCCTGCTTTCTCGCCATAGTAGTAAGAACTGCATCTAACTCCTTTTTAATATATTTAGTGAATTGGCCTCAACAACTTTCTGTGGTAGAAAATTCCACAGGTTCACCAATCTCTGGGTGAAGAAGTTTCTCCTCATCTCGGTCCTAAATGGCTTACCCCTTATCCTTAGACTGTGACCCCTGGTTCTGGACTTCCCCAACATTGGGAACATTCTTCCTGCATCTAACCTGTCTAAACCCGTCAGAATTTTAAACATTTCTATGAGATCCCCTCTCATTCTTCTGAACTCCAGTGAATACAAGCCCAGTTGATCCAGTCTTTCTTGATATGTCAGTCCCGCAATCCCGGGAATCAGTCTGGTGAACCTTCGCTGCACTCCCTCAATAGCAAGAATGTCCTTCCTCAAGTTAGGGGACCAAAACTCTACACAATACTCCAAGTGTGGCCTCACCAAGGCCCTGTACAACTGTAGTAACACCTCCCTGCCCCTGTACTCAAATCCCCTCACTATGAAGGCCAACATGCCATTTGCTTTCTTAACCGCCTGCTGTACCTGCATGCCAACCTTCAATGACTAATGTACCATGAAACCCAGGTCTCGTTGCACTTCCCCTTTTCCTAATCTGTCACCATTCAGATAATAGTCTGTCTCTCTGTTTTTACCACCAAAGTGGATAACCTCACATTTATCCACATTATACTTCATCTACCTTGCATTTGCTCACTCATCTAACCTATCCAAGTCACTCTGCAGCCTCATAGCATCCTCCTCGCAGCTCACACTGCCACCCAACTTAGCGTCATCCGCAAATTTGGAGACACTACATTTAATCCCCTCGTCTAAATCATTAATGTACAATGTAAACAGCTGGGGCCCCAGCACAGAACTAGTCACTGCCTGTCATTCTGAAAAGTACCCATTTACTCCTACTCTTTGCTTCCTGTCTGCCAACCAGTTCTCAATCCACGTCAGCACACTACCCCCAATCCCATGTGCTTTAACTTTGCACATTAATTTCTTGTGTGGGACCTTGTCGAAAGCCTTCTGAAAGTCCAAATACACCACATCAACTGGTTCTCCCTTGTCCACTTTACTGGAAACATCCTCAAAAAATTACAGAAGATTTGTCAAGCATGATTTCCCTTTCACAAATCCATGCTGACTTGCATCTATCATGTCACCACGGAGAGAAGAAACCAATACGGAACAAGAAGAGGCACGTTTTCACCAGGAGAAGCAGCGAGTAAGCCAACAAATCGGTGAGCATCATCCCTGCCCATGCATCTTTAAGATCAAGCCACTGTGTGAGGAGGTATCGTGTGTTCTCCCAACCAAGCCTTAGTAAGGGTTTTAGTGGGGAAGTTTTGCTGCAAGGACCATCGGGGTACGCCCAGCTGGTCGGTACAGATGTGGGGGTACACTGTGGATCCGAGCAGAGGGTTTAGACGTTGGGTACTTTGCGACAGGGGCGGTTTAGACATGCCAGGGTATTGGATTGTACTAAATATTCACTGTGTTTACTTGTAGTTTTGCTGTGTTGAGGTAGCTTTAATAAAGCGTTAGCGGTTGAGACCGACGTATTTATCCGTGACTCATTCATCTGTTCAGTACAGTAATCACTCCTAGGTCTAGAACTATTGTAACGTGGGGGTGCGTCGAAAACACCGAAGGGAAACCACTTACAATGCCGTACTTTCTATGTCATGAAGAGGAGAAAAAAGAAATGGGAGCAGTTATATCAGAGGAACATAGAGTGAGGAATCAGAGAAGATATTTGTATCCAACACATCAACACTCAGTCCACAGGGTTTACAGGCCTAGACAGTCCTATATAGAATTCTCTGCTGATTAATGCTTCAGAAGGCTTCACCTTCTCTCGGAAGATACTGAGGAGTTATACCAAGTGCTTGCTTGAAGACCTGTAGCCTACTTCAATGAAGAGAGCACCATCATCTGTAGCAGTGAAAGTGACCACTGCCTTAATTTATTTTGCCACTGAATGATCATTCCAGACAACCTTTGGTGATTTTTGTCATATTGACAGGCAGGAGTACACCATTGTATAGGGAAGATTGCTGATGAACTCTGCAGACAAGCCACAGCGTTTATTGTCTTCTCCATGGAACTTGTGAAACACAAAGAGAGCAATCCAATTCTACAAACTGTTAGGATTCCCACAGGTGCAAGCAACAATTGATGGAATTCATGAACAGGAAAGGGTTTCATTCAATAAATGTGCACCTATTGAGACCAGAGATAAAAAATCAGCCCTTATCTGTAACTTTATAAGAAATGTTATCATGTAGGCATCTTTAGTTCCGATTTGTATATATCGATATCATATTAAAAATCTTGCTAAGGTTTGTGCTCCATTGAAATTTGCTATGTAAATATTTCTAATGGGAATTTCAAATGTAAAAAGTCAGCACTTATCCATTATATTTACTGAAATCTAAGGGAAATATTAACTCCCATGACAGGCATGAGAAGTTCGGGAGAGGGATGGTAAAATTTCAAAAATCTGAAACCTGACCCCACCCCCCCACCTCAAACTTACCCATTTCCAGTTATAATAGAGGCTGGTTGGGGAGCAGGCGACAAACCTACACTTGAAAGGTTGGTCAGTTAATTAAGTATATTAATGAGGCTGTGTGCCTCAGATTTTAGCAGTCATTTAAACAGCTGCGGGCTGGGTTCCCCAGGGCTCAGGAAACCTGACAGCTGAAGGGAGGCGAGAAAGGCCTGATCTAACAGGTAAGTGCAATTGCAGCACTGCTTGTGGACTAGGAGGAGCAGGAGTGCTTCCTCCTCCAGTACCCCAGCTAACCCCCGGGATCACGTCAACACCCTCGACCCATGATCTCCCCCCGACCCCTGCGATGTCTTCCCCAACCCCCATTTCTCCGTCCCTTCTCCCTCCTCCCTCCCCCATGACGCAGGCCTTCTCGCCTGACTGGAGTAAAAATAAAACGGGAAAGGTGGCTCAACCGTGGCTAACAAGGTAAATTAAGGATAGTGTTAAATCCAAGTAAGAGGCATATAAATTGGCCAGAAAAAGCAGCAAACCTGAGGACTGGGAGAAATTTAGAATTCAGCAGAGGAGGACAAAGGGTTTACTTAGGAGGGGGAAAATAGAGTTTGAGAGGAAGCTTGCTGGGAACATAAAAACTGACTGCAAAAGCTTCTATAGATATGTGAAGAGAAAAAGATTAGTGAAGACAAACGTAGGTCCCTTGCAATCAGAATCAGGTGAATTTATAATGGGGAACAAAGAAATGGCAGACCAAGTGAACAAATACTTTGGTTCTGTCTTCACGAAGGAAGACACAAATAACCTTCCGGAAATACTAGGACACCGAGGGTCTAGCGAGAAGGAGGAACTGAAGGAAATCCTAATTAGTCAGGAAATTGTATTCGGGACATTGATGGGATTGAAGGCCGATAAATTCCCGGGGCCCGATAGTCCCAGAGTACTTAAGGAAGTGGCCCTAGAAATAGTGGATGCATTGGTGATCATTTTCCAACAGTCTATCAACTCTGGATCAGTTCCTATGGACTGGAGGGTAGCTAATGTAACACCACTTTTTAAAAAAAGAAGGAGAGAGAAAACAGGGAATTATAGACCGGTTAGCTTGACATCAGTCATGGGGAAAATGTTAGAATCAATTATTAAAGATGAAATAGTAACGCATTTGGAAAGCAGTGACAGGATCGGTCCAAGTCAGCATGGATTTATGAAAGGGAAATCATGCTTGGCAAATCTTCTGGAATTTTTTGAGGATGTAACTAGTGGAGTGGACAAGGGAGAACCAGTGGATGTGGTGTATTTGGACTTTCAAAAAGCTTTTGACAAGGTCCCACACAAGAGATTAGTGTGCAAAATTAAAGCACATGGTATTGGGGGTAATGTATTGACGTAGATAGTGAACTGGTTGGCAGACAGGAAGCAGAGAGTAGGGATAAACGGGTCCTTCTCAGAATGGCAGGCAGTGATTAGTGGAGTGCCGCAGGGCTCAGTGCTGGGACCCCAGCTATTTACAATATGCATCAATGATTTAGATGAAGGAATTGATTGTAATATCTCCAAGTTTGCAGATGACACTAAGCTGGGTGGTGGTGTGGGCTGTGAGGAGGATGCTAAGAGGCTGCAGGGTGACTTGGACAGGTTAGGTGAGTGGGCAAATGCATGGCAGATGCAGTATAATGTGGATAAATGTGAGGTTATCCACTTTGGTGGCAAAAACATGAAGGCAGAATATTATCTGAATGGCGGCAGATTAGGAAAGGGGGAGGTGCAACGAGACCTGAGTGTCCTGGTACATCAATCATTGAAAGTTGGCATGCAGGTACAGCAGACGGTGAAGAAGGCAAATGGTATGTTGGCCTTCATAGCTAGGGGATTTGAGTTAGGAGCAGGGAGGTCTTAATGCAGTTGTACAGGGCCTTGGTGAGGCCTCACCTGGAATATTGTGTTCAGTTTCAGTCTCCTAATCTGAGGAAGGACGTTCTTGCTATTGAGGGAGTGCAGCGAAGGTTCACCAGAGTGATTCCCGGGATGGCAGGACTGACATATGAGGAGAGACTGGATCGACTGGACCTGTATTCACTGGAGTTTAGAAGGATGAAAGGGGATCTCATAAAAACATATAAAATTCCGATGGGACTGGACAGGTTAGATGTAGGAAGAATGTTCCCGATGTTGGGGAAGTCCAAAACCAGTGGTCACAGTCTAAGGATAAGGGGTAAGCCATTTAGGACCAAGATGAGAAGAAACTTCTTCACTCAGAGAGTTGTTAACCTGTGGAATTCTCTACCGCAGAGAGTTGTTGATGCCATTTCGTTAGATATATTCAAGAGGGAGTTAGATATAACCTTGACGGCTGAAGGGATCAAGGGGTATGGAGAAAAAGCAGGAAAGGGGTACTGAGGTGAATGATCAGCCATGATCTTATTGAATGGTGGTGCAAGCTTGAAGGGCTGAATGGCCTACTCCTGCACCTATTTTCTATGTTTCTATGTTTCTACGACAGCCAGTCACCCTCTAAATCTATCTGGCTACCAGTTGGGAAACAAAGAAAAAAAATTCAAATGAGGCTCTGCTGTTAAATTCGTGACTTTCGCGTCACCCACATTTCCGGGTTTCCCAGCCTCCATGACCTCCCATGCATAATGATGCAATGACTGCTATTTCCCAGATTCTCCCACACATGGAGATCGATATTGTGTTAGAATCTCAGCTAAAAACAACATCTAATGAATTGTCCTCTCTAGTACACTCCCTAACATACACGCTGGATGGAGCATTGTGTACAATTCTGGGCACCACACTTTAGGAAGGATGTCAAAGCCTTGGCGACAATACAGAGGAGGTTTACTCGGATGATACCAGTGATGAAGGACTTCAGTTATGTGGAGAGAATAGAGAAGCTAGGATTGTTCTCCTTAGAGCAGAGAAGGTTAAGGGGAGACATAATAGAGGCCACCAGCGATGTCTCCACAAGGTCCTACAAATCCCCTGGGAGGACAGACGCACCAACATTAGCATCCTCATCCAGGCCAACATCCCCAGCATTGAAGCACTGACCACACCTGATCAGCTCCACTGGGCAGACCACATAGTTCGCATGCCAGACACGAGACTCCCAAAGCAAGCGCTCTACTCGGAACTCGTCCATGGCAAACGAGCCAAAGGTGGGCAGAGAAAACGTTACAAGGACACCTTCAAAGCCTCCCCTGATAAAGTGCAACATCCCCACCGACACCTGGGAGTCCCTGGCCAAAGACTGCCTTAAGTGGAGGAAGTGCATCCAGGAGGGCATTGAGCTCCTCGAGTATCGTCGCCGAGAGCATGCAGAAATCAAGCGCAGGCAGCGGAAGGAGCGTGCGGCAAACCAGGCTCCCCACCCTTCCCCTCAACCACCGTCTGTCCCACCTGTGACAGAGACTGTGGTTCTCGTATTGGACTGTACAGCCACCTAGGAACTCATGCTAAGAGTGGAAGCAAGTCTTCCTCGATTCCGAGGGACTGCCTCTGATGATGATGATTGAAAATTATGATGGGTTTTGATAGAGCATGTCGGGAGAAACTGTTTCTTCTGGCAAATGGGTCGGTAACTCGAGGTCATAGATTTAAAATAATTGGCAATAGAACTGGAGGGGAAATGAGGAAATTTTATTTCCCCACAGAGGGTTGTTAAGATCTCGAATGAACTACCTGAAAGAATGGTGGAAACAGATTCCATAGGAACTTTCAAAAGACAATTGGACGTGTACTTAAAAAGGAGAAAAAGCTGGGGTGTCGGATGAAATTAGACAGCTCTTTCAAAGAGCCAGCACAGGCACGATGGACCAAGTGATCTCCTTCTGTGTTGTAAGATTCTATGAATATCAGACTACTTAATGGATGGATAGTTAAGCGCCCCCATGACAACATTACTATATTGCTTTGCTGCTCTTCTAATTTGATTTCCCTGCCTTGCACCATTCTTTGGTCTGTTATTAGGTGGTGCTCTTAAAGAGGTAGAAATTTCTCCCCGCCTGAAATGGGGCCCACGCACTCTGTTTCAATGCTGTTTATCGCAGCTGTGGTTGAGGTCGTCTTGAGTGAAATTACGCTTTTTTTTTACTTGGATCTGGAAGTCGCTCTTAATGGGGGCGGTGACTACACAAGAGGGGTGGATACGCAGCGGTGGCAACACCTGAGGGGCGGAAGTTGGGGACGGTGCGAAGAGATCACCGCGATGATGTCATCACGGCGGCGCATCACCACAGCTCTCCACTTTACAGCAGTTAACCAAAAGCTTGGTCAATGAGGTAGATTGTAAGGAGCATCTGAAAGGAGGAAAGAGAAGTAGAGCGGAGGAGAGGTTTAGGGAGGGAGTTCCAGAGCTTAGGGCCCAGGCAACTGAAGGCACGGTCACCGATGGTTGAGCAGTTAAATTGCCCCTCTCCACTCCCAAGAGGGGGTGCCAGGCTGCCTGTTGGTGGCCCGGCCGAACCCGGGGGCATAATTGTCAGGCCGACATGACAATCAGCCGACAAATAAAAACATGGCGGCAGCGGCAGTGCGTCCTCCCCTTTAAGGGAAACTGTGCCGCCATTGCAGAAGGCCTCAGTCTCACTAGACCATCGGGAAAAAACAGGTTTTGGCACCGTCGGGTGAGCCGAAGATTTTCAGCGAGGAATGTCGCCATCGGCAGCGCGGAGGGGTGCGGGGGGGGGCGGGCGGGGATCGATCGGTGGTGCGCACGGTGATGATGCAATTAAGACGGATCGGCAGCAGTAGAGCGGTGGTGGGGGGGGAGATCGGGACACTGCCGGGAAAACTCGGAAGGGCAATTGGGCTATCAGCGGCCATTCCACGAAAAATTGGTGGCCACTCCACTCCGCAGCATGGCTGCCGATTTGTGGTGGTAACAGGCCTCATGGAGAGGGGCAATTTAACTGCTCAACCATCGGTGACCGTGCCTTCAGTTGCCTGGGCCCTAAGCTCTGGAACTCCCTCCCTAAACCTCTCCTCCGCTCTACTTCTCTTTCCTCCTTTCAGATGCTCCTTACAATCTACCTCATTGACCAAGCTTTTGGTTAACTGCTGTAATTTCTTCTTATGTGGCTCGGTGTCAAATTTATTTGTTTTGTCATAACACTACTGTGACATGCCTTGGGACATTTTACTACATTAAAGGCTCTATATAAATAAAAGTTGTTGTTGCATAGGCCCCATACTTAATTTTCAGTTATAGGGAAATTGCAGTATGAGATTTATGATCACTTAGAGGGTGTAATTCTGACTTTGGGTGATAACCTAAAACAGGTGTTTTCAAAATCGGGAGAGATGTATAATGGGTGGCTGAATTGTACACTATCGCCCAAAGTCAAAATGACCCCCATTGTTAAGGATTCCTATCACAGTTTCAGGAAGTGGATACCCCGTCTCAATAACCAAATTGAATTATTTAGGGAAATGAGCAGAATAGTGGATAATAGCAGTCCTCCTAGATTTCCAAATAGCCTTCAGCAAAATGCTGCATGGAAGGTCATTGGAAACTACTTGATCATATAGCATTAAGGAACAGATAACATGCTGAATCGGTAACTGGTTTGAAATCTTGTAGCAGAGGACTGTTATTCTGGAATGCAATGATAAACCCCGGCTTCTATGGTCTACTGCTAACCGTCTTCTTAAACCCCTCTCCCCTGTCTCCTCCACCCTCACCTCCGACAACAAGTGTGAGGAGCTCATGGACTTCTTTGTCTCTAAGTTTGAGACCATCTGATCAGCTGCCTCTGCCACTTTCCTTTCTTCCCCCAACCCACCGGGCCAAACTTTCTCTAAGAATCCCCCCTGTCCTAGCCCTGAATTCGCACCTTTCTCCAGTTTCTCTCAGATCTCTCCTCATGGCCTCTCTGTGATCATCTTGTCCATGGGACCCACTTCCCGCGCTCTCGCCCCTATTCCCATCAAACTGCTGACCACCGAACTTAATTTTCTGGCTCCCATGTTAGCTGACATTGTTAATGGTTCTCTCTCCTCAGGAACTGTCCCCCTCTCCCACAAATCTGCCGTCATCATCCCTCTCCTCAAAAAACCAACCCTTGATCCCTCCGTCCTTGCAAACTAACACCCCATCTCCAAACTCCCTTTCCTCTCAAGTCTTTGAATGTGTTGTTGCCTCCCAAATCCATTCCCATCTTTCCCTCAACTCCATGTCTGAATCCCTCCAATCAGATTTCCGCCCCTGCACATTACTGAAATGGCTCTCATTAAAGTCACAAATTACACCCTTTGTGAATGGGATAAAGGTAAACAATCCCTCCTCGTCCTTCTTGACTAGTCTGCTGCCTTTAACACAGTTGATCACACCACCCTTCTCCAACGCCTCTCCACTGTCGTCGTCCAGCTGGGTGGGAATCACCTGCAATGGCTTTGCTTCACTCTCCCGCATCGTTATCGCTGATGTCCCTCAAGGATCTATCCTTGGCCCCTCCTATTTCTCATCTATATACTGCTCCTTGGCAACATCATCGAAAAACACAGTGTCAGTTTCCACGTGTACGCTGACTACACCCAGCTCTACCTCACTACTACTTCTCTCGACCCTTCCACGGTTTCTAAATTGTCAGACTGCTTGTCTGACATCCAGTTCTGGATGAGCAGAAATTCTCTCCAATTAAATATTGGGAAGACGGAAGCCATTGTCATTGTTCCCGCCACAAACTCCATTTCCTAGCCACTGACTCTATCCCTCTCCCTAGCAGCTGTCTGAGGCTGAACCAGACTGTTCACAACCTTGGCGTCACATTTGACCCTGAAATGAGCTTTCGACCACATATCCACGGTATAACTAAGAACGCCGATTTCCACCTCCATAACATCACCTGTCTCCGTCCTTGCCTCAGCTCATTCGCTGCTGAAACCCTCATCCATGCCTTTCTTACCTCTAAACTTGACAATTCCAACGCATTCCTGGTTGGCCTCCTGTCATGTATGTACTTTTGGGATCACTAGCCACTAGATGCTATCACTTTTGGAGGCCATTGGGCTGCACGCACGTGTGTGCAGCCCAAGTATAAAAGGCCAGCCATTTTGTCTATTAGTCACTTTGGACCTTAATAAAGCAGAGCCAAGGTCATACCTCTTGGAGTTAAACGATACTCAGTCTAACAGTTATTGCATGCACAACACCTCCCACATTCTACCCTACATAAACTTGGCTGCCCATGTCTTAGCTCGCATCACTATAGTGGTTATGTTACCAGACTAGTAATCCACATATTATATAGTAATCCAGAGGCCTGGACTAATGATCCGGAGACGTGAGTTCAAATTCCACGACAGCAGCTGTGGAATTTAAATTCAGTTAATTAAATAAATCTGGAATAAAAAGCTACTATCAGTACTGCCGGGTTGTTGTAAAAAGCCATCTGGTTCACTAATGTCCTTTAGGGAAGGAAATCTGCTGTCCTTACCCAGTTTGAACTATATGTGACTCCAGATCAACAGCAATGAGGTTGACTCTTAACTAGTAAGCTGCTCAGTTGCACCAAACCGCTACAGAAAACAATAAGAATAAAACAGAACGCACCACCTGGCATCAATTTCGGACACGACAACAGCACACCCAAGCCCAGTCGACCCTGCAAAGTCCTCCTCACTAACATCTGGGAACCTGTGCCAAAATTGGGAGAGCTGTCCCACAAACTAATCAAGCAACTGCCTGAAATAGTCATACTCACAGAATCATACATTTCAGCCAATGTCCCAGACTCCTCCATCACCATCCTTCGGTATGTCCTGTCCCCCGCCGCAAGACAGACCCAGCAGAGGAGGTGGCACAGTGGTATACAGTCGGGAGTGAGTGGCCCTAGGAGTTCTCAGCATTGACTCTGGACCCCACAAAGGGCTAGATTTTACACTTTTATGCACATCGCCCAAATTATTTCGCCCAAATTATTTCCGGTGTGGGCGATGAAAATGGGTTTTCAGATGGCCGGCTTCTCGCCCATTCTCAAAGCACCTAGTCTTCATTTTTGAAATTGGGTGTTGTCACGAGCGATATGAAATGGGCGATAGCGTTAAATCTTGCTGACCTTCTGCCGTAAAGTGTCGCCGTCCTTAGCAATGGCATGGCAACGCTCGATTCCTGTGATTCAGGAGGTCAAGGGTCATCATGACATGCGCAGAAGAGGAGACAGAGAGTGAGGGAGCTGAGGGGGACTGAAGGCATGTGTGGCTGTGGTGTGTGCTTGTTTGGCTGTTGTGGGAGGCAAGAGCGAGATTCACCAGCAGCAAAAAGCCTACTAAGCACCAAGAACATAGTTGGCACTGAGTTTATGTCCAACAAATAAGATATAACATGGAAGCGATGGTGGAGGCCCTGGAGCTGGTAGCCAGAAACACTGTGGCAGAGGGCTCCCAGTCCCGGACCTGTCAAATGCAACAATGTGTGGCATGCTGAGACATACCGCAAATGTTGCCAGTTGAGGCCTGAAAAGAACCCGATGCGTAGAACGACAGTGCTGCGGTGACTTTGACCTCGATGGACAGTGCGGTCCTGATGGTGTTGGCAGGATGCAAATCTCCCCTTATGAGCTGGCATATCTCACTGATAACCTCTTTGTGGAAGCACATTCTCCGAAGGCAGGTGGTGTCGGGCAAGTTGAGGTAAGACAGCTTCTCCCTGTACTTGCGAGGGGTGTAACATCTGGTCCTCCTCATCAGTCTGTCACGTATAACATTTGTTGTGTATCTGTAAAGCATGCACTCCCATGTTCCGCCACCAGGGAGTGCATCCCTTGAAGTCCCAAAGGATCCCAGCATCCCTTGGGAGCACTGTATATAAGCCGGCCCCTGAGGCCTGTTCCTCACTCTGGAGTGCTTTAATAAAGACTGAGGTCACTGTTACTTTAACCTCCCTGTGTGCAGTCTCATCTGTGTTGTGAACACAATAACTGGCGACGAGTAAATGAATCCAATGCAAAGATGCAGCAAACTGTGGGCATCCTGGAGAAGTTCTCAGAGGGTGAGGACTGGGACGCCTATGTCGAACGGCTAGACCAGTACTTTGTAGCCAATGAGCTGGACGGAGAAGGAAGCACTGCAAAAAGGAGAGTGGTCCTCCTCAAGGTCTGCGGGGCACTGACCTACAGCCTCATGAAGAATCTTCTGGCTCCAGTGAAACCCACAGATAAGTCGTATGAGGAGCTGTGTACACTGGCTCGCGAGCATCTTAACCCGAGGGAGAGCGTGCTGATGGCAAGGTATCAGTTCTACACGTGCCAGCGATCTGAAGGTCAGGAAGTGGCGAGCTACATCGTCGAGCTAAGGCGACTTGCAGGACAATGTGAGTTTGATGGCTACCTGGAGCAAATGCTCAGAGATTTTTTTGTACTGGACATTGGCCACGAGACCATCCTACGAAAACTTTTGACTGTAGAGACACCGACCCTCAGCAAGGCCACTGCGATAGCACAGGCGTTTATGTCCACCAGTGATAACACCAAACAAATCTCTCAGCACACAAGTGATAGCAATGTTCATAAATTAACTGGAATTGTGCTTGCGAGCAGAAATGTACAGGGCAGAAACCACGAGTCTGCTACTGCCAGCAGGCCTCAGGTGACTCAGATGACTCAGAGTCCACAACAAAGGATGAATGCAAGGCAATTCACACCTTGTTGACGTTGTGGAGGCTTCCATTCAGCCTATTCATGCCACTTCAAAGGGTATGTTTGCAAGAGCTGTGGAACAATGGGGCACCTCCAACGAGCTTGCAGATGAGCTGCAAGCTCTGCAAAACCTGCTAACCACCACATGGAAGAGGCAGATCGGTCCATGGTGGATCAAAGCAATTTCAAGCCTCAGAGAGAGGAGGCAGATGCTGAAGTACATGGGGTGCACACATTTTCGACAAAATGTCCACTTATAATGCTAAATGTAAAATTGAATTGCTTACCCGTAGCCATGGAACTGGACACTGGCGCTAGCCAATCCATCATGAGTAAAAAGATGTTTGAGAGACTGTGGTGCAACAAGGCACTCAGACCAGCCTTGAGCCCCATCCACACGAAACTGAGAACGTACACCAAAGAGCTTATCACTGTCCTGGGCAGTGCCATGGCCAAGGGCACCTACGAGGGCATGTTGCACGAACTGTCACTCTAGATTGTCCCGGGCGATGGCCCCACACTGCTTGGAAGGAGCTGGCTGGGCAAAATCCGCTGGAACTGGGATGACATCCGAGCGCTATCACATGTCGATAAGGCCTCATGTACCCAGGTTCTCAACAAATTTCCTTCCCTTTTTAAGCCAGGCATTGGAAACATTTCGGGGGCGAAGGTGCGGATCCACTTGGTCCCAGAAGCATGACCCATCCACCACAAGGCGCGAGCGGTACCTCACATGATGAGGGAGAGAGTGGAAATCGAGCTGGACAGGCTGCAATGCGAGGGCATCATCTCCCCAGTGGAATTCAGCAAGTGGGTCAGCCCGATTGTTCCAGTACTCAAAAGTGATGGCACGGTCAGGATTTGCGGCGATTATAAAGTAACTATTAATCGTTTCTCGCTACAGGACCAATACTCGCTACCTAAGGCAGACGACCTATTTGCGACGCTGGCAAGAGGCAAGACGTCCACCAAGCTCGACCTGACTTCGGACTACATGATGCAGGAGCTGGAGGAGTCTTCGAAGGGTCTCACCTGCATCAACAAGGGACTGTTCATCTACAACAGATGCCCGTTTGGAATTCGGTTGGCTGCAGCGATATTCCAGAGAAACATGGAGAGCCTACTCAAGTCGGTACCACGCATGATGGTTTTTCAGGATGACATATTGGTCATGGGTCGGGACATCGTCGTGCACCTACAAAACCTGGAGGAGGTCCTCCAGTGACTGGATCGCATAGGGCTGCGGCTGAAGAGGTCGAAATGCGTCTTCATGGCAACAGAAGTGGAGTTTTTGGGGAGAAAGATCGCGACGGACGGCATTTGGCCCACAGACGCCAAGACAGAGGCTATCAGGAACGCTCCCAGGCCACAGAACGTCACGGAGCTGCGGTCGTTCCTGGGACTCCTCAACTATTTTGGTAACTTCCTACTGGAGTTAAGCACCCTCTTAGAGCCCCTACATGTGTTATTGCGTAAAGGTGAGAACTGGACATGGGGAAAAAAAACAAGTAATTGCTTTTGAGAAAGCCAGAAACATTTTATGCTCCAACACGCTGTTTGTATTGTATAACCCGTGTAAAAGACTTGTGCTCGCATGTGATGCGTCGTCGTACGGAGTCGGGTGTGTATTACAACAAGCTAACGTTGCGGGGAAGTTGCAACCTGTCGCCTATGCCTCCAGGAGCTTGTCTAAGGCCGAGAAGGCCTACAGCATGATTGAGAAAGAGGCATTAGTGTGTGTGTTCAGGGTAAAGAAAATGCATCAGTACCTGTTTGGCTGATCCGTGTCTTTCTAAATGAAGATTTATCCTGTCCTTCAGAATTTTTTCCAATAATTTTCCCACCACTGAGGTTAGGCTGACTGGCCTGTAATTACTCGGTCTATCCCTTTCCCCCTTCTTAAGCAAAGGTACCACATTAGCAGTCCTCCAGTCCTCTGGCACCACACCTGAAACCAGAAAAGATTGGAAAATGATGGTCAAAGCCTCTGCTATTTCCTCTTTTGCTTCGCTTAACAGCCTGGGATACATTTCATCCGGGCCTGGGGACTTATCCACTTTCAAAGCTGCTAAACCCCTTAATACCTCCTCTATCACTATGTTTATTTCATCTAATATTTCACACTCCTCCTTCCCAATAGCAGTGTCTGCATCACCCCTCTCCTTTGTGAACACAGACTCAAAGTATTCATTAAGAATCATACCCACATATTCTGCCTCCACATACAGATTACCCTCATGGTCTCTACACTTTCTTTAGTTATCCTTTTGCTCTTAATATATTTATAAAACATCTTTGTGTTTTCCTTGATTTTACTTGCCAAGAATTTTTCATGCTCTCTCTTTGCTTTCCTAATATCCTTTTTAATTTCACCCCTGCACTTTCTTTCCTCCTCCAGTGGTTCTGCAGTATTTAGCCCTTGGTATCTGTCATAAGCCTTCCTCTTTTTCTTTATCCTACTCTGTATGTCCCTAAACATCTAGGGAGCTCTAGATTTGTTAGTCCCACCCTTTTTCTTTAAGGGCACATATTTGGTCTGAACCTTATGGATCTCCTCCTTGGATGCTTCCCACTGCTCTGACACTGATTTACCTTCAAGTAGCTGTTTCCAGTCCACTATGGCTAAATCACCTCTCAGCTTAGCAAAGTTGGCTTTCCCCGAGTTAGAACTTTTATTCCTGGTCTAGCCTTGTCCTTTTCCGTAACTACCTTAAATCTAACTGAATTATGGTCACTAGCACCTAAATGCTCTCCCACTGATACACCTTCCACCTACCCAGCTTCATTCCCTAAAACTAAATCCAGAACCGCCCCCTCCCATGTTGGGCTTGCTACATACTGGCTAAAAAAGTTCTCCTGAATGCATTTTAGGAATTACACACACTCTATACCCTTCACACTAATTTTATCCCAGTTAATAATCGGATAGTTGAAATCCCCTACTATTACTGCCCTATAGTTTTTGCGCTTCTCAGAAATATGCCTACATATTTGCTCTTCTATTTCCCTCTCACTGTTTGGGGTTGTGGTGTCCCTGTACCGTACTACAAACTCACACGAGGCATGTACTGCAGACACAGTCACTACATGACCTTCACCTTTATTCCCAGGACCAAGGAGTGCTGACCCTGGGTGGGACCTCCCCTTTTATACCTGGAAACCCAGGTGAGGAGTGTCTCCCACAAGTTCACCCCCTGTGGTCAGGGTGTGCATTTCTAAGGTATAAGTACAGTGTACAGGAGTTGCATGAAGGTTACAGTTACATCAAGATTACCGTTGCATGATGGTTACATACATCACATCACCTTCCCCCTTATGTCTTTTTGTGTCAAAGGTGAAGTCTTTCAGGTGGTCGACGCTCTCTCGTGGAGCACCGCAGTTGTGGCTCTGGTGGCTGAGCCTCGGCATGCGTCTCTGTCACCTGAGGTGATTCCGGCCTGTCCAGGCTGGCCGCAGGGACTGTGCATGCTGTGGATTGAACTTGTTGCTCGCCCACTGGCAGTGGTGTGGGTGACATCTCATGCTCTTATTCAGGTTCCTCCGTGTCGATGCTGAAACTTTTCTTTACTTGGTCCAAGTGTTTGCGGCATATCTGCCCATTGTTTAGTCTGACCACTATGACCCTATTCCCTTCTTTGCCAATTATTGTGCCCTCAAGCCACTTGGGTCCCAAAGCATGGTTAAGAACAAATACCAGGTCATCCATTTCTATACACCTCCCCCTTGAGTTTCAATCATGGAACTCGGTTTGGGACTGGCGCTTGCCCTCAACAATGTCTGCCAGGGCTGGGTGAATGAGGGACAGCCGCGTTTTAAGCATGCGTCGAGTGCGGGCGGGACCTGTAGGCCAGCAGGAGGCGCGATAGGCGGTTCTGAAGGGAGGGTCCTTGGATGCGTAGCATGCCCTGTTTTATGACTAGGACCGCCCGTTCCGCCTGGCCATTGGAAGCCGGCTTGAACGGCGCTGTCCGGATGTGTTTGATACCATTGCCCAACAAACTCCTGGAATTCATGGCTGGTGAAACACGGGCCATTGTCGCTGACCAGGATGTCCGGCAAGCCGTGGGTTGTGAAAACTGTATGCAGACTCTCCACGGTGATGGATGTCGTGCACGGGTTTAATATGATGCACTCAATCTATTTCGAGTATGCATCGACAATGATCAGGAACATTTTCCCCATGAATGGGCCCGCATAGTCTATGTGAGTGGGGCCTCCCTGGGGGCATTGCCCAGCTGGGCACACGTCGTGCACCTGCGAACCCAGTGTTCCAGGTCTGAGTCAATCCCCGGCCACCATACATGTGACCGGGAAATGGCCTTCATTAACACGATGCCAGGGTGCTCGCTGTGGAGTTCCCTGATGAGCACTTCCCTGCCTTTCTGGGGCATGACTACCCGGCTGCCCCATAGCAGGCAGTCGGCTTGGATGGAGAGCTCATCCATTCATCTCTGAAAAGCTCTGACCTCCTCGGGGCACGCCCTGTGTGCGGGCGTCCAATCCCCAGTCAGGACAAATTTCTTTATCATGGATAGGAGGGGGTTTCTGTTGGTCCAGAGTTTGATCTAGCGGGCTGTGATGGGGGAGCCTGCGGTGTCAAAAGCCTCAACTGCCATGACCATCTCAGCGCTTTGCTCCGCTGCCCCTTCGGTGGTGGCCAGTGGTTTCAACCGCAAGCCTACCCGGTCTAGTCGGCTTAGCACCTCCTCCAGGTTGTGGAGGTGTTCCTCGGTGTCTCGACCCATTATAAGGATGTCGTCTTGGAATACGATTGTTTTCCAGGAATGGATTTGAGCAAGCTTTCCATGTTCCGCTGAAAGACAGCTGCCACCGAACGAATGCCAAACGGACACCTGTTGTAGATAAATAATCCCTTGTGCGTCGTGATGGTGATCAGAAGCTTGGATTCTTCAGCCAGTTCCTGAGTCATGTATGCTGAAGTGAGGTCCAGCTTCGTGAACAGCTTGCCACCTGCCAGTGTGGCAAAAAGGTCCTCCGCTCTCGGGAGCGGCTATTGATCTTACAGCGACACTCGGTTGATGGTGGCTTTGTAGTCGCCACAAATCCTGACCGAGCCATCTGCTTTAAGGACAGGAACGATGGGACTTGCCCAGTCGCTGAATTCAACGGCCGAAATTATGCCCTCTCTGAGCAGCCTGTCCAATTCACTTTCAATTTTCTCACGCATCACATACGGCACCGCTCTGGCTTTGTGGTGCACTGGTCTGGCGTCCGGAGTGATGTGTATCACTACTTTAGTGCTCTTGAACGTTCCGACACCGGGTTGAAACAGTGACCCGAATTTTTGTAGGACCTGTGAGCATGAACTTCGCTCCACAGATGAAATGGCATGCACATCCCCCCATTTCCAATTCATCTCGGCTAGCCAACTCCTCCCCAAGAGCGCGGGGCCATTTCGCGGGACGATCCAGAGTGGCAGCCGGTTCTGTGATCCATTATGTGTTACCACCAAGTTTGTACTGCCTAGCACTGGGATGATCTCTTTGGTGTACGTCCATAGCTGCGTGTCAATGCATTCCAGTTTGGGCCTGCTAGCTCTGTGTGGCCATAGTCTCTCAAATTGTTGGCCGCTCATAAGTGACTGACTAGCTCCCATATCCAGCTTCATGCACACCGGGATGCCATTCAATAAAACTTTCATCATCATAGGTGGCGTTTTAGTGTATGAGCTGTGGACGTCAGCCATGTGAACCCGCTGAACTTCAGCATCCATGGCTTTTCCCCAGGCATCATCCTGCATTGCAGACCCCTCGTCTGGTTCCTCTGTCTCACAGATTAGCCTCGCTACAGCCTCTTTGCACATCCTGGCCAAGTGTCCACTGACGTTACAAATCCTACAGGTATATTGCTTGAACCTGCAGCTTTTCGCAGTATGTCGACCCCCGCATCTCCAGCATGAGCTGAGATTGTTGTTAACAAAGGGACTGTTACCAGGCATTCCTCTCTGATTGCCCATTTGGTTGTTTCTAAGCACTCTGATGGTGGGTGTTAATATTCCCATCGTGGGACGCATTGTTCCTCGTGATGGCGTAAATTGCCGATCCCCTTTCCATTGTCCCTGTTGCGGGCCCACCCTAGAGTCTGTTGCTGCCTGGTCGGTTTCGATATGCCCTTGCCTGCCTGCGGGGTCCCTAGCCGCGTTCACAAGGTTAACTCCCTGGTCCCTCGCCACGTTGGGACCAGGGCTGCGTGCGTAAATTAGCTTGGTCTCCTCTTCCCCTGCCATGAAGGTCTGAGCTATCAACGCCGCCCCTTCTAAAGTCAAGTCCTTGGCCTCTATGAGCTTCCTGAAAATCCCGGCATGATTAATGCCCTCAATGAAAAGGTCGCTTAACATCTCCTCCCTGCAGGCGTCTGTGAACTTTCAGAGACTGGCCAAGCGCCGTAGGTCTGCAACGAAGTCCGAGATGTATTGTTCCTCCCGACGCTGGTGTGTGTAGAACTGGTGCCGGGCCATGTGTACGCTACTCGCCGACTTGAGATGCTCACTGATCAGCTGGCTGAGCTCTTCAAAGGACTTGTCCACTGGTTTTTGGGGTGTGAGCAGGTCTTTCATCAGCGCATACGTCTGTGGTCCGCTGCTGGTCAGTAGATGTGCCCTCCGCTTGTCAGCCGCTGTCGCTCCCAGCCAGTCCTTTATGACAAAGCTCTGCTGGAGTCTTTCCACGAAGTCGTCCCAGTCCTCGCCCACACAGTAACGTTCCTCTGTGCTACCGGTGGCCATCCTCGTGGTTCGGTGATTCCCGTTTCTCGTCACCAAATGTGGTGTCCCTGCACCGTACTACAAACTCACACGAGGCATGTACTGCACACACAGTCACTACGTGACCTTAACTTTTATTCCAGGACCAAGGAGTGCTGACCCTGGGTGGGACCTCCCCTTTTATACCTGGAAACCCAGGTGAGGAGTGTCTCCCACAAGTTCATCCCCTGTGGTCAGGGTGTGCATTTCTAGGGTATAAGTACAGTGTACACGAGTTGCATGAAGGTTACAGTTACATGAAGATTCCCGTTGCATGATGGTTACATACATGACAGGGGTCTATAGTACACTCCCAGCAGTGTGATCACCCCTTTTTTGTTTTTCAGTTCGACCCATATGGCCTCGTTTGAAGACCCCTCTAAAATATCATCCCTCCTCACAGGCACCTTCAACTTCGTCAGTATGAAGTTCGGGACCTGGAACGTCAGGACCCTCACGGACAATCCCAACAGCAACAGGCCAGAACGCCGCACCGCCATACTTGCCCAGGATCTCAGACGCTTTGACATTGACATTGCCACCCGAAGCGAGACCCGGCGAGCAGGGGAAGGCCAGTTGAAGGAACATAGTGGAGGTTACACCTTCTTCTGGAAAGGGAAACCAGAGGCAGAACGCTGCTTTCATGGAATCGGCTTTGCCGTGAAGAATGAGCTGGTCGACCGCCTCAAAAACTCCCCCTGTGGGGTTACCGAACGCCTCATGACTCTTCGTATTACCCTATCCCGGAACCAATGCGCCACAGTCATCAGTGTGTACGCCCCTACACTCAATGCAATGGATGAGGCTAAAGAGGATATTTATTCCAACCTCGAGACATCCTTGTCCCGCGTCCCCGCGGGCGACAAATTGATCCTCCTGGGTGACTTTAATGCCAGGGTCAGCAAAGACACAGCCCTCTGGGGCGGCGTGATTGGCAGAGAGGGGGTGGGGAAAGCCAACTCTAGCGGTACCCTACTCCTGACAAAATGTCTGGAACATGAACTCCTCATCACCAACACCCTATTCCGCCAGAGGGACAAATACAAGGCATCGTGGCAACATCCTCGCTCCAAACACTGGCACCTGCTTGACTATGTCATCGTCCGAGCCAGGGATCGCAAGGATGTGCGCATCACCCGTGTTGACGACTGCTGGACGGACCACCGCCTAATCCGATCCATCATCAACATTAACATTGCCCCAAAGCAGAGGGGACAGCAGAAGCAGTTCCGCAAAAAAGTTAATGCCGGGGCATTGAGAGACCCAACTAAGAGAACCCTATACAGCCAGCGCCTCACAGCCAATCTGGCGTGCCTTGATGACCCTGAGATGCTGAATCCCCATAGTGCTTGGTCTGCCCTCCAGGCCTCTATAACCAGTGCCTGTGAAGAGACACTTGGTCACTCAACCAGAAAACATTAGGACTGGTTTGATGAATATGATCAGGAAATCGAAGAACTAATAGATCGCAAGCGCAAAGCATTTCTGAGCCTCAAGCAACAAACCAACTCGGGAGCTGCAAAACAACATTACAGACGGCTCAAGGCTCAGGTCCAACAAAAAACCCGGGAGCTAAAGAACAGGTGGTGGATGGAGAAAGCACAGGAGATACAACAACTGGCCGACAGCCACGATATGCGAGGATTCTTTGCTGCACTCAAGGCCACCTACGGTCCAAACTCCCAAGACCACACCCCACTCCTGGCCAAGAACGGGGAAACACTCATCAAGGACACCGAGGCTGTCAGGGCCCGCTGGAAAGAGCACTTTGAAGATCTCCTCAATCGAGACTCTGCCTTTGACTCGAGTATTCTCGACTCCATCCCACAGCACGTGACCCGCCACTAACTCAGTGAAACTCCAACGTTGCATGAGCTAGGCAAAGCCATAAAATAGCTCAAGAATAACAAGGCTACGGGTGCGGATGGAATCCCTGCTAAGGTGCTAAAAAGTATGGCGGAGAGGCGCTGTTGGCGCAGATACATGATCTCATCTCTCTCCTCTGGAGGAAGGAGAGCATGCCAGGAGAGCTCAGAGATGCAGTGATTGTGACCATTTTTAAAAAAGGGGACAAGTCTGACTGCGGCAACTACAGGGGAATCTCCCTGCTTTCAGCCACTGGGAAAGTTATCGCTAGAGTTCTCCTCAATCGTCTTCTCCCTGTGGCCGAGGAGCTCCTCCCGGAATCACAATGCGGATTTTGTCCCCTATGGGGCACAACAGACATGATCTTTGCAGCGTGACAGTTGCAGGAAAAATGCAGGGAGCAGCGCCAGCCCTTATACATGGCCTTTTTCGATCTTACAAAGGCCTTTGACATTGTCAACTGTGAGGGTCATTGGAGCGTCCTCTTCAATTTCGGATGCTCCTAAAAGTTTGTCAACATCCTTCGCCTGCTTCACGATGACATGCAGGCCGTGATCCTTACCAACGGATCCATTACAGACCCAATCCACGTCCGGACCGGGGTCAAACAGGACTGCGTCATCACTCCAACCCTCTTCTGAATCTTCCTCGTTGCCATGCTCCACCTCACAATCAACAAGCTCCCCGCTGGAGTGGAACTATACTACAGAACCAGTGGGAAGCTGTTTAACTTACGCCATCTTCAGGGCAGGTCCAAGATCACCCCAACCTCTGTCATTGAGCTGCAGTATGCGGACGACACCTGCGTCTGTACACATTCAGAGGCTCAACTCCAGGATATAGTCAATGTATTCACTGAGGCACATGAAAGCATGGGCCTTACGTTTAACATCCATAAGACAAAGGTCCTCCACCAGCCTGTCACCGCCGCACAGCACTGTCCTCCAATCATCAAGATCCTCGGCGCGGCCCTGGACAACGTGGATCAGTTCCCATATCTCGGGAGCCTCTTATCAACAAAGGCAGACATTGATGCGGAGATTCAACATCGTCTCCAGTGCGCCAGTGCAGCCTTCGGCCGTCTGAGGAAAAGAGTGTTTGAAGACCAGGCCCTCAAATCTACCACCAAGCTCATGGTCTACAGGGCTGTAGTAACACCCGCCCTCCTCTATGGATCTGAGGCATGGACGATGTATAGAAGGCACCTCAAATCACTGGAGATATATCACCAACGATGTCTCCTCAAGATCCTGCAAATCCCCTGGGAGGACAGGCGCACCAACATTAGTGTCCTCGACCAGGCTAACATCCCCAGTATTGAAGCACTGACCAATGCTTCAATTGGTCAGCTTCGCTGGGTAGGACACATAGTTCGCATGCCAGATACGAGACTCCCTAAGCAAATGTTTTATGCGGAGCTCCTTCATGGTAAATGAACCAAAGGAGGATAACGGAAACATTATAAGGACACCCTCAAAGCCTCCCTGGTAAAGTGCGACATCACCACTGACACCTGGGAGACCCTGGCCGAAGACCGCCCAAGGTGGAGAAAGTACATCTGGGAGGGCGTCGAGCTCTTCGAGTCCCAACGCAAGGAGCATGAAGAGGCCAAGCGCAGGCAGCGGAAGGAGCGCGCGGCAAACCAGCCCCACCGACCCCCTCCTTCGACAAATGTCTGTCCCACCTGTAACAGGGTCTGTGGCTTTCGTATCGGACTGTTCACCCATCAAAAAACTCACTTTGGGAGTGGAAGCAAGTCTTCCTCGATTCCGAGGCACTGCCTGTGATAAGTGTAATAGTTTCTTTCATCAATACCATGACCCTCCTTCCTTTTTACCCCCCTCTCTATCCTGTCTGAAGATCCTGTAACCAGAAATGTTGAGCTGCCATTCCTGCCCCTTTTTTAGCCATGTCTCTGTAATAGCCTATAATAGGTTATAATATCGTACTCCCAAGTGTCTACCTGTGTTCTCAGCTCATCTGCGTTATTCACTATACTCCTTGCATTGAAATATATACCATTTAGTACAGGCAAACCTCGTTGTTGACTACTATCTAGCCCCTGTTTCCTCTGTCCTTCTAATTTACTTTCTATGTTTTTGTTTTCCAATACCAGTTTTTCTTCCCTCCCTACTGATTCTAGTCTCAGGTTCCCATCCCCCTGCCAAGCTAGTTTAAACCCTCCCCAACAGCACTAGCAAACCCCCCGCGAGGATATTGGTCCCAGCTCTGTTGAGGTGCAACCCATCCGGTTTGTTCGGGTCCCACCTTCCCCAGAAACGGTCCCAGTGCCTCAGGAATCTCAAGCCCTCCCTCCTGCACCAACTTTCCAGCCAGGTATTCATCTGCTTTATCCTCCTATTTCTGTACTCACTAGCACGTGGCACCAGGAGTAATCCGAAGATTACTACCTTTGAGGTAAGCTTTCTAGTCTGTCTCCAAGCTCGCTAAACTCTGTCTTTCTTTCTACCTATGCCATTAGTACTGATATGAACCACGACCTCTGGCTGTTCATCCTCTCCCCCCAGAATGCCCTGCAGCTGTTCGGTGACCCTGGCACCAGGGAGGCAACATACCATCCTGGAGTCACGTCTGCAGCCGCAGAAACGTGCCACTAATATAGCTAACCATTAAAAACACAAGGCTCTGTACTGTTATTTTAAAAGTATAACTTGTGTTGGAAGAAACTGGGTGGTTTTAGACTAATCATTCCTCTGAATTGTACAGCGCTTCAGCTCGCAACAACCGATTGAAGCCGTAAAGTAAATGTTCCGCTTGATCCAATCCACGAACCGAACCATACTCCGCACTTACACCAGGCACTATCATTCCCACATTGTCTTGCATATTATTTAAACATAACCTGCAGAAAATATATAGGGACCAAAGGTAATAAGTGCGTTCAGCAAGATATAAACATTTCATGCAAAATTAAGATATTACAGTTAGATAATGTCAAGGTACAACCTATGCCTAAAGACGAAGTAGACAACCTTGTAAAGAGCTGCAAAGGCTTCGAGAAGTTCTTCCACCATGTCTTCCCGCCTTGCTGTGAGGCTTCGATGACATCTTCCATGACGTTCCATATTTGCTGCTGTGTTCACTCACTGATAATTTCCTGACATTGGCATCTTTCCACCTTGTTGCGGCTTCCACTACCTTTTAAATGGTCAGGTTAACAACGGTGTTCTTCGATTTGTTTCTTTGAGTCTCCAATTTTCTCCGCTCTTCTTCCAAAGATGCTGGGTCTTTGACGGGGTACAGTTCCACAGGTGCTAACTATACTTTATTACTTCACCCAACTGGCCAGGCCTTTCTTTATCTGTGAACCTAAATATTGAGTGATGCTGAGCTATCTGCTGAGTGTCAGCTATAGCCAAGTGGGTAGCACTCTTGCCTCTAAATCAGAAACTTGTGGGTTCATGTCCCACTCCAGGGACTTAAGCACAAAAAAATCTAGGCCGACACTCCAGTGCAGTGCTAAGGAAGCACTGCACTATCTGAGGCCCTGTCTGATTTCTCAGATGGATGCAAAAAGATCCCATGGCATTGTTTCAAAGAAGAGCAGGAGAGTTATCCCCAGTGTCCTGGCCAATATTTATTCCTCAATCAAAAAAACAGATTATCTGGTCATTATCACATTGCTATTTGTGGGAGCTTGCTTGTGTACAAATTAGCTGCCGTGTTTCCCACCTTACAATAGTGACTACACTCCAAAAGAACTTATCTTAATTGGCTGTAAAGTGCTTTGAGATGTCCGGTGGTCGTAAAAGGCGCTCTTTTAATCCAAGTCTTTCTTTTTTTCATTTTTATCTGTCCAACGGACAACACAAGCAATTTTTAAACCTAGTTTGACCAGGACCACTTAAAGAATTCTTTCACCTTCTTGCTCTATCAGAGCTCACACAACCTCTTGCTCTTTCTCTGACCATGTCTTTATTTCCTGCCACTGGAAATGTGCGGAGTGCACAGCATAGTAACGAGTCTGAACACAGTCAGTCAGGAAACTGACACCCTCCTGGCCCCTGCGCTGAAAACCCAGTCACAGCTTGCTGGTCAGGTTATAACCGTCACAATCAGCAGGCAGGGATGTTCAAGTTAATGGATGGTTGAGCCTCAGCTCTTATGTTTTTTAGTTCATTCCTGGGATGTAGGCATCGCTGGCAAGGCCAGCATTTATAGCCTATCCCTAATCGCCCTTCAGAAGGTGCTGCTGAGCCACCTTCTTGAACTACTGCAGTCCTAGTGGTGAAGGTACTCCATAGTGCTGATTGGGAGGTAGTTCCAGGATTTTGACCCAGCGACGATGAAGAAACGGCGATATATTTCCAAGTCAGGATGGTGTATAAATTGGAGGGGAACTTGTTCCCATGCGCCTGCTGCCCTATTCCTTCTAGGCGGTAGAGGTCGCAGGTTTGAGAGGTGCTGATGAAGAAACCTTGGCGAGTTGCTGCAGTGTATCTTGTAGATGGTACATAATGCAGCCACGGTGTGCCAGTGGTGGAAGGATTGAATGTTTAAGGTGGTGGATGGGGTGCAAACAAGCGGGCTGCTTTGTCCTGGATGGTGTCAAGTTTCTTCAGTGTTGCTGGAGCTGCATTCATCCAGGCTGTTATATATGTAAACTTGTATTTACTCTGTACAGCCACCAGAGGGCTCATCCCCTGGAGTCTGAAGGGATCCCACAATCTCTTGGGAGCACAGGTACTTAAGGAGGCCTCACAGGCTGGAGAGGCACTCTGGAGACTTGCAATAAAAGTCTAAGGTCACACTTTACTTTGAGCTCACAGTGTTCAGTCTGACTCTTTCTCCATAGACTACAACTGGTGACGAGATAGATAGCGAATCCAAAGATGCAGAGAACAGTGGGCATCTGGAGAAATTCTCGAAGGGAGGTGATTGGGAAACTTTTGTGGAGCAACTCGACCAATACTTCGTGGCCAACGAGCTAGATGGGGAAGAGAGCGCTGCCAAACGAAAGTCGATTCTCCTCACCATCTGTGGGGCACCAACGTATGGCCTCAGGAAGAACCTGCTCACTCCAGCGAAACCCACAGAGAAATCGTACGCCGATTTGTGCACACTGGTCCGAGAGCATTTGTACCCGAAGGAAAGCGTTCTGATGGCGAGGTACTGGTTCTACACCTACAAAAGGTCTGAAGACCAGGAAGTGGTGAGCTAAGACGCCTTGCAGGACATTGTGAATTTGAAGGACATTTGGAGCACATGCTCAGAGACTTTTTTGTACTTGGCATTGGCCACGAAACCATACTTTGCAAACTTTTGACTGTAGAGACCCCAACCTTGAGTAAGGCCATAGCGATAGCCCAGGCGTTCATTGCCACCAGTGACAATACGAAGCAAATCTCTCAGCACACAAGTGCTGCTACAAGTACTGTGAACAAAGTGATGTTGTTTTCGAATCGTAACGTACAGGGCAGGTCACACATACCTGCAGCTATACGTCCGCAGATGTCTCAGAGTCCACCATCAAGGGTGATGAATGCAAGGCCATTAACACCTTGCTGGCGCTGCGGGGGAGATCATCCTTTCCATTCATGCTGATTCAAAGAGTATGTTTGCAAGGGCTGTGGAACAATAGGACACATCCAACGAGTGTGTAGGCAAGCTGCAAAGCCTGTTAAACCTGCAAACCACCATGTTGCAGAGCAGGACAGATCCACGGAGGATCACGGCGAACCAGAGCCTTAGATCGAGGAGGCAGAGGTACATGGGGTGCACACTTTCACCATGAATTGTCTCCTGATAATGCTGAATGTTAAACTAAATGGACTCATGGTGTCAATGGAGCTGGACACGGGCGTGAGCCAGTCCATCATGGGCAAAAAGACTTTCGAAAGGTTGTAGTGCAACAAGGCCTCAAGGCCAGTCTTAACTCCAGTTCGCATGAAATTAAGAACTTACACGAAAGAACTGATACCTGTAATCGGCAGTGCTATTGTAAAGGTCTCCTACGATGGAGCAGTGCACAAGCTACCACTCTGGGTGGTACCAGGCGATGGTCCCACACTGCTCAGCAGGAGCTGGCTGGGAAAGAAACGCTGGAACTGGGACAACTTCCGAGCACTATCGCCCGCTGACGACACTTCATGTGCCCAGGTCATAAACAAATTTCCTTCGCTGTTCGAACCAGGCATCGGGAAATTCCAAGGAGCAAAAGTGCAGATCCACCTAATTCCGGGGGCACGACCCATCCATCACAAGAGAGCAGTACCGTACATGATGAGAGAAAGTGTAGAGATCGAGCTAGACCGGCTGCAAAGAGAGGGCATCATTTTCCCGATCGAGTTCAACGAGTGGGCCAGTCCAATCGTCCCAGTCCTCAAGGGAGACGGCACCGTCAGAATCTGTGGCGATTACAAAGTAACTATCAATTGTTTCTCCCTGCAGGACCAATACCCACTACCAAAGGTCGATGAACTCTTTGCAACGTTGACAGGAGGAAAGACGTTCACGAAGCTGGGTCTGACTTCAGTCTACATGACGCAGGAACTGGAGGAATCATCGAAGTCCCTCACCTGCATCAACATGCACAAAGGTCCTTTTGTTTATAACAGATGCCCATTTGGAATCCGATCGGCGGCGACGATATTCCAGAGAAACATGGAAAGCTTACTGGATGACATCTTGGTCACAGGGCAGAACACAGTCGAGCATCTGCAGAACCTGAAGGAGGTTCTTAGTCGACTCAACCACGTGGGGCTCAGGTTAAAACGCTCGAAGTGTGTTTTCCTGGCCCCTGAAGTGGATTTCCTGGGAAGGAGGATTGCGGCGGACGGCATCAGGCCCACCAACGCGAAGATGGAGGCAATCGAGAATGCACCGAGGCCATAGAATGTGACGGAGCTGCAGTTGTTTCTGGGACTCCTGACCTACTTTGGCAACTTCTTACCGGGTCTCAGCACAGTGTTAGAACCACCACATATCTTACTATGAAAAAGGGACGAATGGATTTGGGGAAAAAGCCAAGAAAATGCCTTTGTAAAAGCGAGAAAATTGTTATGCTCAAACAAATTGCTTGTGTTGTATGATCCGCGTAATCGTTTGGTAATAGCATGTGATGCGTCGTCATATGGCGTCGGGTGTGTCTTGAAACAAGCTAATGATTTCGTGAAATTGCAACCGGTTGCCTATGCATCCAGGAGTCTGTCTAAGGCTGAAAGAGCCTACAGCATGATTGAGAAAGAAGCGTTAGCGTGTGTCTATGGGGTAAAGAAAATGCATCAATACCTGTTTGGGCGAAAATTCGAATTGGAAAGTGACCTTAAGCCACTTATGCCCCTGTTCTCCGAGAGTAAAGGGATAAATACCAACGCATTGGCCCGCATCCAGAGATGAATGCTCACGTTGTCCGCATACAACTACGCCATCCGCCACAGGCCAGGCACAGAAAACTGCATCGATGCTCTCAGTAGGCTGCCATTGCCTACCACGGGGGTGGAAATGGCGCAGCCCGCAGATCTAGCCATGGTTATGGAAACATTTGAGTGTGAGCAATCACCCGTCACTGCCCGGCAGATCAAAACCTGGACAAGCCAGGACCCCTTATTATCTCTAGTCAAAAGCTATGTGTTTCATGGGAGCTGGTCCAGTGTCCCAGTGGAAATGCAGGAAGAGATAAAGCCGTTCCAGTGGCGCAAAGATGAAATGTCTATATAGGCAGATTGCCTTCTGTGGGGCAATCGAGTAGTGGTCCCCAAGAAGGGCAGAGACACCTTCATCAATGACCTCCACAGTATCCACCCAGGCATCGTAATGATGAAAGCGATAGCCAGATCCCACGTGTGGTGGCCTGGTATCGATGTGGACTTAAGAATCCTGCTTTCACAGATGTAATACATGCTCACAGATAAGCAATGTACGCAGGGAGGCGCCGCTAAGTTTATGGTCTTGGCCCTCCAAACCGTGGTCTAGGGTACATGTCGACTATGCAGGCCCATTCTCGTGATTGTAGACACATACTCCAAGTGGATTGAATGTGAGATAATGTTGGCTAGCACGTCCGCTGCCACTACTGAAAGCCTGCGGGCCATGTTTGCCGCACAAGGCCGACCCGATGTCCTGGTGAGCGACAATGGGCCATGTTTTACCTGTGCTGAGTTCAAAGAATTCATGACCCGTAATGGGATCAATAATGTCACATCTGCCCCGTTTAAACCAGCGTCCAATGTCAAGCAGAGAGAGCAGTGCAAACCATCAAGCAAGGCTTGAAGAGGGTAACTGAAGGCTCACGGAAGACTCGCCTATCCTGCTTGGCTGCCGCACGAGACCACACTCACTCACTGGGATCCTACCTGCTGAACTGCTCATGAAAAGAGCACTTAAGACAAGGCTCTCGTTAGTTCACCCTGATCTACATGAACAGGTAGAGAGCAGGTGGCTTCAACAAAGTGCATACCATGATAGCGTAAATGTGTCACGCGAGATTGAAATCAATGATCCTGTATTTGTATTAAATTATGGACAAGGTCCCAGGTGGCTTCCGGCACTGTCGTGGCCAAAGAGGGGAGCAGGGTGTTTTGAGTCAAACTTTCAAATGGACTTATTCACCGGAAACACTTGGACCAAATCAAACTCAGATTCACGGACTATCCTGAGCAACCCACCTTGTCCCTACCTTTTTTGATCCCCCAACATACACACCAGTGGCAACCGGCACCACGGTTGACCACGAAGCAGAACCCATCATCCATAGCAGCCCAGCAAGGCCCAACACATCAGGCAGCCCATCAAGGCCAGCTGCACAGCAGCCCAGCAAGGGCCCAACAAATGATTCAACAACATCAGCTTTCACACCGAGACTATCAACCAGGGCAAGAAGAGCCCCAGATTGACTCACATTGTAAATAGTTACACTATTGACTTTCGGGGGGGTGGGGGTGGGGTGGGGGGAGTGTTGTTATATATGTAAACTTGTATTTACTCTGTACAGTCACCAGAGGGCTCATCCCCTGGAGTCCCAAGGGATCCCACAATCCCTTGGGAGAACAGGTATTTAAGGAGGCCTCACAGGCTGGAGAGGCACTCTGGAGACCTGCAATAAAAGACTAAGGTCACACTTTACTTTGAGTTCACAGTATTCAGTCTGACTCTTTCTCCATACACTACACAGGCAAGTGGAGATTATTCCATCACACTTCTGACATGTGTCTTGTAGATGGCGGAAAGGCTTTGGGAAGTCAAGAGCTGAGACACTCGCCGCAGAATACCCACCATCTGACCTGCTCTTGTAGCCACAGTATTAATGTTGCTGGTCCAGTTAAGTTTGCTGTCAATAGTGACCCCAGGATGTTTATGGTGGTGGATTCGGCGATGATAATGCCGTTGAATGTCAAAGGGAGGTGGTTAGACTCTTGCTTGTTGGAGATAGTCATTGCCTGGCCCCCGTCTGGCCCCATGCATTAATGTGGCCCTACAAGTATCCATTGAGATTTCAGGACTGAGATCCTGTCACAGAAATCATTGATATAAAATAAGAAATGGGTAGCAGAAATAAATTAAATTGGTTTAAATGGCTTCAGTTCCTAAAGATATGATCAATGAGATGATATTTCAGGATCGGTGAAAACTTTACAAAGCAGGTGCAATGAATGTTTAGCTAGGACTGGTCGAAGTGAGTTTGTATTTTAGAATGATATTTGCTTCCTGTTGTGCTAACATAGCCCCATCATTAAGGATCATATGAAACAGGTGAATCTTGGTTATACTCTGGTTGTGCTATTATAATGTAATTCAGTCGAAGTAAAATATATTCAATACAACATTAAAGCTCTTAAAATTACACCACTAGTCCAACCAGCAACCTCTTTGCTATAAATTTGAAGAGATGATTCAGTTGGTTGTGGCTGTTGATCTTGCCTGGGGAAAGTCTGGCTGCCAACTGCTAAATTGCTCTCTGTTCTTTGTCTTCTAAACATATCTGAATAAGACAAAACATTAATTTTAGTTACTAAGCAGGTGAAAATTTAATTTCTGAGGAAATAACTTATCTTATTCCAAAATACAAATATAAACAATCCTTTTTTTAATGTTCTTCCTTCCTTCGTGCTCTTCTGAAAGCTTTGGCTCCTTGCTGAAGTATAGTTCCACTGCGCCAGTACCTCATCCAAGTGTTTGTCTTGTCAGTGTTATTTGAGTCTAATTTTGTTTTCATCTGATCTCCACAAACACAAATCTAATCGAACTGGACAGCCTTCAGGAGTTTTAACTCTAACCAATTTAACCCCCCCCCCCTTTAACGCCTCACTGCAGGCACGCTCCCCAAACGTGAAATTTAGTGTTGAACCTCAAAGATTTGATAGCAGCGTTAAATCATGGCATTGGATACTTACCTGGATGCGCTAAATGGGCCATTAAGCGTGGGCTCAACATCCAGGACTTGGGCATTATTTGAAGCTGCGCCACATAGTGGCGCCACCTGGATTGAATTGAGACGTTGATTGGCCGCCTCAACGCCTTGTTGCTATATTCGCTCCCTATGCACTCACTCAAGAGCATGTGGATGGCAGACCTTGCAGCAGCAGCTTGTCAGCGTGCCCATCGGATCATGGATGCTGCAGTGGATGTACTCCTTGATGCCCTGGAGAGACGTCGGCAGGTGCTGAAGACAGAGGCTGGGAGGAGACCCCAACCCCAAACATACCGAAGACTATGGAGGGAGATAGCAGAGCAAGTGTCTGCGCGTGACGTGGTGCCAACGACAGCGATGCAATGTCGGAAAAAGTTGGAACGACCTGACATGGATAGTGAGGGTGAGTATCTTTAATTTCAACTTCAACATGCTATGCTCTCACCTCAATGTGCACTCTCTGCTCAATGTAGTGTTTCAAAATCCATGTTCTAAGTGGGTGAGGCTACAGTCAAGGTTCCCATTTGCAGCCTCACCCACTGCAACAGCCTACATGCCTGTTAACCTTGCTGCTCGGCTCTGCAGACCTACCCCTCATGTTGTTTACTTCTCAGTCTTCATATGTGTCTCAAAGACAGTACCCTCCCCATTACTGTGAGGTCCTGTTATTCTAATTCAAGCATTGTCACAGAAAGTCGACACTGCAAATGGTAATTACATCGAGCTGTGAAGACTGTCATGAAGTAAAATATACTAAACATCGAGCTGTGAAGACTGTCATAGAATAAAACGTACTAAACATTGAGCTGTGAAGACTCTCATAGAATAAATGGTAGTAAAGTATGTAAGGCACTTGGGACACACTGATTCCAACTTTCTGTTTTATGTTACAGGCGAAGCTCGCCCACAACCGACGGGAGCAAATGCGGACTGGTGGAGGGGAGCCAGACCTCCAAGTGCTCAGTCCGTTCGAGGAATGGATAGCTGCCCTGATGGGTATGTAAGTTGATGCGATGGCGGTGGGTGTGGCCGACCCTCCTCGGGACAGTCACGGTATGTTTGAGTTCCGCTGCAGCGACCTGCAGGGCACTTGGCCCTGACACCATCAATGTGCAGCTATTTCCATGAGACTGGCATTCACGAATTCCTTTCCCGCTCTTGATCCCCTCCCCTGCATATAACCGCTATTTTGTGTTTGTGCTTTCAGATAATCAGCCAGATCTACTGGGCCTTCTCGGGTGCTGATGGTGGTGATGACCCAGAGGGTGAGGAGGAGCAGGAGGACGACACCTCCTTCGACCTCACGCAGGAGGCTGTGCCGTCGGACAGCGGGGCCAGCAGCGCTGCTGACCAAGGGGTATCGGGGGAGGCGGAGGTGGGTGATGCTCCGGGACCCAGTGACCTCCAGCAACACCACTAGGGAGGGGAAGCCCGGGGGCCAGCTCCCCGGAGGGTGAATGCATGACTGAGTAATGCTCAGCAACACTCTTGATGACGAGCCCGACATAGACGTTGTCTCAAGACAATCCCTGCAGTTGCACAGCAATCTGCTGGGTGCACTAGCAAGGGTGCCACAGAGTCTTGATGCACTAGCTGTGAGAATAGAGGAGTTCGTCTCAACTGTTGCTCATGCCTCTCAGCAGCCCACTGAGCCCAACCTTGGTAGATACCAATCGATGCTGGATGCAAACAGTGACCATGGGGTCCCAGACATGGTGGCATGGGTTATGGCTAATGCTGCAGTGGCCATTGAGCACCAGGCTGATGCTATTGTAGGCCTTCAAACTAAAATTTCATCAGTGCGTGGTGTCCTGAGTCAGCTCTCTGGTATACTGCAGTTGCAGAGGCAAATCGATTCAACGGATGCACTGACTGCTGCTATCCGGTCTGGGGCCCCATCAGTTGATCGGGAACCTAACCTTGGTGACCCAGCACAGGATTCTGACCTCACCCAGATTTTTGCTGATGATGATGCTCTGTCCCGGGGGAGTATCAGCCTGTTGGGCCAATTGGACCATGATGTCCTTTCTGAGGATGATATCATTCCGCCTTCGCAGTTGCCGCTCTCCGCACCCCATCCACAACAGAGTACTTCCAGCCATGCTGAGGTAATGCAGTCCACAGCTGGGTCTTCTAGGGCCCGATCTGGTCATGGACGTCCTGCTCGGCCATCATGTGTGGCTGCGGATCAAAGCCGACTGCCAGCCTTGCTGAAGGCCCTGAGACTCCACTGCTGAGGAGCAGTAGGTGTGGGAGGGGGGAAAAGGGAAGTGGTCGTAAAGCTCTCTTTAAGGCAAGGTAAAGACCTTTGTGAAGGTGGCCACATATGCTGACCTTGTGAAGATATGAGCTTTTAACATTAGTTGCACTTGTATGACGCACCAAACATTTGATTCATAGTCAACAAAGATGGCTAGCTGGTTGGAATGTGAGTTCATGTAAATTGTTGCACTTGGATGAACGACCCCACAATTGTTTGGTACTCATCAGAGATGGCTACCTTGTTGTCTTGTGGTTGTCTTGTGGTTGTTTTCACCACACATGATTTATGTTTGCAATAAAGCAAGTTTGGATTGTTCACATGATGAGGCACTTATTATTTATGACAGAGGGCTGCAGGGTGTTTGGTGATGTGTTGAGTTGATGCCAAGGTGTATAGATTGACTATTGGGCATATCAAGACTCATTCATTGGAATCGATGAGTGATGAGTCTTTGACGAGCTGTAAGGGGTGGTTTTCAGGGGGTCAGCTTTCCCTTCTGACCTTATATGAGTGGTTTCGAATCGCTCCCACACCCTTGGTTCGAGACTCTGGAATTATGAAGGGACTGTGAAAGACTTGGACAGACAATCGGTTTCAAGGTAAGAAGCAGATATGGCTTTATTGTGTTTAAAAAGAAGTAAAAGGCATACCTTTAATAACACACACAGAATAGTGATACCAATACACACTGAGGGGTACAACACATTGAATAAATTGTCAAAATATAGCCTGTGGGGAAAAGAATACAGCTTAAACTCTAAATGGGGTAAAGAGGAGAATGCAGATACATTTACACAAGTTATCCCAGCCTCCCCCCTCCCAATTCCCCTAACTAACTAAATTATAGCTCTGGGGGTTCAGGGGCTATGCTCACCAATCCCTTTTGACAGTTGCCGGTGGTTCACTGCATTTTGCCTTCTAGGCGAGCCGTACCCCGGATGGAGGAGAGGACTTCGGACTGCGTAGTCTTCAGTTGGGGTGAGTCCGTTGATGCGGCAAGTCACGTTTTGGATGTATGGGGTAAGTACCCACTTTCTTTGGTTAGGTATAGTTTTAGTAAGTCCTTTTAGGTAATTTCTCACCCGTTGGTCGTTCAGAAGTAGATTGTAGAGCGGAAATAAATGTCAATTCTTCGGTTTTTGCTGAGTTGGTTTCGGTTGGTCATTTTGCTGGTTGTGGTGGCCCGGGTTGTCAATTTGGTTGCTGACAACCTTCCGTTTCGTGGGCCTCTTGCTGTCGGCGTGCTTAGTCGATCCTTGATGGTTTCTTGTAGTTTTCTCCACTACTCCATTTCTTCACTCCCCACCTCCTGCTGCTTTTTTTTCCCCTTGTAAAACTGGGAATAGATATACCCCAAAAAGGCTTCCTTATCGCCCGCCAAATCTGGCCCAGCTCTTTGTTTCAAGGGAGCTGCTCATTAGTTTTGAGCTCTCTTCTTTGTCAGAATTTGGTGGGCTCGTTCAGCAGTAATTTGATTACGATGTGGTAATGTGGAAAGTCACCAGTTGGCATTGTTGAAGCAGCGTTTAAACTCTTGGGCCATTTGGCTGGGCCCATGATTTCTATAGGCCAATAGCACATGCATACCAATAATGGTCTCCGGTGATTAGCCTGCTAGCTCTTGATGCGTTTATGTCCTAGGGAGCAAATTTTTCATGCCTCACAGTTCTTGTTAGTTATCGATTGACTCATTCTCCCAGACAAATTGAATTAGCTCCAATACCCAATTCCTGAGTGAAGTCCCACCCTCTGGCAGTCTGTTCCAACATGTTCCTTTAGAGATCTTAAACTTGTAAAGCTCTGAGGTATCTTCCTCAGAGTTTTTCCTAGGATACCAAAATGTTAATTGAGTTCCAAATTAAATTCCCTTTTCTATGAGTCCAAACACTGGGGGGGGGGGGGGGGGGTCTCCATGAATGCATCCCCTTTTATCCCCGCAGGCCTCGTCTGCCCTTTAAACTCATTTGTGTCCCTAAGTTTTTCTTTCCATTTTAAAAGTCCAAAAAGGGATTCTTCTCCTCTGCAGGGGAAAGGTACAAGGAATCTTTGCGAAATATTGGTAAATTACACAGAGCAGCCCTTCCAGCCACAGCACTGTCATGCTGCCTCCTCCTTCGGTGAGGATCCTCGTCTTCCTTATCATCGTCATCCTCTTCCTGAGGTGGATCATCCATCCCTGGCGGTAATGGCTGGGCCCTCATAATGGCTAGGTTGTGCAGCATGCAGCAGACAACGGTGATCATGGAGACTCTATCAGGTGAGTACTGCAATGCCCCTTCAGAGAGGTGAAAGCAGCGAAAACGCTAATTCAGATCCCCGATAGTTTTCTATCGGGTTATGGTATGGCTGGTGTTGTAGCGCTGCTCAGCACGGGTGGTGGAATTGTGGAGGGGTGTCATCAGCCAGGAGGCCACACCATATCCTTTGTCACCCTGAAGCCAGACACGGTGGCTTGAAGAGTTGTGGCACACTGGTCTCCCACAAGATGAAGGCATCGTGGCATTGACAGCGAGGATCATCTGCCTGTGATCTCAGACCAGCTGTACATTTAGGGAATGGAACTTCTTGCAATTACGAAAGATCTCTCCATTGTGGAGCGGGGACGTCAATGCCACATGCATACAATCAATGGCTCCTTGAATCCTGGGGAAGCCTGCTAGCCTGGCAAAGCTGCTGTAGAGAGCGTCGGTCACCTGGTGAATGCAGCAATGTACTGCAATCTGCGAGATGTTGCATATATCGCCTCCAGGAGATTGGAAGGTGCCAGTACCATCGAAGTTCAGTGCTACTGTCACTTTCACTGTCACTGATAGTGAGGTCCTAGTGCCGATGTCAGCTGCCAGGTATGTCCGTAGGAGGTTGTAAAGCTCTGTGACCACGTCCTTGTGGAACCTCAGCCTTCTTAAGCACTGCTCCTCGGACATCTCAAGAGAAGAGTAATATGCGTGGTAAACCCTATGTGTGTACAGCCCCCTTCCCCGCTGTCTGGGTCCTCTCCTCTGGGGAAGATCCACATTTGCCATTAGCTGTCTCTGCAGCCGGCACCTTTCAAGTCAGCGCCGCAGGACAACGTGGTGTGCCATCACTGCCCCCATCAATTGGCACAGGTCACAGCGAGATAGAGATTTCAAAGTTAGCTGAGATGGCAGCCAATGTGACCCAGAAGTCAATCTGACGAGTCAGCAGCAGTGCGACGCGCCAACACCCTACTGTCTATGTGAGCATCAAACGCAGCACTGACCAAGACCTCTGAGCTCCAGCTGCAACTTCGTTTAAATAATGCCCCCAATTAGTTTCCCAACTTTTTCAGGCGTCATGGATGCCAGCCATTAAGTGAGGCGGCAAAAGTGAATGTGGCGAGAAGAGCGCCAAGGAGGCGTGCACGCATACTGATGTACTGACATCATGATTTCCATGGTGTTAGTCGGTAGGACGTTACATTTTTACGCCCCTAAAAAATTTCACGCGAATTTTGCGTTAGGCGTGAACAGCACCGAGCGCCACTCCCAGATGCCTAACTCCCAGTTAATATCTAACACCATCGTTATGAGCATGCGTTATCAACCAAATTTCGGCCCCTTATTGTCTGAGCTATGAGTAGAATAATGAACTTATTTGGAGAAGCATGCTTAACCTCTTTTTCATTTGCGAAAAAAAATGATCGACTTTAACGTAACCGAAATCTACAAGCAGCATGTACCACTTTTCATTAGATGGTTTTAAAGGAAGATAGGGAGGTGATGGGAGAATTTAGGGAAGGAATTCCGGAGTGCGGGGTCTAGGTGGCTGAAGGCATAGGTCCAATTGGTGAGGTGAACAGATGAGGGGATGCAAAAGAGGCCAAAGTCATAGGAAGCGAGAGTTCAGGTAGGGAGGTTGTCGGCCTGGAGGAGGTTACAGAGATAAAAAGGAGATAAAAAGTGCTATGTATGCAATCCTATGTAACCTGCACACTACCACCACCAGAGGGCGTATCTGTTGGAGTCCCAAGGGATCCCAGCATCCCTTGGGAGCACTGTAAATAAGCAGGCCTCCCATGCTGTACCAGTACTCTGGAGTCAGAATAAAGAGACTAAGGTCACACTTACTCACGTCTACAGTACTCAGTTACATTGCTTTATTCAAGACATAACAACTGGCGACGAGATAACAAACCATCACGCGAAAATGCAGAGAACTGTTGGCATCCTGGAAAAGTTCTCAGAAGGGGACGATTGGGAGGCCTTCTTGGAGTGACTCGACCAATACTTCGTGGCCAACAAGCTGGAAAGGAATGAGAATGCTGCCAAACGAAGGGCGATCCTCCTCACCCGTCTGCGGGACAACAACCTATAGCCTCATGAAGAATCTTCTTGCTCCGGTGAAACCAACAACAAAATCGTATGAAGAACTGTGTACGCTGGTCCAGGAGCACCTAAATCCGAAGGAGAGTGTTCTGGTGGCAAGGTATCGATTCTACACGTGTCAACGGTCTGAAGGCCAGGAAGTGGTGAGCTTCGTCGCCGAACTAAGGCGCCTTGCAGGACATTGCGAATTCGATGGATTCCTGGAGCAAATGCTAAGAGACTTTTTCGTGCTTGGCATTGGCCATGAGGTTATCCTTCACAAACTATTGACTGTTGAAACACCGAACCTGTCAAAGCCATAACAATAGTCTAGGTATTTATGTCCACCAGCGATAACACCAAACAAATTTCGCAGCATAAAGATGATTTGGCAAATACTGGACACAAAGTAACGTAGTTTTCAGGCAGGAATACATATGGCAGAATGTACATGCCTGCAGCTGCACGACCTCAGATGACCCAGAGTCTGCCATCAAGCATTAATGCGAGGCAATTGACACCTTGTTGGCGCTGCGGAGGTGATCATCGAGCCCATCAATGCCACTTCAAACACTATGCGTGCAAGGGCTGTGGAACAATGGGACACCTCCAGTGAATGTACAGACGAGCTGCAAACCCTGCAAACCACCATGTTGCAGAGGAAGACCGATCCATGGTGGATCAAACTGAACTAGAGACTCAAACCAAGGAGGCAGAAGTGTACGAGGTATACACCTTCACCACGAAATGTCCACCGATCATGTTAAAAGTTGAACTGAACGGAATTCCAGTATCCATGGAATTGGACGCGGATGTGAGTCAGTTCATCATGAGCAAAAAGGCCTTCGACAGGCTGTGGTGCAACAAGGCACACAGGCCCAAGCTGAGCCCTATTCATACCAAGCTGAGAACTTACACTGAAGAGCTGATCCCTATAATTGGCAGCGCAGCAGTAAAAGTTTCCTATGATGGAGTAGTGCATGAACTACCACTATGGATTGTACCAGGAGATGGCCCCACACTGTTCGGCAGAAGCTGGCTGGGAAAAATCCGCTGGAACTGGGACGACATCTGAGCGCTTTCATCCGTCGACGACGCCTCATGTGCCCAGGTTCTGAGCAAGTTTCCGTCATTGTTTGAGCCAGGCATCGGAAATTTCTCGGGGGCGAAGGTACAGATCCACTTGGTTCCCGGTACACGGCCTATCCACCACAAGGCACGTGCGGTGCCATATATGATGCGAGAGAAAGTGGAGATCGAGCTAGACAGGCTGCAATGAGAGGGCATCATCGTGCCGGTGGAGTTCAATGAGTGGGCCAGTCTGATTGTTCTGGTTCTCAAGGGCGATGGCACGGTCAGAATTTGTGGGGACTATAAAGTAACGATTAGCCGTTTTTCATTGCAGGATCAGTACCTGCTACCCAAGACAGACGACCTATTTGTGACGCTGGCAGGAGGGAAGACGTTCACCAAGTTGGACCTGCCCTCGGCCTACATGACACAGGAGCTGGCGGAATCATCGAGAGGCCTCACCTGCATCAACATGCAAAAAAGGTCAGTTCATCTACAATAGACGCCCGTTTGGGATTCGATCGACCGCGGCTATTTTTCAAAGGAACATGGAGAGTCTGCTAAAGTCAGTTCTGTGCACCGTGGTTTTCCAGGAGGACATATTGATCACAGGTCGGGACATCATCGAACACTTGCAGAACCTGGAAGAGGTTCTAAGTCGGCTAGATCGTGTGGGACTCAGGTTGAAACACTCGAAGTGTGTTTTCCTGGTGCCAGAGGTCGAGTTCTTAGGGAGAAGAATTGCGGCAGACGGCATCAGACCCACCGACGCCAAGGCAAAGACCATCAAGAACGCGCCGAGACCACAGAATGTGATGGAGCTGCGGTTGTTCCTGGGACTCCTCAATTATTTTGGTAATTTCCTACCCGGGTTAAGCACCTTGCTAGAACTCTACACGTGTTGCTACGCAAGGGAGATAATTGAGTATGGGAGAAATCACAAGAGACAGCTTTTGAGAAAGCCTGAAATGTGTTATGTTCCAACAAACTGCTTGTCCTGTATAATCCTTGTAAACATTTAGTGCTAGCTTGCGATCCATCTTCGTACGGGGTCGGGTGTGTGTTACAACAAGCAAACGAATCGGGGACATTGCAACCAGTCGCTTATGCGTCCAGGAGCTTGTCCAAGGCCGAAAGGGCTTACAGCATGATTGAAAAAGCTCTGGCATGCGTTTATGGGGTAAAAAAAATGTATCAGTATCTGCTTGGGCTTAAGTTTGAGTTACAAACTGACCATAAGCTGTTCATATCGCTATTCTCAGAGAGCAAAGGCATCAATACCAATGCCTCTGCTCGCATCCAAAGATGGGCGCTCACGTTGTCTGCATATGACTATGTAATTCGCCACAGGCCAGGCACAGAGAACTGCACTGATGCCCTCAGTCTGCTACCATTGCCCACCACCAGGGTGGAAATGGCACAGCCTGCAGACTTGCTCTTGGTGATGGATGCATTTGAAAATGAAAAGTCACCTGTTATGGCCCGCCAGATCAGGACCTGGACCAGCCAGGATCCTTTACTGTCCCTTGTAAAAAACTGTGTCCTCCATGAGAGCTGGTCCAGTGTCCCAGCGGAGATGCATGAAGAGATCAAGCCGTTCCAGCGGCACAAAGACGAAATGTCCATACAGGTGGACTGTCTTTCATGGGGTAATCGCGTGGTTTTGCCTAAGAAAGGCAGGGAAACGTTTATACGCGACCGACACAGTACCCGCCCATGCATAGTAATGATGAAAGCTATAGCCAGATCCCTTGTGTGATGGCCCAGCATTGACTCAGATTTGGAGT
The DNA here is from genome assembly GCF_044704955.1 of Pristiophorus japonicus. Taxonomy (NCBI): domain Eukaryota; kingdom Metazoa; phylum Chordata; class Chondrichthyes; family Pristiophoridae; genus Pristiophorus; species Pristiophorus japonicus. The sequence continues at coordinate 65,724,241 of NC_091984.1, read as the reverse complement.
CTTGCGTGCGCTAATGCAACATTTGCTCTCAACTGAGCAATGCACCCAGGGAGGCACCCCTAAGTTTGTGGCCATGGCCCTCCAAACCGTGGTCTAGGATCCACGTTTACTTCGCTGACACGTTTCTCGGCAAAATATTTTTGGTTGTTGTGGATGCCTATTCAAATGGATTGAGTGTGTAACAATGTCTGTAAGCACGTCCACTGCCACCATCGAAAGCCGACGAGCCATGTTTGCCACGCACGGCCTGCCCGATGTCCGTGTCAGCGACACTGAGCCATGCTCCACCAGCACTGAATTCAAGGAATTCATGACCCGCAATGGGATCAAACACGTCACATCTGCCTCGTTCAAGCCCGCATCTAACGGCCAGGCAGAACAAGCAGTCCAAACCATCAAGCAAAGCTTGAAATGCAAGTTGGAAGGCTCCTTGCAGACCTGCGTGTCCCGAGTCCTGCTCAGCTCCCGCAGAAGACCCCATTCGCTCACCGGGATACCCCCAGCCGAGCTGCTCATGAAAAGGGTGCTCAAAACAAGGCTCTCTCTAGTCCAGCCTGATCTCCATGATCACGTCGAGGGCAGGCGGCATCAACAAAGCATGTACCATGATCGCGCAAATTTGTCACGTGATATTGAAGTCAATGGCCCTGTATTTGTACTCAACTATGGACATGGTCCCAAATGGCTTGCTGGCACTGTCATAGCCAAAGAAGGGAGTAGAGTGTTTCAGGTCAAACTCGCAAATGGACTAACTTGTAGAAAGCATTTGGACCAAACCAAACTGCAATTCACAGACTGCCACGAGCAACCTGAAGAGGACACCACCAACATCAACCCCCCGACACACACACAAATGGCAACCGACATCACGGTTGACCACGCAGCAGCCCAGCGAAGGCCCAACCAACTCACCTGCACTTGCATTTGTACTGAGACGATCGACTAGGGAGCGGAAAGCCCCAGATCGTCTCACCCTGTAAATAAGTATACTATTGCCTTTGGGAGGGAGTGATGTTATGTATGCAACCCTATGTAACATGCACACTACCACCACCAGAGGGCGTATCTGTTGAAGTCCCAAGGGGTCCCAGCATCCCTTGGGAGCACGTATATAAGCAGGCTTCCCATTCTGTACCAGTACTCTGGAGTCAGAATAAAGAGACTAAGGTCACACTTACTCATGTCTACAGTACTCAGTTACATTGCTTTATTCAAGACATAAAAAAAGGGATTTAAACAAAAAGATGAACATTTTAAATTTGTGGTGTTGGGGAACTGGAAATTAATTAGGTTAGCGACTGCAGTAGTTGCAGCCTCCCACTGCTGATGACACTGTAGTGCCTCTATCTCCATTTGCCCAACTCTACCACCAATGCAGAGTCTTCCCCACCACCATCAAACTTCCTGTTGCCCGTTCTATGCTGCTGCCCCCAGCCTCTCTATTGCTGGTTGGCCTTTGGGGCCTCTCGCTGCCCATTCTGCACCGCTGCCTGGTCTGTTCTTGGCCTCTCACCAGCTGAAAACCTACTTCCTTGGTGGACTTTGCGGCCTCTGCTTTTCTACAGCCCTTCTCAGCCACTGTCTAGCCTATTTCCAGGACTTTCTTGGCATTCAGCCCACAGCTTGCTCCGTGCTGCCCAACAGTACCTGTGATCATTGTTAATTTTTGATTGTGGTCAAAGTAAACTATGAGATTGTTTATTGCAATTAAATTTGACTATATTTTGTTGACAAATGCTTCAGCTGACTTGTAAGTGTTTCAACTAATTTACTAAATTATATCCTTTGATGTGAAACTGAAAATATATGCAGATCTAACATTACACGTATGACTGAATTCAACCACATGTTCTGATATTTATCAGAGTCATTTTATTCTTAGAATTTTTTTCCCTTTAAGTCTGTGGTGAAAAGCATAGCAGCACTGAAACACTCATGTCTAACCACATTGACCAGAAAAGAGTCTAAATCAAGCTATTGTCCAGAAACCACATTCAGAACCCCATTCTGCAGGATGGAAATAAAATCCTTAATTGCTTCCTGCTGACAATATATGAATCACACAGCACTGTGCCCGTGTAATCATGCCTTTTACCAATATATAGTATTAATCCTATCATTATTTCATGTACAGATTCATAAACAATGTCCGTGTATTTCAGATTTGCAGTCAAATTCTAAATGCTGATGCAAACAATGCTGCCAACATCTGATTTTTTTTGCACTGTTATTTTAATGATCTTGATTCACTGGAATAGAGGGGAGGGACAAAAAGGGAGAGAGTGAATTTCTCCTATTGAATCTTGCACCTTAAAACAAAAATGCAAAATCAATTAATGTATAAAGAAGTTCCTAGCAATGTTCCAATACTGCACATTGATAATTAGTACAATTTTATTCTCTATATAGTCATAATTGGTCATCAAAAATCACAGTCACACAACAGCATAGAATCAAAGTGGTTACAGCACAGAAGAAGGCCATTTGGCCCGTCACCGGCTCTCTGCAAGAGCACCTCAGCTAGTCCCACTCCTCCACCCTTTCCCCATAACCTTGCAATGTTTTTCCTTTCAGCTACTAATCCAACTCCCTTTTGTAAACCATGACTGAGTCTGCCTCCACCACCCTTTCAGGCAGTGCATTCCAGATCCTAAACACTCGCTTTGTAAAAAAGCTTTTTCTTATGTCGCCTTTGGTTCTTTTGCCATTCACCTTAAATCTGTGTCTTGTGGTTCTCGACCCTTCTGCCAATGGGAACAGTTTCTCTCTAACTACTCTGTCCAGACCCCTCATGATTTTGAACACCTCCATCAAATCTCCTTTGAATCTTCTCTGCTCTAAGGAGAACAACCCTGGCTTCTCCAGTCTATCCATGTAACTGAAGTCCCTCATTCCTGGAATCATTCTCGTAAATCTTTTCTCCACCCTCGCTAAGACTTTCACATCCTTCCTGAAGTGCGGTACCCAGAATTGGACACAATACTCCAGTTGAGGCCGAACCAGTGTTTTCTACAAGGCCATCATAATTTCCACGTTTTTGTACTATATGGGGGAGAAATTCGGTCATGCCTCAGTTGGGGCGGTAACCCAGGCGCTCGAGGATTTTAGCGTCTTGAAAAAGTTTGCGCCTCCTGCTGAGAAATTTGGCGGAATTGGGCGAAGAGCTGAAGATGGCACAAAATCAGCAGTCACACACTTGACCTGGGGGCCGCTAATGAAAATGCCGGCACTAAATTTAACCGAACCATTGCACATGCGCGATCTCTGATTGCGATCCCGGGAAAAAACGACTCTTAAAGGCACGGCAAGGTAAGTTAGCGCATGAGCAGCTCCACCTCCACGGTGTCTTCAGAGCGGGAAAATGGAGGAGCAAGGAGGATGGCAGCTAGCTCACCGCTACTCGCCCATCTCAGCACAACCCCAGCCTGGCACGAGGTAGAAATGGCCATCCGTCAGCTGAAGAACAAAACATCAGGAGCAGATGGAATTCCCGCCAAGGCACTGAAGAATAGTGGAGAAGCATGACCTCATCTCTCTTATCTGGAAGGAAGAGAGCATGCCAGGAGATCTCAGAGACGCCGTAATCATGACCATCTTCAAGAAAGGGGACAGGTCCGTCTGAGGTGACTACAGAGGAATCTCCCTGTTGTCGGCCACTGGGAAAGTCATCGCAAGAATCCTCCTCAATCGTCTTCTCCTTGTGGTTGAAGAGCTCCTCCCAGAGTTGCAATGCGGATTCCGTCCACTAAGGGGTACAACGGACATGATCTTCACCGTGCAACAACTACAAGAGAAATGCAGGGAACAGCACCAACCCTTGTACATGGCCTTCTTTGACCTCACAAAGTCCTTTGACACTGTCAACCGTAAGGGATTATGGAGTGTCCTCCTCCATTTCGGCTGCCCTCATTCTGCCTGCTCCATGATGACATGCAAGCCGTGATCCTGACCAACGGATCCACCACAGACCCAATCCACGTCCGGACCGGCGTCAAGCAGGGCTGCGTCATCGCACCAATGCTCTTCTCGATCTTCCTTGTTGCAATACTCCATCTCACCCTCAGCAAGCTCCCCGCTGGAGTGGAACTAAACTACAGAACTAATGGGAACCTGTTCAACCTTCGCCGCCTCCAGGCTAAATCCAAGGTCGTCCCATCCTGTCATTGAACTACAGTACACTGACGACACTTGAGTCTGCGCACACTTGGGGGCCGAACTCCAAGCCATTGCCAACATCTTCACCAAGGCATACGAAAGCATGGGCCTTACATTAAACATTTGTAAGCCAAAGGTCCTTCACCAACCTGACCCTACCACACAGCACTGCCCCCCCAGTCATTAAAATCCACAACAAGACCTTGGACAACATGGACCATTTTCCATACCTTGGGAGCAAGGGCAAACATCAATGACAAGGTCCAACACCGCCTCCAGTGCGCCAGTGCAGCCTTTGGTCGCCTGAGGAATAGAGTGTTTGAAGACCAGGACCTCAAAACTGGCACCAAGCTTATGGTCTAGAGAGCAGAAGTGATACCCGCTCTCCCATATGGCTCAGAGATGTGGACTACATACAGCAGATATCCCAAAATGCTGGAGAAGTACCACCAGCGCTGCCTCTGCAAGATCCTGCATATCCATTGGGAGCACAGACTCACCAACATCGGTGTTCTCGCTCAGGCCAACATCCTCAGCATAGAAGCACTGACCATGCTCGATCGGCTCCGTTGGGCAGATCACATCGTCCGCATGCCCGACACGTGACTCCCAAAGCAAGCGCTCTACTCGGAGCTTCGTCACGGTAAGTGAGCCCTAGGTGGGCAGAGGAAATGCTTCAAGGATACCCTCAAAGCCTCCTTGATAAAGTGCAACGTCTCCACCGGCACCTGGGAATCCCTGGCCAAAGACCGCCCTAAGTGGAGCAAGAGCATCCAGGAGGATGCTGAGCACCTCGAGTCTCATCGCTGAGAGCAAGCAGAAACCAAGCGCAGACAGTGGCAGGAGCATGCGTCAACCCAGGCTCCCTACTCCTCCTTTCCTTCAACGACTGTCTGCCTCACCTGTGACAGAGACTGTAATTCCCGCATTGGACTGTTCAAACACCTGAGAACACACTTTTAGAGTAGAAGCAAGTCATCCTCGACTCAGAGGGGCTGCCCATGATGATGATGATGACTTGTCCACCGCCCTTGATGCATTGCTGGGCGCAGTGAAGAGGGGCACGAAGGGCACCGCCTAGGGTTTTTAGAAGGCTGTAGAGGGAGGTAAACGGTGGCCACAACAGCGACACAATGTCGCAATAAATTCAACGACCTTACTAGGGTCGTCTGGGTGAGTACCCTTTCCATTCACCTTCCAATGCCTTCATGTGTACCTCACTGTCTCACACAATGTAAAGACCTTGCATTGCCTACCCCTTCTCTATGTCTACCAGGCCATGCTCCTCCTTGCTGAAGACAGCCTGAGACCTCTCTATTGCCTCACCAGACATGTTCTGCCCATCCAAGCGTCTCTCACCTTCTAGCTCCTTACTCAGCCTGAGCCCACCTAGCAGCACCTTTCAACTCTTCACATACGGTCATAGGCCTAAGCCTCCTACTTACTGGTAGTTGCTTGTGCCCCAGACCCACCATTCACACATCCATTGTGTGCTGGCACAAGGATGAAATGTAGATATGCAGTCCGGCATATTACTTTCGAGTACCCTACTGCAGACACATGTGGCACACCAGCACCTACACAGCCACTAACAACTTCTTGTTTTTGTCATTGTAGGCCAAACTTGCCTACAATATGCGTGAGCTACATCGTAGGGGCGGAGGTGAACCTTACCTCCACAACCTAACCGGAGTCGAGGAGCGAGTGTCCGCCCTCATGGGTGGAGGGTGGAGAGGCAGAGCCTCCGCTCGACAGTGATGGTATGTGAATGAGATGGGTGGTTTCTGGGAATCTCCTTAGACTTGAGGCCACGTGCCTTACAACATGTTCCAACCAAAATAACAATGCCCCCTCCTTCTTGCCTTCCTGCCCCTTCCCCAGCTGATAACCACACTTCTGTTGCTTTGTGCTTTCAGATGATGAGCCAGAAGAGCGGCAGCCTGCCCATGAGCGGACGTCTTCAAGCGACGGAGAAGATGAGGAGGAGGTGGAGACCAGTGTGCCAGCACAGCGCGACCTGTCCCCATTGCCAGTGAGTGGGAGACCAACTCAATGGAAGAGGCCGTCTTCCTGAGGTTGGATGATCCTGAGGCTCCTGGCCCCAGTGGCCTGCAACAATGCTAAGCGCGAGGTCAAGCTCAGGGGCCAGCTCTTCGGAGGCTAGGTCGGCCCATGAGTCCTGCTCACAGACAGGCAGATAAGGACCTAATCTTGGACCCTATCTCCAGGGAGTCAGTGCAGATGCACCGCAAGTTAATGGGTGCATTGGTGAGGATCCCGCAAGTGGTTGCACTTGCTGCGAGTGTGGTGGAGGCTGCCTCAAGCATTTACAGCTCAGCAGCCCATCCAGGCCTTCCTTGGTAGATACCAATGGATGATGGACGCCATAAGTGACCATGGGATCCCAGACATGGTGGTGCAGGCTATAGCTGATGTGGCAGTAGCCATTGAGCGGCAGGGCGAGACCATGCGACACCTGCATGTCGTCAGTGTGTGGTGGCATCAATGCGCTGTGTGCTCTGATGCAGGTTCAAATTAATGCCACGCAAGCACTAACTGCTGCCATCATGTCTGGATCCCCGACGGGGAGGTAACAGTGCTGCAGCAGGTCAGCAATTTGTGCTCCATCAGATTGCTCTGGATGCTGAGGCTCTTCCCCAGGGGAGGGGCAGCCAGTCGGTTGAGATGAAACATGATGTCCTCTCTCAGGAGGACATAATTCCAGCTCCCACCACTGCCATTCTGCCTTTGCACATGCCGCGGCCTGCACCCCAGCCATCCGAGACTGCTGCCACCCATTCTGAGGCAGTGCTGTCAGCAGCTGGCCCGTCCAGACCCACAGCTGGCTCAGGGCGTCTGTTAGGCAGTCTGTCCTGTCTCCCACACACACAGAGCAGCCCTCAAGTGGCCTTGCTACAGGCACTGAGGCCAAATTGAGGCAGAGCAGTAGGTGTAGGAGGGGGGTGCGGCAGAGGGATGGGAAATGCCCGCGCAAGACGCACTGAGGAAATTGTCCCCATGGGACCTATGTACATATGTTCTGCATTTGTAATAATGATTCGTGTTCTTTGAAGGAGTGCTAGTTCCATTTCTTGTTATTTGAGGTTCTGGGGTTTTTGGTCTTGTTTGTGGGATGTGAAATAATAAAATGTTACTTTGACTATCTCCTTCAGCCTGTGGTGTATAATTGTGGACTTGTGATGGAGGTGTGGCATTATCGTGGCACAATGCGTGGTCATTATTACTTGCATCCCTCAGCTCCCTCCATTTAAGGAAATCGATGCCTTATGAGCCGTTGCCGAATAGCCCTGGCACCGCTAACATTGGCACACTGCCTCTGCTGTGCCTGGTGCTGGTCGTTTTGCTGGACATTCGGCGCATTCTGTTCCTGTTCCTCTTCCTCCTCCTCGTCCTCCTCAGGTGGCAAGGCCTGGGTCCTCATGATGGCCAAGTTGTGCAGCATGTAGCACACCACAATGAATTGCGAAACCTGTTGAGGGGAATATTGAAGGCTGCCTCCAGAGCGGTCCAGGCATCGCTGCTTTAGCAGCCCTATTGTATGCTCTATGATTTGCGGGTGGCGGCATGGCTCTCATTGTCGTGTTCCTCGGCTTCTGTGGTGGGGTTGCAGAGGGGGGCCATTAGCCAGGGGGCCAAGCTATATCCCTTGTCCCCAAGCAGCCAGCTTTGGCCTTGCCGTGGTGGCTGAAACAGTCGTGGCATAGTGCTCTCGCGCAGGATAAAGAATTCATGTGCGCTGCCAGGATAGCGGGCATTGACTGCGAGGATGCGTAGCGTGTGGTCGCACACCAGCTGTACATTTAGGGAGCGGTATCCCTTTCTGTTTCTGAACACCTCTGTATTCTGGAATAGTGCTCACAAGGCCATGTGCATGCAGTCAATTGCTTCTTGCACCATCGGGAAGCCCGCTATCGTGCCAAACTCACATGCCCGCTCATTCTGTTTCTCCATGTTCATCGGGAAGGTAATGAAGTCCATTCAGCATGTGTAGAGAGCCTGTGTGATGTCGTGGATGCAGCGATGTGCTGCAAATTGTGAGATGCAGCATATGTCCCCTGATGGAGCTTAGAGAAGCTGGAGGCATAGAAGGGAGTGCCACAGTGACTTTCACTGCAACGGGCAGCGAAGTCCTGGTGCCGATGTGAGGCTGCAGGTCTGCCTGCAGGAGATGGCATATCTCTGTAACTATCTCCTTTTGGAAACGCAGCCTTCTGACACACTGCTCCTCCGACAGGTCCAGGTATGAGCTTTGCTGCTGATGAAGCCGTGTGGGGTCAGGTCTCCTGCCCCGATGTCTCCTTCTTCGGCCGCCGACATGGCCAACAGCCCTTCTCTGTTGACGCTGCCCTACTAGAGTGGGCAGAACACGATGCTGGCAGCATCTAAGTTTTGCAAATTACTTTTTCTAAAGCTCAATTGTTATGTCTGTTTGCCGCTGCAAACTCGGAGTCTCACGCGCCGTGCTCTGTGTAAATATTGCACTGACTGTGACCTCCGAGGGAAGCACTTCCTCATCCCTTTAAGTAGGCACCAGTTAGCGACTCTGCAAGCATGTACCAACTGTTTTTCCAGACATTACTATTGGTGGTCGCTAAATGAGGCACACGCACTTAATTTAGTGAGCGGGGTGCAAGCGTGGGTGTTACACCAGGACTGACGTCATGATTGGAGTGATCGTCAGAGGCCAGGCGCTGGCAGTTTGCTCCCCCACTAAACCTCTAACGAATTTTCCAGCGGGGCACCAAAAGCTGCGTGCTATGCTCGCATTATCGCCCCCTCTGGGCGCTAACGGAGGCTTTAGCCAACTTAAAATACAGCCCATAACCTCTATTCATGAAGCCCAGGATCCTGAAGCTTTTGTAACTGCTTTCTCAACCTGCCCTGCCACCTTCAACATATACCCCCATCAGCCAAAAAGCACAGCCAGGCCTGCAGTTGCATACCTCATTGCACTCCTGATTCAGCCCCCAATTCCTGAGAAAAAGCACTGCCAGAGAATGGGCCTGTGCTAGGGATGTGAACAGCTCATGTAAATTTGGATGAATCTTGTGTCTATACAGACTGAGCACACATCTGGTGCACTCCATCTGTCCAGGAGACATGGGGAAGAGCAATATTGAGTACTATGAATTTCCTCGGAATATGCAGTACTTAGTTGTTATTGCACTAAAAAAAGATTGGGGAAACTCGCATATAGCGGATTACACCACTTATGCTCCATTAACGCTCAAGAAGCAAGTTTCCTTGATTTTCTGGCAGCTTTGATGATCCGTCTGATGATCTATTTGCATCGGAGCACTTACCTGATGGCACTGTGCCTGGAAATGTTTTTCTTTTATAGCACGCTGGGGAAGTTAGACTTGTATAAAACAGGCACAGCTGCTCCTCCAGTCACCTGATTCAGATGGAGGTGAGGACTTTGAGAGCTTTGAATAGTCTCCAAACTTAGCTCGCTGATTTCTGGCTTAACATAAACTTTTCAAACTAGTTTTTTCAATTTTGCTCATTGAGACTCACACTTGACCCTGCCCCTCCCCGCACCAACCCCCCCCCCCTCCCTCCCCCCACATTCTCATCCCACCCCTACATTTTTTGACTGTCTTCCCCTCCTTGAGGCCTTGAAGGCCTTCCTGTAAAAAACTGACAGCACTTTGACAAGATGATGCACAGCCATGGAGCCCCATAGGACCAGCTGGCTTGTAACTTCTCATGGTTCTGGCAAGAGGCACTGCAGGTGAGTGTGGGAGTTGCTGTGAGTGGATAAAATGCAATGGGGTTGAGGAAAGAATCTCTGTAACCTCTCCTTGCTGTACCCAAGTGCTGTAATGAAGACTGAAATCTTCAGAGTTGTGCCACTTCTGCACTGTAGTTTCCTGGAGTCTAAGTTTCTCATTGCACTTTTAGAATGCAATTATACCAGAACTTGCATCACTTCATATGCGACTTAACTCACCCAAGAAATTTACAATTCCCTTGACTGGTGAACAGCGTAACTTTCCAGCACAACAACAACGCAATGAATATCGAGGAAATTCAGGGCCTATGTTTTTATATTAAAAGAGTGCACATAATTGCAGGCACGTAGTTTCTCCTTCATCGACTACACTATAAATATCCCAATGATCAAGACAATGTACATCCACTAAAACATGTCAATAGGACTGTTCCATTGGGTTAAGGTTGCTGGTTGCAGTAAATTGATGAGTTGGTCAACTGCATTTACAAAACCATGCAAACCATGAGAACAAACCATTTCTGCTCAAATTTTTCCACAGCTGGCATTAATGTATGACAGACGGATTTACCTACTGTTGGGGGCAGCTAAAATCTAAGTATAATGGGTAAGATTGGATGAGTGACCTTGTGCATCCAATTCACAGCGTGCTGCAATTTTCAAAGCTTGATTTTTGGGCACAAAGTGAACTCATGATACAGATATGCTGAGCCTTATTTAAGTAGGGAAATTATAAAAATATAGGGGCCGAAATTGCCCCTCTGGGAAAGGCCCATTAGCGCGACCGGGGGCGCAGATGCACGAGCGCGGCAGCCAGAGCACTCACCCCCGGGGCTCGGGGAGCGAAAAGTGATTTGCGTCGTGCCCCGCGATTAGCACATTGCATACATGACTCGACGGCCCCTTATCACCCCGCATCGATCCCTTTGCGCCCTGTGGGATGCGATTGTCGGCAAGGGGCGATGCCACGACAGCTTCTCGAGGCAAGAAGCTGTGATGGCTGGGGCGCCCCATCGCCCTTAAAGGGGAGGTGGCAGTGCTGCGGCCACTCTCTTTTTTCTGTCAGCCGACTATTCTGTCAGCCCGACTATGGTGGCCACAGATGCAGCCGGGCCACTGATGTGTTCAGTGCGGCGCTGAGAGTTGCACCCTGCGATCGCACCACAGCCTTCCCGCGAATGCCCAGTTGTCGCACCACACATTTTTTTGCCTCTAAAAGGCCAATTCTGCGCCGGGGGCTGCACTTCCCGTGCCGGCGCTAAACTTTCATATAATTCAAATTATGCGCCACAAACCCAGCGCCGGGTATTTTCGGTCCCATTGTCTTGTGCCGAAACTCACAATTTTGGTGAGGTGGCGCTCATAGTTCACAACAAGCACCTATAAAATGGTGCATTGGGAGTCTTGAGTCATGGCCTCCACAAGTAGTCTTCTTAAAGGTAGTTGACAATGTCAATTGATGTTAAAAGTTTTCATTTAGATTTCCAGTTATATTTTGTTGCAATTTGCTCCAAGCTTTAGATGGTTTTGCTAGATAAACTGTAATTTTTGCATTTTTGGTTGCTGCTTGCATTTAAATCACACAGGGGCCGAATTTGGTGCAGGTTGCACCCGCAGCCGCCGAGGATCCGCTGGAAATGTATGTTTTCTGGGCGATTCCTCCAGAACCACCCATCTGCTGTCCAGGTTCCACCCAGCGTGAGATTGGTCGCGGAGGGTTCCATCGGCATGATGTAATGCTGGATGCTGCAAACCGGCCATTTTGGTGGGGGATGCTGGTCTCAGATCGACCTGCCGCTCGCCAGAAGGACCGCTTGCAAAAAGCAGGTCTGACCTGGCTGTGAGTCGAGCGGCAGGGAGAAGGCCTCTGAGTGCTGCAGCGCTGCACATCGCAGCTATGGTGCAGATACTGGACCATCATGAGTGGGACTGCAGGAAAATAGTTAGGTGGATGTTGCTTTACTTTATTGCTGATGGTCATGTTTAATTTGGATGTGATAAAAGCGACCGAAATGTGTCTAGGCTGATGGAAACTTTCTTCTTTGACCTTGCTGAAAGACCTTCATTGAGAAGCCCAATGGCGAAGGCAAAATAATTATGAGTAAGTGAAAAGTCACATTTTGTCCATCCAAGCTGATTAATTAATTCTGTGACACAGTCCTTCAAGAAGTTCTCAGGGAAGCACTACAGATCACATAGAGGATGAGAGGGTTAGGGTTAGAATGATCTATTGTAAGCCTGAGACAGCTGCAGACTCTGACAACATTTGTGTGGGAGGAAAAGGGTATCAAGTTACAGCTATTCGACTTTAGGTGCAGCGCGATTATGGACCAAACTGAGGAAGGACTACGGTCAATAGAACACAGCAAGAAACAAGCGCTGCGGTGATTCAATGGCCTACCGTTGAGGTTTAGACTGTCACTATCGCCTTGTTAATGTGTCTTTCTTTGTACTGCAATGAAACTACTTCATAAAATCTGTTCTGATTCATCACAAAAGACCTGTACCCAGTGTGCCTTGTTGTGGTGACGGACTTAAGTCTATGCTGAGAGATGTATTTAATCTGACACATCGAATAAACCTCACAGCACGTAAAGCTTGTTGTGATGGCCCGATGACCGTACCCATTATACAGTGCAGTCATATGTGGATGGGAAGATATTCCCGATAAAGCAGATGACCTGAGGGACAGATGTGTATTTCTCACAAGGCACCACACACAACGTTAAAATCAGACGCTCACCAAGAGAGGGTCAACAATGTGAGTGTATTTACAAGTGCACAATAACAAAGGTTACATAACGTTATTACATTTACAAACATTTACACCACCAACACTCACCCCTCTACCCGTCACCACCACCTCTTTTCAGCCCCGGCCTTGAAGCGATGCGCAAGCTCCTCTTCCTCGCCCCGCCTACACCACGATGTGCCGCTCCCCTGCCCCTCACTGCCTCTGGTTGACGAGGTTGTGCAGGAGGCAGCGGGATGTCTGCAGATATGTGCGTCTTGGTGAGAAGGCAGGGAGTGTGACCGAAGATGCCGGGATATCTTGCTCCTCCGTATCTGACTGTCTTGAGAGTTTGGGCTCGGGGGCTTGCAGTACGCGTCAAGATGCCATCTCTTGCCTCATCGTCTCAACGGTCTCGGTTATGTGCTCCAACACAGTAATGAACCGGTCCATCCTGTCATCATGCAACTGGGTGAAGGTGGCGATGCTGCCAGCAATCCTAGCCATAGTCTGGAGCATATTGCGACCTATCTGTACGCTCATCCATGATAGCTGGATCATCTCCTGAATTGCATAGAGTGGTGCTGCATCCTCAGGTGGTTGGTCTCTCCTGGTGGGTTCTGGCGCCTTGCTTGCCTTCACGCCACGGCCTCTGCTCTTGGTAGAGCTTGCCAGTGTGGAGTCTGTTCCAAACCCCAGGAACTCGGAGCCTGATGCCGAGGTTCTGCGGACAGATGGCTCACATGGCAGGGGGTTGCTGTCATCCTGTTCTGGCTCCTTGAGCTCAAGGGCCACAAAGTCGGGCCCTCCTCCCTCCTCTTCTTCGTGGCTCTGGGTGGCGGAGGTGGGAGCAGTGGAAATGGGTGATCTTGGGGGGGGGGAGGGGGGGTGGTTGGAGGGGGCTGGGAGCAACATCGGGATGGGAGACGTCGGGGTCTGATGGCTTCTCCGAAGGCCAGAGGTCGATGGTGTGCCTTGATCCGTGCTGTCCGAGTCATCATTTGCAAGTAGAGGACAACATTTCAGTCTGTGGGCTGGGCGGGGGGTGGTGCTGGTCAAGCTGAGATGTAAGCCGTGCCATCTCACTTTCTGCCAACAAGGAGTTGCATCGCTACATGGGCACACCAATAATGGGCAACAAAGTGTGCGGTAAACCGCGAGTGCCTTAACATTGCATGACCTTTCATGCCACAAGCGTGGCTCAGACCGCAGATTAGTATCACCTTCCAATGCTGTAGCACCGGATCTGCATCAACCATTGTGACTGCACAGCGGCGGTCACCCAATGCCAATGCAAGCTCCTCCAGCCTGCTCAATTCGACCACCTCTGCTGGTCCCCTTCCCTTCGTCCGCAGGCTTGCTGCCTTGGATGCGTTTTTCTTCTGCACAAAGAAACGTTGCAGTCTTTAGCTCCTTTGCTGATGCCCCCCACACACACTCCCACACGCACACACATCTGACACACAACCCTTTTGGCGTTGGACAGGAGAGGGCGAATACATTTTTACTCACTCTTGCTGCAGCCAACAAATCGTTCCAACATTTCCGGCATTGGTCCCCATCCCACTCAAGGTTGCCCATTGTGGACACGATCTCAGCGATCTGCCTCCAAATGCGTCGGTATTGGGGTGGTGGAGGCTTGCCACGATTATCCCGGATGAGGTCTTTGTACCTGCACTCCACCTCCATTATTAGCTCCTCCAATTCCTCCTCACTAAACTATGGAGCTCTGGGCCTGGTTTTGACAGTCTTCATTGCTGATTTCTGGCCACTCATTCTCAATGATGAAACGAATGGCTGCTCAACAGTTTGTGTGCCTCAATTTCTCCGACTGCCCCCTCTGCAACTTAGACTGCCCCCTCTGCAACTTCCAACTCTGTCCTCTCCAACCTCCAACTCTGCCCTCTGCAACTTCCAACTCTGTCCTTTCCAACTTCCAACTCTGTCCTCTCTTGTAGGTGGTTTTCTCGGGCGTACCGAAAATGCATCTCCTATTACAAGTTCTGGATGATAGGGGTTATATGGACAGATCAGACTCGGACACACGTTTTTCGGACTCAACCGTATTGTGTTTAATAAGAATAACACCACTCATGAACAGTGCAAAACAGTACAACCCTGGCTTATCCAATAAGCTCTGCCATGCTAAGTTACCACGGCTTAATAAAAGAGCCATCCTGTGAAAAAAATTAACACAGGAATCCTCCCAACACTAAACCCCCTGGGTTTGGTTGGGACTTACAATCACCCCCTCACACAGCTAAGTGGTCTTGCGGATGTGTAGGCGCAGGCAATATGCTCACCCTGATTGCCCGTTGTCTTGCTTGCAGCTTCTTCCTGTACGTCTCGCTCCTGGTTCCGTACCGCCGTCACAGTATCCAAGTTCCAGTTTGAGTCGAGGTCCGTTGGTGAGGGTTGAAGAGCAGCGCTGAGCTTCTGACAGTGTTTCGTTGAAATGAAGAGAGCTTCGAACTTGACTTGAACTTGAGCTTGCCAGAGCTGCCACTTGAGCTTTTTCCCGAGTTGGAGCTTGTTGCAAAACGGCTCCTTATATCCACAAAGCCCATCACCTTTCCTCCCGCAAATACTGACCGATGAATTGACTTAGGTGATCTGTCTGGATCCGCCCCACCCCCATCTCTATGACCTGGAGTGGCTCGTAGACTTTGAAATCTTTGTGAAAAATGATATTTCGTTTTCCCGCTCCCAGGCCTTGCATCTGGAGAGACAATGTGTGCTGATTACTGGATATCTGTCGTTTCCTGAGTTGATGGCCCCCATTAGCAGGTAATGGATTTCGATCTCAAACCGATCTTGCTTAATTGGCTTATTTATCTCCTGGAAGACAATGGTCCAGCCATTTCCTGCCTTGCACCAGTTTCGGTTGGGACTGAGTCGTGACTGTGCTTTAATAATGCAAAGGCATAGCATCTCTGAGTTACCTCTCGGGATATTGTTCCCAGTAATCACTTTCGATGGTGATGATATCAATCGGCTTGGGTTCCCTTCCACCCAGCCTATCAGTGTGAAATGGCTCTAACTCCTGCCAGTCCCACAAGCTTGCCAAACAATACAGTTCTTTCTTGGAGTTTTGGATTTAAGGATTTAAAGTATTGTTCCTAAAAATGGCCAGAAAAATATCCCCCCTTTGATATTTTGTCACTCTTATTTATTAATACTTGGGGGTCACCAAACACCAGAGGGCACCGCGGTCGGAGGTCATCGGGCTATACACATGTATGCTTGGTCACCTGTATATAAGCTGGATGTCTTTGTCACGCAGGCACTCTCGGGCTGGAATAAAGATGGATCAGGTTGCACCTGAGTGAGTTTACAGTAACTAGACTCTTAAGTCATTACAATTGGCGACGAGGTAATTTAAGAACCTTCGCATGCACAATGGGCACGGTTGGAATCCTGGAGAGATTCGTGGAGGACGAGGATTGGGTGGATTTTGTCGACCGCCTGGATCAGTATTTTGTGGCCAACGGCATGGAGGCAGAGGGCTACACAGTTAAGTGCAGGGCAGTTCTCCTCATTGATTGTGGTCCGAAAATTTATGGCCTCATGAGGAATCTTCTCTCGCCTGTACGTCCGGTGGAAAAAGGGTACAGGAAATTGTGTACGTTGGTGGGTAAACCATCTCAAGCCACAAGAGGGGATCAGTATATTATGCTACCGTTTCTACACGAATGTTCGTGCTGAGGGCCAGGTCGTGTCGGGATTTGTCGCCGATCTGCGACGTCTTGCTGAGCCATGAAAGTTCGGGAACATGCTGGAAGACATACTGCGTGATGTCTTCGTGATAGGGATCAGCCATGATGCGATCCTCAGGAAGCTGTTGGCTGCAGAGATGCTGGATTTGAAAAAGGCCATCGCGACTGCCCAGGCATGCATGACGACGGATGATAATTTGAGGCTGATACCGACGAGTCGGAGTTCCACGGCAAGTATTGTAAACAAGATGGCGCCGTTTTCGGCAGAGCTGCTTACGCAAAACCTGCCGCTGCTCAGAGCCCGCCAACTGGTTCAAATAGATTTCACCTGTTGGCATTGTGCAGGCAAACCGACAATACTCATGCAATGGATGTTCGAAAGTGGGGCATCTTCACAGGATGTGTCCACAATGGAGCAAGCGTGGTGCGGCTCACCACGTGGTTGATGAGGACCAGTTCAGTGATGGCCCGGATACGTAACCCGAGGAGGAAGTGAATGGAATGTATTCGTTCCTGAGCAAGAGCCAGCTGATAGTTGTGAATGTGAAGCTGAATGGCGTGTCTGTATCAATGGTGCTGGACACGATTGCGAGCCAGTCGATAATGAGCCAAAGGACATTCGACAAGCTGTGGGACACGAAGGCAGCAAAACTGAAGCTGAGTCCAGTCAATGCCAGGTTGCGTACTTGTACTAAGGAACTCATACCGGTGCTCAGCAGTGCAGCAATCGAGGTGTCATATGACAGTGTGGTTCACAAGCTACCATTATGGATCATCTCAGGTAATGATCCAACGCTGTTTGAACCGGGCATTGGTAATTTTACAGGAGCCATGGTGCAGATTCACCTGGACTCCAATGCAAGGCCTGTCTATCACAAAGCTCGGTCTGTTCCGTACATAATGAGGGAGAAGGTTGAAATTGAGCTTCACAGACTCCAGCGTGAAGGGATCATATCACAGGTCGAGTTTAACGAGTGGGCTAGTCCCATTGTTCCTGTGTTGAAGAGTGATGGCACTGTCAGGATTTGTGGAAATTACAAGGTTATGATTAACCGATTTTCGAAACAGGATCAGTATCCATTATGAGGGCTGATGACCTGTTCGCCATGCTAGCTGGTGGAAAGTCGTTCACGAGACTGGATCTGATGTTGGCCTATATGACCCAGGAGCTTGTCAACACTTCGAAGAAACTCACCTGCATCAACACCCATAAAGGACTTTTCGTCTACAACAGGTGTCCTTTTGGAATTCGTTCGGCTGCAGCCATATTTCAAAGGAATATGGAGAGTTTACTGAAGTCCGTTCCTAGAACTGTCGTGTTTCAAGATGACATTCTGGTCACAGGTTGTGACACTGCTGAATATCTGAACAATCTTGAAGAAGTCCTACAGCATCTGGACAAAGTGGGACTCAGGCTGAAATGCTCGAAGTGTGTATTCATGGCACCTGAAGTCGAATTCCTCGGGAGGAAGATTGCTGATGATGGCATCAGGCCCACTGATTCAAAAACCAAGGCCATCAAAAATGCACCCAGGCCTCAGAATGTGACGGAGCCACGTTCGTTCCTTGGGCTACTCAACTACTTTGGTAATTTCTTACCCAGATTGAGCACTTTACTAGAGCCACTGCATGTGTTACTAAGCAATGGCGTCAACTGGGTCCGGGGTGCGTCCGAAGATAGAGCCTTTGAGAAAGCCAAGAATCTGCTATGTTCAAACAAGTTGCTTGTTTATTATGATCCGTGTAAGCGTCTTGTAGTGGCCTGTGATGCTTCATCATATGGGGTTGGCTGCGTACTCCAACAAGCAAATGAATCGGGCAAGCTACAACCTGTTGCGTATGCTTCGAGAAGTTTGTCTAAAGCAGAAAGAGCTCACAGCATGGTAGAGAAAGAAGCTTTGGCCTGTGTGTATGGGGTAAAAAAAAATGCATCAGTACCTGTTTGGTCTTCGTTTTGAACTAGAAACGGATCACAAGCCACTCATTTCATTGCTTGCGGAAAACAAAGGTATTAATACCAATGCATCGTCCTGCATTAAAAGGTGGGCACTGACATTGTCTGCCTACGATTACATCATCCGTCATAGACCTGGTACTGAGAATTGTGTTGATGTACTGAGTCATCTGCCCTTACCCACAACTGAGATGGAGAAGCCTCAACCTGCAGATCTACTGTTAGTAATGGATGCTTTTGAGAGTGAAGGAACCCCTGTCACTGCTCAACAAGTTAGGATCTGGACCAGCCATGACCCTATTGCATCGGTTGTGAAACAGTGTATACTCAGTGGTGATTGGTCTGTCATATCTATGGAGATGCGTGAGGAGACCAAAGCTTACAACCATCGCAAGGATGAGCTGTCCATTTAGTCATTCTGTTTACTGTGGAGTAATCGAGTAATCATGCCAAAGAAAGGTCGAGAAAAATTTGTATGTGAACTTCATAGCACTCATCCTGGTATTGTCATGATGAAGTCCATTGCTAGGTCTCATGTATGGTGGCCTGGAATTGACTCTGTTCTGGAATCATGCCTGCATCAGTGCAATACTTGCATGCAGCTAAGTAAAGTACCAGCGGAATCTCCGCTGAGTCTTTGGTCGTGGCCATCCAAACCATGGTCGAGGATCCACATTGATTTTGCGGGCCTGTTCCTGGGAAAGATGTTTTTTGTCGTACTAGATGCATACTCTAAGTGGATAGAATGTGTTATTATGTCATCCAGCATGTCTACAGCTACCATTGAGAGCCTTCATATCATGTTTGCTACTCATGGTTTGTCTGACATTGTTGTGAGTGACAACGGATCTTGCTTCACAAGTCTTGAGTTCCAGATTTTCATTAAACTCAATTGCATCAGACATGAGATCAGCTCCATTCAAGCCTGCTTCTAATGGTCAAGCAGAGCGTGCCGTTCAAACGATCAAGCAAATTATGAAACGTGTAACTCAGGGCTCACTGCAGACACGGTTGTCATGTATATTGCTCAGTTACAGGTCAAGACCTCATACGCTTACTGGGGTTCCTCCTGCTGAACTACTGATGAAGAGAAATCCCAAGACCAGGCTTTCTCTTGTTCATCCTGATTTGAATGATCGTGTTGAAAACAGACGTCCAAGTCAGCAATGTACTTACCCCTTATCTTTAGACTGTGACTCCTAGTTCTGGACTTCCCCAACATCAGGAACATTCTTCCTGCATCTAAACTGTCCAATCCCATCAGAATTTTACATATTTCTGTGAGATCCCCTCTCATTCTTTGAAATTCCAGTGAATATAAGCCTAGTCGATCCAGTCTTTCTTCATATGTCAGTCCTGCCATCCCGGGAATCAGTCTGGTCAACCTTCGCTAAACTCCTTCAATAGCAAGAATGTCCTTCCTCAGATTAGGAGACCAAAACTGTACACAATATTCAAGGTGTGGCCTCACCAAGGCCCTGTACTACTGCAGCAAGACCTCCCTACTCCAACAATCAAATCCTCTCACTATTGTAAGGGGGTGGTCTCTATGAGGGGGTCAGGTTCCCTTCTGACCAACTTGAGCGGTTCGAATCGCTCCCACTCCCTTAGGTTCTAGACTCTGGATTTATTTGGGGGATGTGACAAAGTGCAAAGGACACTGGTTTGATGCAAAAGAACTTTGATTTTATTACAGTCAAGAAAATCACAAACTTATAATTACTCTAATAAGAAAATACAATGTCAAAACTTATTCAAACTGATTAAAGAACAATACCCTACACACTCAGAGGGGGTTACAATAGCTTATAATGACTCTAATAGAGAACAACACATTACATTCAAAGGGGGTTACAGTAGAATTACACCTCCCACCTCCCAATACTTAATTCTAGCTAGGTTAGACTTTAGGGCAGGCAGGGACCATGCTTATCAATCCTTTTGACAGTTAACGGTAGATTGTGGTTTTGGGGTTTACTGGATGCAGTAGGGTCTGCTTGCCATACCCTGAACATCGGAGAAGACTTCTTGCTGCGCAATCTTCAGTTAGGTTGAGTCCGCTGATGCGGTAAGGTGCGTTTTGGATCTGTGGGGTAAGTATCCATTTTCTTTGGTTAGAAATAGGTTTCTACCGTCTTTTAGGTAATGTTTTACCCGTTGGTAGGTCAGGATTAGATTGTAGAGTGGAAACTTTTCGATTCTTCGGTTTTTCCTCGTTGGTGTTTCGTTTCGAGTTTGGTCGATCGCAGTGGTTTTCCGTTGATACCACGTTGGCTGTGGTCGGTTGCTGCCGCGATGGTGATGTTCTTCCTTCCTTCAGGACTTTGAGGCTGGAGAAGTTAGTTTACAACTGTTGCGTTGGTTTCTCTCCTTGTCTTGATGAGGTAGTAGCAACCTTGTAGCTACTTAGCAACCTAACCTCTGTTGAAAACAGGAGCCAGTTATACTGTTTGAGTGGTTCTAATCTTGGCGCCAAATCAGTTCAAAATCATTTGTTTAAATTTGGCGGGCTTGACTCCTCTTTGTAATATTTTGGTGGGCTCGTTAAAAGTTTATATGTTTTGGGTGGGTTGATGTTCGAAAACTGTTTCCTGATGGATATATTAGCTTGGTAATCGCAATGTCCTTTTGTTTCTTGTGGAGAAGGATTCTCGAATATCCATTTCTCCAAACAGGTTACTTTAGTCCTCACACCCAGACAATTTCAATAATCAAGTTGTCTCCTGTTAGTCCTTTTAGGCCCGCCAACAGCCTTGAATTTGTCTTGTAAATGTTCAAAATTCTATTAAAGTTCGTAGTTTCTTCCATAAGCACTTTAGGGTTCCAAACTTTTCGGTAGAGTCCCAAATTAAATTTCCTTTTGAATGAGCCCAAACACAGGGTGGGGGGGGGTTCTTGTGAATTTTGCACCCTTTCATTATGAAGGCCAACATGCCATTTGCCTTCTTCACCGCCTGCTGTACCTGCATGCCAACTTTCAATGACTGGTGTACCATGACACCCAGGTCTCATTGCACCTCCCCTTTTCCTAATCTGTCACCATTCAGATAATATTTTGTCTCCCTGTTTTTGCCACCAAAGTGGATAACCTCACATTTATCCACATTATACTACATTTGCCCATTCACCTAACCTGTCCAAGTCACCCTGCAGCCTCTTAGCATCCTCCTCACAGCTCACACTGCCACCCAGCTTAGTGTCATCTGCAAACTTGGAGATATTACATTCAATTCCTTCATCCAAATCATTAATGTATATTGTAAATAGCTGGGGGCCCAGCACTGAACCTTGCGGGACACCCTTAGTCACTGCCTGCCATTCTGAAAAAGACCCCTTTATTCCTACCCTTTGCTTCCTGTCTGCCAACCAGTTCTCTATCCACAACAGTACATTATCCCCAATACCATGCGCTTTAATTTTGCACACTAATCTCTTGTGTGGGACCTTGTCAAAAGCCTTTGGAAAGTCAAAATACACATCCACTGGGTCTCCCTTGTCCACTCTACTAGTTACATTCTCAAAAAATTCTCGAAGATTTGTCAAACATGATTGCGTTTTCATAAATCCATGCTGACTTGGACCTATCCTGTCACTGCTTTCCAAATGCGCTGCTATTACGTCTTTAATAATTGATTCCAACATTTTCCCCACTACCGATGTCAGGCTAACCGATCTATAATTCCCTGTTTTCTCTCTCCCTCTTTTTTTAAAAAGTGGTGTTACATTAGCTACCCTCCAATCCATAGGAACTGATCCAGAGTCTATAGAACGTTGGAAAATGACCATCAATGCAGCCACTATTTCTAGGGCCACTTCCTTAAGTACTCTGAGATGCAGACTATCAGGCCCTGGGGATTTATCGGCCTTCAATCCCATCAATTTCCCTAACACAATTTCCCGCCTAATAAGGATTCCCTTCAGTTCCTCCTTCTCGCTAGACCCTTGGTCCTCTAGTATTTCCGGAAGGTTAGTTGTGTTTTCCTTAGCGAAGACTGTTATATATGTAAACTTGTATTTACTATGTACAGCCACCAGAGGGCTCATCCCCTGGAGTCCCTAAGGGATCCCATAATTTAAGGAGACTTCACATGTTGGAGAGGCACTCTGGAGACCTGCAATAAAAGACTGTCACACTTTACTTTGAGCTCACAGTGTTCAGTCTGACTCTTTCTCCATAAACTACAAAGACAGACCAAAGTATTTGTTCAATTGGTCTGCCATTTCTTTGTTCCCCATTATAAATTCACCTGATTCTGACTGCAAGGGACCTACATTTGTCTTCACTAATCGTTTTCTCTTCACATATCTTTGCAGTCAGTTTTTATGTTCACTGCACGCTTACTCTCATACTCTATTTTTCCCCTCCTAATTAAACCCTTTGTCCTCCTCTGCTGAATTCTAAATTTCTCCCAGTCCTCAGGTTTTCTGCTTTTTCTAGCCAATTTATATGCCTCTTCCTTGGATTTAACGATATCCCTAATTTCCCTTGTTAGCGATGGTTGAACCACCTTCCCCGTTTTATTTTTACTCAAGACAGGGATGTACAATTGTTGAAGTTCATCCATGTGATCTTTAAATGTCTGCCATTGCCTATCCACCATCAACCCTTTAAGTATCATTCACCAGTCTATCCTAGCCAATTCACGTCTCATAGCATCGAAGTTACCTTTCTTTAAGTTCAAGACCCTAGTCTCTGAATTAACTGTGTCACTCTCCATCTTAATGAAGAATTCTACCATATTATGGTCACTCTTCCCCAAGGGGCCTCGCACAACAAGATTGCTAATTAATCCTCTCTCATTACACAACACCCAGTCTAGGATGGCCAGCTCTCTAGTTGGTTCCTCGACATATTGGTCTTGAAAACCATCCTCAATACACTCCAGGAAATCCTCCTCCCCCGTGTTGCTACCAGTTTGGTTAGCCCAATCTATATGTAGATTAAAGTCACCCATGATAACTGCTGTACCTTTATTGCACGGATCCCTAATTTCCTGTTTGATGTCATCCCCAACCTTACTACACTGTTTGGTGGTCTGTATACAACTCCCACTAGCGTTTTCTGCCCTTTGATGTTCCACAGCTCTATGCATACAGATTCCACATCATCCAAGCTAATGTCCTTCCTTACTATTGCGTTAATCTCTTCTTTAACCAGCAACGCTGCCCCACCTCCTTTTCCTTTCTGTCTATCCTTCCTGAATATTGAATACTCCTGGATGTTGAGTTCCCAGCCTTGATCACCCTGGAGCCAATTAATCCCAATTACATCATATCCGTTAACAGCTATCTGCACAGTTAATGCATCCACCTTATTACGAATGCTCCTCGCATTGAGACACAGAGCCTTCAGACTTGTTTTTTTAACACTCCTGATCCTTTTAAAATTATATTGTAATGTGGCCCTTTTTGATTTTTGCCTTTGATTTCTCTGCCCTCCACTTTTCCTTATCTCCTTGCTACCTTTTTCTTCTGCCCCCATTTTACTTCCCTCTGTCTCCCTACATAGATTCCCATCCCCTGCCATATTAGTTTAAACCCTCCCGAACAGCACTAGCAAACACTCCCCCTCGGACATTGGTTCCGGTGCTGCCCAGGTGCAGACCATCCGGTTTGTACTGGTCCCACCTCCCCCAGAACCGGTTCCAATGTCCCAAGAATTTGAATCCCTCCCTCTTGCAGCATTCCTCAAGCCACGTATTCATCTTAACTATCCTGTTATTTCTACTCTGACTAGCACGTTTCCTTATTAATTTTGTGAGGTGTTTGGGCAGAGGAGGAATTTCATACCCAAACTGTGTTACTTTTTGTTGCAGGTCCTGTACCATGTCGTTCACTGTGAGCTGTACCATGGTGAAATCTGAAATGGGGATGATGCGCTCTTGCACCACCTGAACCTCTGTGTGGGGTTTGAAGCAGCAAGTTTTGTCGGCGACAGGGCACCAAGTGTTGTTGTGTACCCGATACTGGTCCACGCAGTACGTCCCGTTGCCCATGTATCTGGGGTGGAACATGGCTCTGGGCCAACACCTCCATGGTGCAATTGATGGGCTCTGCACTCTCTGATTCAAATCCACACACTGGTCATTGAACGCGTTCAGGCGCTGGGGACACAACACCACATGCGTACACTTGCTCTGCCACCCCTTGAGGTCAGTGCCGGTCATGGCATGCTCCCACTTTATTATGAACGCTGGGGCCCCATGATGCTGCACGTCAATGTTTTCTACCCGGTATATCGGTGCTGGCCGCGGTGACCCTGCCCATTACCGGCATCCGGAGTACAATCTCCATTACTATTGGACTGGCCACTATCAACTGGAATCGGGTATGCCTCTGCCAGTCGGAGTTGACACGAGGTCATCAGATTATCATAGGGACTCAGCGTGGTGAGATGCCGGTTGCTAACCTAGGAAGGGATGCGACCTTGTTGCAGGTCCTCCAAATTACTGTGCCCTTCGCCCTTTGAAATGACTCTATTAGTCTCCTCCCAATTATTAGTAAAGTGATGGAAGGAGTCATTAATCGTGCCATCTATCGATACCTACTCACCAATAATAAACTCACCAATGCACAATTTGGGTTTTGCTAGAACCACATGGCTCCAACCTCCTCGCAGTCTTGATCCTGACATGGACACAGGAACTGAAAACCAGAGGAAAGGTGAGAGTAGCTGCCCTTGAGATCAAGGCAGCCTTTGACCAATCATAACACCAAAGAGTCCCAGCAAAACTGAGGTCAATGGGGTGTCAGAGAGAAATCCCTCTAGTGGCTGGAATCATACTTGATAAAAAGATGGCTGTGGCTGTTGGAGGCAAGTGTTGGAGACAACCCCAGGCCATCACTGTAGGAGTTTCTCAGCAAAGTGTTTATTTTCTAGTTATTTAAATTATCTCTGCTGTTACCTAAAAGTGTTAGATCAGAAAATAATCCACATTTCCTCGTAATTTGCTTGGGAACTGGTGTGATATAAATGCAGCATAAGCAATCATAAACTTTGGAACATGAATACTTAAAAAATACTTTTTCAACACAACACTTGTCAGCAGGATATCACTTTTACCACACGTGAGCATAACAATAACAATCGAACCCATCAAGTTTTACTCATGGTAGAAAAATGGTATCCTGCATCCTTTTGTGTGTAAATAAAAGTTTATTACAATAGAGAAACAAAGGCTCAGGGAATATCAAGAGCAGGAAAGCAGAGCAGGGGTCAGAAGACACAATTCAATCATTTTTGGGTTTATTTTAAATGTTATTTGTATGTGTTTTAGCATCACTTTGCTTCCTGCTTGTGGCATCCTGTACCAAGCACTCTCAAATCTGACTGACAAGGTATGTGGGTGGTTAGAGACCTTTCCATGACCTCTGCCAGTGCTACTGTGACCATTTTGTAGGTGGCGCCTGCTGATTTTCCTTCTTTCAGTATCTGAGGCACCTTGCCCTTGCTGAGTGACTCATTGAAAAATTGCAAATCAAGGAGCATGAACATTAAATATTTAATTTTTCTCTATTTTTAAGTAATTTAATTTTCTCCTCTTATGTTTTGTCTTGCCACACACAGCTTGTTCCGAGAGCTGTTCTGATGTTGTTATCCCTCTCTGCACACATTCCACATTCTACCCTATGTAAACTTGAGGTCATTCAAAACTCAGCAGCCCCTGTCCTAACTCGCAACAAGTCCCGTTCACCTATCACCCCTGTGCTTGTTGACCTACATTGGCTCCCAGTTAAGCAACGCCTCAATTTCAAAATTCTCATTCTTGTTTACAAATCCCTCCATGGCCTCACCCCTCCCTATCTCTGTGATCTCCTTCAACCTCACAACCCACCGAGATATTTGCACTCCTCAAATTCTGCCCTCTTGAGCATCCTTGATGAGAACTGCTCAACCATTGGTGACCGTGTCTTCAGCTGCCTGGGCCCTAAGCTCTGGAACTCCCTCCCTAAACCTCTCCACTTCTCTATCTCTCTTTCCTCCTTTAAGATGCTCCATAAAACCTACCACTTTAACCAAGCTTTTGGTCATCTGTCGTAATTTCTTCTTATGTGACTCGGTATCAAGTTTATTTTTTTGTCATATAACACTCTTGTGTAGCGCCTTGGGATGTTTTGCTATGTTAAAGGTGCTATATAAATACAAGTTGTTGTTGTTGTTGCACAGTTCAGGAATGCTGAAATTTAGGACTTAAGTTTTCAGATATCCAGAAAGGCAAGAATGTTGGGGCAACCTTGAGTGCCACTGTAGCTAATTTGCCACACTCCTTTACAGAATCCATGTTGTGATGCCCGCTCTCAAAATTTGACCATGTACTTCAGTTATTTTCTATGATCAGTATTGAAGTTAACTAATGTTTGTGAAAAAAAATTTAATTAATTCTCCTTCTTGAATAAAAAGTTGATTTTCATTATTTCTGCACCCAGATTGTTTTTTCCCTCAATGCTGGAAAACATTGCCACTTAATGTTACATGTCATCCCATCAAATTTATTTTCCTAATATTACAGTTTCATAATTAAATCATCAGTTTATTTATAAATTAAAAATAGTGCATGCATTGTTTTCTTCCTGTTTTTACTTTCAAAACGTTCAAGCAAAAACACAGAGCTCAAAATTCGGTTGTGTAACGGCCTTTGTTTGGGCGCTACAGGGGGCTAATTGGCTTACAAATGGCATCCGAGCAGCATGCACACCATCTTGTGTGGGCTGTGCCAGACGTCATTTTTGTGAGGGCATTTGTGCTGAGAGTGTGCGCTGTAAGTATGCACAGTAGGCAGATCGTGACGTCAATTAGCATGTAACGTTGATTTGATGCCAGCGCTGCCATTTTCGACCTCAACACTGGAGCTAACGCCCTCCCTGCACCTCGCCCAGCTGAACAAGCATTCAGCAGCATGAAGGACCCCACCCAGAGCTATTTAAAGGGATCATTACCTACTACTTACAGGTTAGTTGTTGATTGATTTCTACTAGCTGTTCCTGAGTTTAGAGAAGCGTTTGGTTCTACAAACTCAGGAACTTCTTTAAAGTTGTCTAAAGTCTACAAGGAGTGGTGTGGCACGTACTCAAGGACCTTCTCCTGACTTGCAAGGGTTCTGCTCAGACGAGTTGCTCTCAGACATGGGAGTGCAGTAGTTTGTATCCCCCTCTTTGGTCTGCAGCATAATAGGGACAAGGAGCAGAGGCGACACATAGCAAGACAATTTGCAAGTAGAGGCAGATGGAGGAGGTGGAGAAGGGCTCTCAGCTGAAGGCCACATCCATCCAGAGTCTTCAGGGAACAATTCTCCTACCACAACCTCAGCGACGAACAGTGTGAGCAACGGCTCCATTTTACTAAGGAAGTGCTCACTGAAATCTGCCACCGACTGCAGGCAGATCTGCAGCCTCAGTCCAGAGGTGAATGGCACTGCTAGTGCCCATAAAGGTGACCATGGCCTTGAACTTCTTTGTGTTGGGCTCCTCTCAAGCTGCAGCAGGTGACATCTGTAACATCTCCCTGTTCACCGTCCACTCCTATATAAGTGAGGTGAGTGAGGCTTTATATGGAAGGAGAACTAAATACATTTCATTCTCTTTTGCCAGAGAGAAGTAGGAGTGAGAGCATGGCTTCGCCATGATAGCAGGCTTCCCCATGATGCAGGGTGCCATTGACTGCACACACGTTGCTTTGCGGGCGCCGTATCTCAATTCAGAGATGTACTGCAACCAGAATTCCACATCCTTAATGTGTAGCTGGTGTGCGACCATACTCAGCACATCATGCAAGTCAATGCTTGGTATCCTGGCAGTGGCCATGAGGCCTTCATACTACAGCAGTTCACTGTACCATCAGCATTTGAGATACCACGACAAACCAGAAAGTGGCTACTGGGATACAAAGACTATCCGCTGACCACCTGGCTCATGACTCCACTGCCCAACCCAACCACACATGGACAGCCATGCTGCAACACAGAATCTGATAGAGCAGACCATTGGCGTTCTTAATCAACATTTGCGCTGCCTGGACTGCTCTGGAGGAGGCCTGTCGTGCTCACCAGAGTGGGTCTCAAGATTCATCATCGTCTGCTACATGCTCCACAACCTCACTATCATGAGGGCACATCTTTTGCCATCAGGCATACGAAGGCCAGCTGAGGAGAAAGAGTGCTATCAAGCGGCACTTACTCACCAATAACTTGCTCACCGATGCTCAGTTTGGGTTCCACCAGAACCACTCAACTCCAGAACATTACAGCCTTGTTTCAAACATGGACACAAGAGCTTAATTCCAGAGGTGAGGTGGGAGTGACTGCCCTTGACATCAAATAGCATTGGACCGAGTGTGGCATTAAGGAGCCCTAGTAAAATTGAAGTCAATGGGAATCAGGGGGAAAACTCTCCATTGGCTGGAGTCATACCTAGCACAAAGGAAAATGGTTGAGGTTGGTGGAGGTCATCATCCCAGTCCCAGGACATCACTGCAGGAGTTCCTCAGGGCAATGTCCTAGTCCCAACCATCTTCAGCTGCTTCATTAATGACCTTCCCTCCATCATCAGGTCAGAAGTGGCGATGATTGCACAGTGTTCAGTTCCATTCGCAACTCCTCAGAAAATGAAGCAGTCCCTGCCTACATGCAGCAAGACCTGGCGACATTAAGGCTTGGACTGATAAACTGGCAAGTAACACTGGCCCTACACAAATGCCAGGCAATGACCATCTCCAGCAAGTGAGAGTCTAACCACCTCCCCTTGATATTCAATGACATTACCATCACCGAATCCCGCACCATCAACATCCTGATAAACATTGACCAGAAACTTAATTGCACCAGCCACATAAATACTGTGGCAACAAGAGCAGTGAGTGACTCTCCAAAGCCTTTCTACAATCTACAAGGCACAAGTCAGGAATGTGATGGAATACTCTCCACTTGCCTGGATGAGTGCAGCTGCTACAACACTCAAGAAGCTCGACACCATCCAGGACAAAGCAGCCCGCTTGATTGGCACCCCATCCACAACCTTCAAAATTCACTCTCTCCAGCACCGGTGCACCGTGGCTGCAGTGTGCACCATCTACAAAATACAAGGCTTCTTCGGCAGCTCCTCCCAAACACGCGACCTGTGCCACCTAGAAGGACAAGGACAGCAGGCGCATGGGAGCACCATCACCTGCAAGTTCCCCACCATCCTGACTTGGAAATATATCGCCATTCCTTCATCGTTGCTGGGTCAGCACTGTGAGAGTTCCTTCACCACAAGGACTGCAGCAGTTCAAGAAGGCGGCTCACCACCACCTTCTCAAGGACAATTCAGGATGGCCATTAAATGCTGGCCTTGCCAGCAAAGCCCACATCCCGGAACGAAAAAAAAATTATGTCGAGCACTGTCTCCTTGAGCAGTAAGGATTTGGTGCTGCTCTTGTTCCCCTCCAGTTAGCTGTTGCTGCCTATGATTATGCGCCACCTTGTCCTGCAAGAGAGACCGAAGTGTGTCAGTGAATGTGATTCACTGTATGAACTGATGTGGCCGTCGTGGTTGACTAGCTGGCTGTGTGTGAAATCTGTGAGGTATATAAAAGGAGGTCTCAGGCAAGTGCAGCACTGGAGAGCTGGAATTAAAGATGCAGGTCCTGAGTGACCTTGATTTCAGCATGTGTCTCGTGTAAGTCAGTACATTAGAGTCAGGACTTAACAGTATTTATCCCCTTACTTTCGGAAAAAAGGGATATCAGTGGCTTATGGTCAGTTTCCAATTCAAATTTGAGCCCAAACAGATATTGATGCATCTTCTTTATCCGATAAACACACGCTAACGCTTCTTTTTCAATCATGCTATAGGCTCTCTCAGCCTTAGACAAGACTTCTGGATGCATAAGCAACCGGTTGCAATTTCCCAGATTCATTAGCTTGTTGCAATACACACCCGTCGCTGTACGACGACGCATCACCTGCTAGTACCAAACGCTTACATAGATCAATTTGTTTGAGTATAACAATTTTCTAGCTTTTACAAAGGCATTTTCTTGGCTTTTGCCCCATACCCATTCGTCTCCTTTACGCAGTAAGGCGTGCAGTGATTCTAACAGTGTGCTGAGACCCGGTAAGAAATCACCAAAGTCATTCAGGAGTTCTAGAAACGACCGCAGCTCTATCACATTCTGTGGTCTCGGTGCATTCTCGATTGTCTCCATCTTCGAATCGGTGGACCTGATGCCGTCTGCCGCGATTCTTCTCCCCGGGAACTCCACTCAGGCGCTAGGAAAACGCACTTCGAGCGTTTTAACCTGAGCCCCACGTGGTTGAGTCGACTAAGAACCTCCCCAGGTTCTGCAGATGCTCGACTGTGTCCCGACCTGTAACCAAAATGTCATCCTGGAAGACCACCGTGCGCAGGACCGACTTCAGTAAGCTTTCCATGTTTCTCTGGAATATCGCCGCAGCTGATCGAATCCCAAACGGGCATCTGTTGTAAATGAAGAGGCCTTTGTGCATGTTGATGCAGGTGAGGCCCTTCGATGATTCCTCCAGCTCCTGCGTCATGTAGGCCGAGGTCAAGTCCAGCTTTGTGAATGTCTTTTCTCCCGCCAGCATTGGAAAAAGGTCATCAGCCTTTGGTAATGGGTATTAATCCTGCAGGGAGAAACAATTGATAGTTACTTTGTAATCACCACAGATTCTGATGGTGCCACCTCCCTTGAGGACTGGAACAATTGGACTGGCCCACTCGTTGAATTCGATCGGCGAAATGATGCCCTCTTCTTGCAGCCGGTCCAGCTCGATCTCTACCCTTTCTCTCATCATGTACGGTATTACTCTCACTTTGTGATGGATGGGTCGCACCTCCAGAATTAGGTGGATCTGCACTTTTGCTCCTTGGAACTTCCCGATGCCTGGTTTGAACAGCGAAGGGAACTTGTTTAAGACCTGGGCACACGAAGTGTTGTCAGCAGTCGAGAGCGCTCGGACGCCATCCCAGTTCCAGCGTATCTTTCCAAGCCAGCTCCTGCCGAGCAGCGTGGGACCATCGGCCAATACCACCCAGAGTGGTAGCTTGTGCACAGCTCCATCATAGGAGACCTTTACAGTAGCACTGCCGATTACGGGAATCAGTTTCTTTGTGTAAGTTCTCAGTTTCATGCGAATGGGAGTCAAGACTGGCCTTGAGGCCTTGCTGCACCACAATTTATCAAAAGTCTTTTTGCTCATAATGGACTGGCTCGCACCTGTGTCATACAGGGAGTCCATTTAATTCAACCTTCAGCATTATCAGGGGACACTTTGTGGTAAATGTGTGCACCCCGTATACCTCAGCCTCCTCGGTGTGAGGCTCTGCTTCATCGTGATCCACTGTAGACCTGTCCTTCTCTGCAACATGGTGGTTTGCAGGATTAACAGGGTTTGCAGCTCGCCTACACATACGTTGGAGGTGTCCCATTGTTCCACAGCCCTTGCAGACGTACCCTTGAAGCGGCATGAATGGAAATGATGATCACCCCCGCAGCGCCAACAAGGTGTTAATGGCCTTGCATTCATCACCCTTGACGATGGACTCAGACATCTGTGGACGTGCAGCTGCAGGCATGTGGGGCTAGCCCTGTATGTTGCGATTTGAAGACAACATCACTTTGTTCACAGTACTTGTAGCAGCACTCGTGTGCTGAGAGATTTGATTAGTATTGTCACTGGTGGCAATGAACGCCTGGGCTATCGCTATGGCTTTACACAAGGTTGGGGTCTCTACAGTCAAAAGTTTGCAAAGTATCACTTCATGGCCAATGCCAAGTATGAAGAAGTCTCTGAGCATATGCTCCAAATGTCCTTCAAATTCGCAATGTCCTGCAAGGCGTCTTAGCTCAGCGACATAACTCGCCATTTCCTGGCCTTCAGACCTTTTGTAGGTGTAGAACCGGTACCTCGCCATCAGAACGCTTTCCTTCGGGTTCAGATGCTCCTGGACCAGTGTGCACAAATCATCATAAGATTTCTCTGTGAGTTTCGCTGGAGCAAGCAGATATTTCATGAGGCCATACGTTGGTGCCTCGCAGACGGTGAGGAGAATCGCCGTTCATTTGGCAGCGTTCGTTTCTCCTTCCAGCTCGTTGGCCACGAAGTATTGGTCGAGTCGCTTCACGAAGGATTCCCAATCATCTCCCTTCGAGAATTTCTCCAGGATGCCCACTGTTCTCTGCATCGTTGGGTTCGTCATCTGTATCTCGTTGCCAGTTGTTATGTATGAATGAAGAGTCTGACTGGATACTGTGAGCTCAAAATAAAGTGTGACCGTAGTCTTTTATTGCAGGTTTCCAGAGTGCCACTCCAGCCTGTGAGGCCTCCTTAAGTACCTGTGCTCCCAAGGGATTGTAGGATCCCTTGCGACTCCAGGGGATGAGCCCTCTGGTGGCTATTCAAGGTATATACAGGTTTACATATATAACAGGGTGAGATTCTGTAATTTTTAATCTTCGGCCACTGGGCCACCAGGGAGGGTTTCAGCCGGGCCAGCGGCCTGGCACCCAAGAGGGGATGCTAGGCTGCCCGTTGCCAGGCCGGCCGAACCCGGGGGCAATATTTTGCCAGCCGATCAGGAAGTCGGCCAGCAAAATTATTTACATTGCGGCCGTAGGCTCTCCCCTTTAAGGGCCGCTGCGCTGCCGGGCTGCACTCATTCTTCAGAGGGTGCACCGACAGAAAAACCTGTGGGGGCACCAAATGAGGGGGATCGACGAGTTCAGCTGAATTTAGGAAGATAAGTATATTTCTTTATTAAAACTGCGGTACTCTCACTAATTGATGACTCGCTTTCGGCGGTCACCAGAATCAGTCGGGGTCGGGTCCAGGCTGAAAAATCCCCAACCTGAATTTCGCTCAGGTCGGCCAGTTGTCCCTAAAATGGCGGCCATTTGATTTTGATAAATGGCTGTTGCAAATGGGCAGTGAGACCCTGAATTTTGGACCCTCTATGTGAGCACCATCTTGTGGTGCTTTTTTGTCAAAACCACTATGAGCCACTCAGAGTTGGTCGATCCTAACTGTCAGCTTGATTACTCGCCTGTGTCTGCTTGGCTCAGTTGTCAGCACTTTTACTTCTAAGTCAGTGGGTTGTGGGGTTCAAGCTTCATTACAGGATATGAACCACATAATTTAGTCAATACAGTATTGCTGGGATGCTGCCTTTAGATGAGATATTAAACTGTTCAGGTTCGAAATAAAAAAAACCATAGCACTATGTGAAGAAGAGCAGGGAATTCTATTGTTATCCTTGCCAATATTCCTCTTTTGACTAAAATCACTCCAAAAAAGCAGATCAGCCAATCATTTATCTCATTTGCTGTTGTAGGACTTTGTGGTGTACAATCAGTTACCACACCCGTATAAAGCAGTAACTGCGTTTCAATCTGTTATAAAGTGTTCTGAGAATGTGATTGCTTTTAAGAATGTATTAAATACTATATGAATTCAAGTTCTTTCTTATCTTTTAAACTGAATTAGAGTTTTCTTGCCTCTTGTATACTAAACATTGCAAGCTAATATCACAGAAGAACAGACCAAGGGCTAGACTTTCCACTTTTGTGCAGATCGCCCAAAAATGGGCGTTATTTCCAGCGTTGGTGATTAATATGGGTTTTGAGATCGCCGGATTATCGGCCATTTTCAAAACCCCAACGTTTCACTTTATAAAATGGGTGATACTGCGAGCGATGTGAAATGGACGTTAGCGGTAAAATTTTTGCCCTTCTGCCGTAAAATGTCGGCGTCCATAGCAACGCCATGGCAATGGTTGTTTGCCGCGTTTCAAAAGGGCACATTTGCAGAAGAGGAGAGAGAGAGGGAGCAGAGAGGAACTGAAAGCGTGTGTGGGTGCGTTGTGTGGTTGTTTGGCTGTTGTGGGAAGTACCAGGGAGATTTACCACCAGCAAAAATAATTGAGTGCACAAATAACGTTAATAGTTAAAAAATAGTTAAAATAGAAGGGATGGAGGAGGCAACACAGCACGCTGTGGAGACTGAGGACGCTGGCGAAAGCAGTGAGGTGGGAGAGGAACTAGTGGGTGGACGAAAATGAGCTCGGAGATTTTCCGACAAGGCAAATGCCTCCCTCCTGCAGGAGGTGGAGTCACGCTGGAGTCAATTGACCTGGGATGGGCGTGGGAAGGCCACGCCAAAGGTATACCAGAAGATTTGGGCTGAGGTCAAGGTGGTCTCGTCTGCGACGAATGAGGTGCGTGAGGGCAACCAGTGCCGCTAGCACTGGAACGACCTTGTCGGATCCGCCAAAGTATTACATTTATTTATATGTACTTATATATTTACATAATTTGAATTTTAAGTGTAATGAGTGATTAAAATCAGATGTGATGTCTTACACTTATACTGGGAATGTTTTGCTCAAAGCCTGCGTTGACAGTGTACGTCTTTAGGCAAAGAATTATCATTTTCATAATAACTGATACACTCCATAACAAATGGTCAGACTGAGTACTGTGTGTAATGAGCAGTATGACCTTAGCTCCTTGTTCCAGAGTGCAGGTACTTCGTGGGTGGCCTGCTTATATACTGTGCTCCCAAGAGATGCTGGGATCCCTTAGGACTCCAACAGGTAGGCCCTCTGGTGGTCAGGTGTGATGCAGGTTGCAAGGGGTTAAATACATAACATCACTCCCCCGTGAAGTCAACAATACTCTTATTTACAAGGTGAGACGATCTGGGGTTTTGCGCTCCCTTGTCGATCGTCTCAGTACAAATGCTGGTGTAGGTGGGTTGGTGAGTTCTTCATTGGGCTGTTGGGCAGCCGGCCTTGCAGGCTGCAGGGGATGATGAGTTCGGTTTCGTGGTCAACTGTGATGTCAGTTGCGACTTGTGTGTGCGTTGGAAAGTCAAAGTTGGTGGTGTCCTCTTCAGGTTGTTCCTAGCTGTTGGTGAACTGCAATTTGATATGGTCCAAGTGTTTTCTGTGCGTTTGTCCATTGGTCAGTTTGACCTACTCCCCTCTTTGGCTGTGACCGTGCCAGCGAGCCATTTGGGACCATGTCCATAATTGAGCACAAACACAGGATCATTGATCTCAATATCGCATGACAAATTTGCATGGTCATGGTACACACTTTGTTGATGCCGCTTGTCCTCCACGTGATCATGTAGATCAGGGTGGACCAGAGAGAGCCTTGTTTTAAGCGCCCTTTTCATGAGCAGCTCAGCTGGGGGAATCCCGGTGAGTGAGTGGGGTCTGGTGCAGTAGCTGAGCAGTACTCGGGACAACCGGATCTGCAGGGAGCCTTCCGACACACGTTTCAAGCTTTGCTTGATGGTCTGAACTGCCCATTCTGCCTGGCCGTTGGATGCGGGCTTGAAGGGGGCAGATGTGACATGTTTGATCCTGTTGCGGGTCATGAATTCTTTGAATTCAGCACTGGTGAAGCACGGCCCATTGTTGTTGACTAGGACATCAGGCAGGCCATGCGTGGCAAACATGGCTCGTAGACTTTCAATGGTGGCCCTGGATGTGCTTACAGACATTATTGCACATTCAATCCACTTTGAGTAAGCGTCCACGACGACCAAAAATATTTTGCCTAGGAATGGAACCGCATAGTCTACATGGATACTCGATCACGGTTTGAATGGCCAGGACCACAAACTTAGCGGTGCCTCTCTGGGTGCATTGCTCAACTGAGAACAAGTGTTGCACTGGCGCACACATGACTCTAAATCTTAGTCGATGCCAGGCCACCACACGTGGGATCTGGTTATGGTTTTCATCATCACGATGCCTGGGTGGGTGTTGTGCAGTTCGCAAATGAATGTGTCTCTGCCTTTCTTGGGCAAGACTACGCGATTGCCCCACAAAAGACAGTCCGCCTGCAGGGACAGCTCGTCTTTGTGTCTGTGGAACGGCTTAATCGCTTCCTGCATCTCCACTGGGACACTGGACCAGCTCCCATGGAGGACACAGTTTTTTACCTGTGACAGTAAAGGATCCTGGCTGGTCCAAGTCCTGATCTGGCGGGCCGTAATGGGGGATTTCTCGTTCTCAAATGACTCCATGACCATGAGCAAGTCCGCTGGCTGTGCCATTTCCACCTCGGTGGTGGGCAACGGTAGCCGACAGAGAGCATCTGCGCAGTTCTCTGTGCCTGGTCTGTGGCGGATTGTATGCCAACAGCGTGAGCGCCCATCTTTGGATGCGGGCAGAGGCATTGGTATTAATCCCTTTGCTCTCCGAGAATAGCGATATGAGCGGCTTGTGGTCAGTTTCAAGCTTGAACTTGAGGCCAAATAAGTACTGGTGCATTTTTTTTACCCCGTAAACGCACGCCAGAGCCTCTTTTTCAACCATGCTGTCGGCCCATTCGGCCTAGGACAAACTCCTGGATGCATACGCAACTGGTTGCAAAATTCCCGATTCATTAGCCTGTTGTAACACACACCCGACCCCGCATGACGACGCATCGCAAGCTAACACCAATCGTTCACATGGGTTATACAGGGCAAGCAGTTTGTTAGAACACAATAAATTTCTGGCTTTCTTAAAGGCAGCCTCTTGTGAATTCCCCCAGTCGTCTCCCTTGTGCAGTAGCGCATGTTGGGGTTCTAGCAGGGTGCTTAATCCAGGTAGGAAATTACCGAAGTAGTTAAAGAGTCCCAGGAATGACCGCAGCTCCGTCACGTTCTGTGGTCGTGGCGCGTTCTTGATGGCCTGCCTTGGCGTCGGTGGGTCTGATGCCGTCTGCTGCGATTCTCCTGCCTAAGAATTCGACGTCCTGTGCCAGGAAAACACATCGAGCGTTTCAACCTGAGCCCCACGTGATCCAACCGACTAAGAACCTCCTCTAGATTCTTCAAGTGCTCCATGGTGTCCCGACCTGTAACCAATATGTCGTCCTGGAAGACCACTGTGCAAGGAACCGACTTTAGCAGGCTCTCCATGTTCCGCTGGAAGATCGCTGCAGCCGACCGAATCCCGAATGGGCACCGATTGTAGATAAATAGACCTTTGTGCATGTTGATGCAGGTGAGGCCTTTCGAAGACTCCTCTAGCTCCTGCATTATATAGGCCGAGGTCAGGTCCAGCTTGATGAACGTCTTCCCTCCAGCCAGGGTCATCTGCCTTGGGTAGCGGGTACTGGTCCTGTAGCGAAAAACGGTTAATCATTACTTTATAGTCCCCGCAAATTCTAACCGTACCGTCCTCCTTGAGTACCGGAACAATCGGACTAGCCCAGTCGTTGAATTCCACTGGCGTGATGATGCCTTCATGTTGCAGCCTGTCCAGCTCGATTTCCACTTTTTCACGCATCATGTACGGTACCACCTGAGCCTTGTAGTGGATGGGTCGCATACCGGGAACCAAATGGTTCTGCACTTTCGCCCCCGAGAAGCTTCCAATGCCTGGCTCAAATAACGAAGGGAATTTATGTAGAACCTGGGTACATGCAGTGTTGTCAACAGATGAGAGCGCTTGGATGTCGTCCCAATTCCAGCGGATTTTTCCCAGCCAACTTCTGCCAAACAACGTGGGGCCATCCTCTGGCACAATTCACAGCAGGAGTTTGTGTACTGCTCTATCATAGGAGACTTCGACTTCAGCACTGCCAATTACAGGGATTAGTTCCTTCGTGTAAGTCTTTAGTTTGGTGTGAATGGGACTGAGCTTGGGCCTGTGTGCCTTCTTTCCCCACAGCCTGTCGAAGACCATTTTACTCATTATGGACTGACTTGCCCATGTGTCCAGCTCCATAGACACTGGAATATCGTTCAGTTCAACTCTCAACATTATTGGTGGGCATTTCGTCATGAACATGTGTACCTCGTACATCTCTGCCTCCTCCATACGAGTTTCCAATTCCGTCTGATTCAGTGGGAATCGATCTTCCTCTGCAACGTGGTGGTTTGCAGAGTTTGCAGGGTTTGCAGCTCGCCTGCACATTCGTTGGAGGTGTCCCATTGTTCTGCAGCCATTGCATGCATAGTGCTTAAAGCGACATTGATGGGGCCGATGATCACCTTCGCAGCGCCAACAGGGTGTTAACTGCCTCGCATTAACAGATGATGGCGGACTCTGGGTCAATTGAGGTCCGGCCACAGCAGCCGGCGTGTACGTTTTGCCCTGTACATTTCTGCTCAAAACCGACGTTACTTTATGCACATTACTGGCCGAAACTTCTTTGTTCTGTGAAATCTGCTTGGTGTTGTCGCTGGTGGACATAAATGCTTGGGCTATCGTTATGGCTTTACTCAGATTCGGAGTTTCTACAGTCAACAGTTTGCAAAGGATTGTCTCATGTCCGATGCCCAGTACAAAAAAGTCTCTGAGCATTTGTTCTAGGAATCCCTCAAACTCACAATCTCCTGCAAGGCGCCTTAGTTCGGCGACGTAGCTTGCCACTTCCAGGCCCTCTGATCGTTGACATGTGTAGAACCGATATCTCGCCATCAAGTCGCTTTCCTTAGGATTTAGGTGCTGCCGGACCAGCGTACACAGTTATTCGTTGGATTTCTCTGTTGGTTTTGCCAGGGCCAGGAAATTCTTCATGAGGCCATAGGTTGTTGCCCTTTGTTTGGTCACGTTCTCGTCCCCTTCCAGCTCGTTGGCCACGAAATATTGGTGGATTCTCTCCACGAAGGGCTCCCAATCGTCCCCCTCTGAGAACTTCTCCAGGATGCCGACTGTTCTTTGCATTTTGGCGCAGTTGTTCATTACCTCGTCACTAATTGATACACTCACAATAAATGGTCAGACTGAGTACTGTATGTAATGAGTAAGTTGTGACCTTAGCTCCTTTATTAAGGTTCCAGAGTGCAGGTACCTCGTGGGTGGCCTGCCTATATACTGTGCTCCCAAGGGATGCTGGAATCCCTTGGGACTCCAACAGAAAGGCCCTCTGGTGGTCAGGTGTGATGCAGGTTACAAGGGGTTAAATACATAACAATAATCATGATTACATCTGTCGGTTATGTGTTGTATCAGTCTATGTGACAGTACGTAGCAATGATCTCACGCAATGATCTCATGCCATGTCGCGCTTTTACAGAAGAAGCTTTCGAAGAATAGGCCGAGCAACGGCGAACATGTGGCAGGCCACCAGTCATCAGCGAGCTCACCGACATCGAGGAGCGGGTGCTGGCACTAGTGGGGAGCCACCTCCGGTCGGCCACGCAAGCAGAACCTGATGTGATGCCACGTGAGTAAAGTATACACCATTGCGTGATGTGAAGTCAATAGATTCCATACCCACTCATATCCAAACAATAATATATGCTAGATTGATAAAAGTATGATCTAAATAACGATGGCCTCATGAAAATCATTGTAATGCAGAATTTGGTCATGGTCATGAAATGTGATGTCTGTGATGATTTTGATAGCGGTGGTGCTTTTGTCGTGCTTATGCTGTGTGTAGTGTTGGAATCACCTTGTGACCCTAGCACCCACTTCTCCTCTAATAATCTCATTTATGTTTTGTAGCTCAGCCAGCAGCGCGGCTCCATGCAACACCACCGAGCCAAGAAGTTGCGGGTCCGGCGCCGGACTCGCCGGTGGATTGTCCATCTGTTGCTGAAGAGCCCCGAATCACGGCCGTGGAGTGGCAGGGTGCCTTCTTCATGGAGGACCCGTGCCGACTTCGAGGAGCCTGCATCGACAAGTTCCATAATCCATTCGACACCGATGACATCTAGTGCTCTTGCAGCCACTGTGGAGGTACTGGATCCAAGCACCTTGCCGCAGGGCACCCCAAGAGTCTCCATGATGGCGCCTGTAATGTCCTTACACACTACTATAAATTTACACGAGGCACATTCTGCAGACAAAGTCACTCTGTGACCTGAATCTTTATTCACAGGACCAAGAAGTGATGACCCTGCGTGGGACCTCCCTTTATATACCTGGATGACCAGGTGAGGTGTGTCTCCCACAAGTTTACCCGCTGTGGTCAAGGTGTGCATTACTTAGGTGTATACAGTATGCAGTGTTGTTATGAAGGTTACAGTTACATGAAGGTTACATACATGACATCACCTCCCCCCCACCCACCCCAACATCTTATGGGGTCAAAGATTAAGTCTTTCAGGCGGTCGATGCTCTCTCGTGGAACGCCGCAGTTGGGGCTCTGGTTGTTGAGCCTTGGCATGCGTCTCTGTCACCTGCCTGTGGTGATTCCGGCTTGTCCGGGCTGGCCGCAGGGACTGTGCATGCTGCTAAATGTTCTTGTTGCTCGTTCACTGGCAGTGGTGTGGGCAACATCTCATGGTCTTCCTCAGGTTCCTCAGTGTCCATGCTGAACCTTTTTCTTACTTGGTCCAGATGCTTGCGGCATATCTGTCCATTGTTAAGTCTGACCACTATGACACTATTCCCCTCTTTGCCAATTACAGTACTCTCAACCCACTTGGGCCCCAAAGCGTGATTAAGAACAAATACAGAGTCATCGATTTCTATACATCTCCCCTTTGAGTTACGGTTTGGGACTGGCGCTTGCCCTCAACAATGTCTGACAAGACAGGATGAATGAGGGACAGCCGAGTTTTAAGTGTACGTTTCATGAGTAGTTCCACTGGCGGGACTCCCGTGAGCGAATATGGTCGGGACCTATAGGCCAGCAGGAGGCGCGATAGGCGGCATTCAAGGGAGGGTCCTTGAATCCGGAGCATGCCCTGTTTTATGATTTGGACCGCACGTTCCACCTGGCCACTGGAAGCCAGCTTGAACGGTGCCATCCTGACATGTTTGATGCCATTACCCGACATGAACTCCCGGAATTCATAGCTAATGAAACACGGGCCGTTGTCGCTAACCAGGATGTCCGGCAAGCCGTGGGTCGCAAAGACCGCACGCAGACTCTCCACTGTGGTGGATGTCGTGCACGAATTCAATATGATGCACTCGATCTATTTCGAGTACGCATCAACAACAATGAGGAACATTTTTCCCATGAACGGGCCCGCGTAGTCTACGTGAATACGTGACCATGGTCTGGTGGGCCAGGGCCACGGGCTGAGTGGGGCCTCTCTGGGGGCATTGCCCAGCTGGGCACACGTCGTGCACCTGTGAACGCAGTGTTCCAGGTCAGAGTCAATTCCCGGCCACCATACATGTGACCGGGCAATGGCCTTCATTAGCACGATGCCTGGGTGCTCACTGTGGAGTTCCCTGATGAATGTTTCCCTTCCTTTCTGGGGCATGACTACCCAGCTGCCCCATAGCAGGCAGTCGGCTTGGATGGAGAGCTCATCCATCCGTCTGTGAAACTGTCTGACCTCCTCAGGGCATGCTCCATGTGCGGGCGCCCAATCCCCAGTCAGGACACATTTCTTAATCAAGGATAGGAGGGGATCTCTGTTGGTCCAGAATTTGATCTGGTGGGCTGTGATGGGGGAGCCTGCGCTGACAAAGGATTCAACGGCCATGACCATCTCCGCGCTTTGCTCCGCTATCCCTTCAGTGGTGGCCAGTGGAAGCCTGCTGAGCACGTTAGCGCAATTTTTGGTGCCTGGCAGGTGCCGTATGGTGTAGTCATACGCAGCCAGCGTGAGAGCCCATCGCTGTATGCGAGCTGACGCATTGGCATTGACAGCTTTGCTGTCTGACAACAGGGATATTTATGGCTTGTGGTCCATTTCTAACTCGAACCTTCTGCCAAAAAAGTACTCGTGCATCTTTTTCACCTCGTAGATACATGCGAGTGCTTCCTTTTCAACCATCCCATATCCCCGTTCTGCTTGGGAGAGCGACCTGGAGGCATAAGCCACAGGTTGGTGTTGACCCTTACCATTACTCTGCTGCAACACGCACCCAACCCCATAGGATGATGCATCATATGTCAAAACCAATTTCTTACAGGGGTTGTACAGAGTCAACAGCTTATTAGAACAAAGCAGGTTCCGCGCCCAATTGAAAGCCCGTTCCTGACAGTCCCCCCAAAACCAATTGCAACCCTTACGCAGGAGCATGTGTAGCGGCTCCAACAATGTGCTTAAGTTCGGCAGAAAGTTCCCAAAATAGTTCAAGAGTCCCAGAAATGAACGCAACTCCGACGTGTTGCCGGGCCAGGGTGCACGACCAATCACCTCCGTTTTGGATTTGGTAGGCCGGATCCCGTCTGCGGCAACCCTCCTGCCCAAAAACTCGACCTCTGGGGCCAAAAACACACACTTGGACTTCTTTGGTCGCAGGCCTACCCGGTCCAGTCGGCGTTGCACCTCCTCCAGGTTGTGGAGGTGTTCCTTGGTGTCTCGACTCGTGATAAGGATGTCGTCCTGAAATAAGATTATTCCAGGGATGGATTTGAGCAGGCTTTCCATGTTCCTTTGAAAGATAGCAGCCGCTGATCGAATGCCAAACGGACACCTGTTGTAGACAAACAGCCCCTTGTGCGTGGTGATGGTGATCAGTAGCTTGGATTCTTCGGCCAGTTCCTGGGTCATGTAGGCTGAAGTGAGGTCCAACTTGGTGAACAGCTTGCCGCCTGCCAGCATGGCAAAAAGATCCTCCGCTCTCGGAAGCAGATATTGGTCTTGTAGTGACACTCGGTTGATGGTGGCCTTGTAGTCGCCACAGATCCTGACCGAGCCATCCGTTTTTAGGACAGGGACGATGGGGTTTGACCAATCGCTGAATTCAATGGGCGAAATTATGTCCTCTCTTAGCAACCTGTGCAACTCACTCTCAATTTTCTCCCGCATCACATACGGCACAGCTCTGGCTTTGTGGTGCACTGGGCTGGCGTCCGGGGTGATGCATATCACTACTTTGGTACCTTTGAAAGTCCCGACACCAGGTTGAAATAGTGACTCAAATTTCTGCAGGACCTGTGAGCATGAACTTCGCTCCACAGATGAAATGGCATGCACATCCCCCCATTTCCAGTTCATCTCGGCTAGCCAGCTCCTACCCAAAAGCGCGGGACCATTTCCCGGGACAATCCAGAGTGGCAGCCGGTTCTCTGATCCATTATGTGTGACCACCATTGTTGCACTGCCTAGCACTGGGATGATCTCTTTGGTGTATGTCCGTAATTGCATGTCAATGCGTTCTAGTTTGGGTCTGTTAGCTCTGAGTGGCCATAATTTCTCGAATTGTTGGACACTCATAAGTGACTGGCTGGCCCCTGTGTCCAGCTCCATGCGTACCGGGATGCCGTTTAATAGGACTTTCATCATCATAGGTGGCATTTTGGTTAATGAGCTGTGGATGTTTGCCACATGAACCCGCTGAACTTCAGCGTCCATTGCTTTGTCCCAAGCATCAACCTGCCTTGCAGACCCCTCTTCTGGTTCATCTGCCTCGTAAATTAGCTTCCTGCACATTCTGGCTAAATATCCACTGAAGTTACAATTTCTGCAGATAAATTGTTGAAACCTACAGGTTTTTGCAGCATGGCTGCCCCTGCACTTCCAGCATGAGCTGAGATCGTTGTAAACAAAAGCACTGTTACCAGGCATTCCTCTCTGATTGTCTCTTTGATTACTCTTGAGCACTGTGTTAATGGGTGTCGATGGCCCTATCCCAGGACACATTGTCCGCCATGATGGCGTACATGTCCGTTCAACCTGCCATTGTCTCTGTTGAGGACCTACTCTAGAGTCTGTTGCTGCCTGGGTGGTGTCGAACCTGCCTGCGGGGTTCTGAGTCATGTTTACAATGTTAACTCCCCGATCTATCGCCACGTTGGAAGCAGAGTTGTGCGCGCATATTATCTTGGTTTCCTCCTCCCCCGCCATGAAGGTCTGAGCCATCAACGCCGCCACTTCCAAAGTCAAGTCCTTGGTCTCAATTAGCTTTCTGAAAATCCCGGCATGACCAATGCCCTCAATAAAGAAATCCTTTAACATCTCCCCCCTGCAGGAATCTGTGAACTTACAGAGGTTGGCCAAGCGCCGAAGATCCGCAACGGAGTTTGGTATGCTCTGTCCTTCCCAATGTCGGTGTTAATAGAATCGGTGTCGGGCCATGTGTATACTGCTCGCCGGTTTGAGGTGCTCACCGATCAGTTTGCTGAGCTGTTCAAAAGGTTTTGTTCGCCGGCTTCTCGGGTGCGAGCAGGTCTTTCATCAGCGCGTACGTCTTAGGTCCACAACTGGTAGTAGATGCGCCCTTCACTTGTCAGCCGCTGCATCTCCCAGCCAGTCCTTCGTGACAAAGCTCTACTGAGCCTCTCAACGAAATCGTCCCAGTCCTCACCAACACAGTACCATTCCTCTGTGCTACCGGTGGCCATTCTCGTGAGTCGTTGATTCCCGTTTCTCGTCGCCAAATGTAATGTCCTTACACACTACTATAAATTCACATGAGGCACATTCTGCAGACAAGATCACCCTGTGACCTGAACCTTTATTCACAGGACCAAGAAGTGATGACCCTGCGTGGGACCTCCCTTTATATACCTGGATGACTAGGTGAGGAGTGTCTCCCACAAGTTCACCCCCTGTGGTCAGGGTGTGCATTTCTTAGGTGTATACAGTATGCAGTGTTGTTATGAAGGTTACAG
Organism: Pristiophorus japonicus; assembly: GCF_044704955.1. Taxonomy (NCBI): domain Eukaryota; kingdom Metazoa; phylum Chordata; class Chondrichthyes; family Pristiophoridae; genus Pristiophorus; species Pristiophorus japonicus. The sequence continues at coordinate 65,679,457 of NC_091984.1, read as the reverse complement.
TTACATGAAGGTTACATACATGACAACGCTGACCACATGGAAGTTGGTTCGATGCAGCAGGACTGCTCCACGAGTGGCAGATCTGGGCGGGGACATGGTATACTTGTCCAGGAGGAGTGTTGAGATAGGTCAGCAGATCCTCCAGACAATGGGGGACATATCCCAACAGCTGGCCAGCATGTCCGCCATCATGACCGAGTACGTGCCACGGATGGCGGAGGCCCTGGAGGTGATAGCCAGGAACACTGGTGGCAGAGGGCTCCCAGTGGTCCCGGAGTGTGGCACTGCACCCCAAGGTGCCGCACCCCCATTGCCAACGACACATGCGAGCCAGGAGGAAGGTCTTGCTTCTGGCTCGGAGGACGTTCCCTCCTCGGGACCGCCCTCTCCTGTATCCGTCCAACCAGTGGATCTGCCGTCATACCCTCAATGAAGCAGCGCCTGGGGAGCTCCTCAGCAAGGCGGTTTGGAGTTGGGAGGGAAAGGGGTAGAGGCGGTGAGGAGAAGCGGGGGTGGGGGGGGGGGCGGAGAAGGGAAAGTGAGGTGCATGGCCGCAGGAATTGTATTGGTCACAGTATTTTTATGTTGTGGTTGCTATTTTGTTGGGAGGTTTGGGGGAAGGGGGTTACGTTGTATTTTTGCATTTGTGTTCTATGCTTATGAAGTTTTGTTTGAAATGAAAACACTTTTATGAATGATATAAATATTATCAATTTTTTGTGGTGTGGGGTGTTTTTTACAGTTATAATTAGGATTTTATACAAATGTTCTTGTTTTATTTCACATAACCTTATTGAGCATTGTCTCAGATAAGGCCGCTTCTTCCTGTAAGTGCGTGGGGTGTAAGTTCTCGCCCTCCTCACCAGTCTGCCACCTCTTTAATGCTCTTGAATATATCTTCTGCCATCTCTGGTCTGCAGCATGTGCGTAGTCATCAAAACAGACTGAGAAATTACGGGCCCCATAACAATAACAATCAGTATTGTAGCTCTTGTTCACAAACAATAAATTTACCTACTAAAACACATAAAATAAATTCAAATCATCCACAGTATGATAGGATGTTTGGTCAGATGTTCAAATCACCTTAAAAGAACTGCACAGTACATCAAAGCTCCCCAGAACTTGAAGCAGCCTTTTATATGAACTGACCTCCACCAACATGGCGTCCATACCGCTGGGTTTAGCACAGGTGAGAGCTACTTTTTCTCAGCGTTTTTTTCAACGAGCGATATTTTCGGCGATATGTGGGCGAGGTGCCGAAAATAACGCTCGGCGATATTATGGCCGTTAGTTTCACCCATTCTGATCTTTACGGCAAAAAGAAGTGGGCGGGTGGTATTATTAATTCTCGGCGTTAACTAAATGCCGAAAGTAATGCTGGGTGATAAGTGAGCGATATATGGGCGTTAGTTTCTATTTTGTTGCTAAATGGGTGATATCTGGCTGTTATATCTCATCTCAGAGTTAAAATGGACGTTAAGTGGGCAGTATCGATGCAAAAAAAGTGGAAAGTCTAGCCTGTAGAGACAGATTTTTGTCAATACAACCTGATAAAAAGCTGGATTGAGCCAAAGATTGCAATTTAGCGAAGGGATGAACACCTGCAGGTGAACCCACCCAATTTTCTAACCATTAATTTAGATAGAAGGAAAATTGGGCTCTGTTCTAGGCATGTGATTTTTCTCGCCCAATTTCCTGCATTCTGCGCAGACAATCCTTTATGCTCAAGAGGAGCAGATGAAAATCAACAATAACTTAAATTTATGTAGCGCCTTTAACATAGAAAAATGTGCTGAGGCATTTCATGGATGTGTAATCCAGCAGTCCAGGCAGCCCCTGGCCTGCGAGTACCATCGGAGCAGGTCTGGGAGTGGAAGGAGCAGCATGGCGGCATACCACTCCAGGGAGCAGCAAGAGAGCAATGGCAGTGAAGAGGGCGCCTGGATTGGACATCACCAAGATCGAGGTCGCTGATTGAAGCATGGACAGGTACTGCAGGAGCAGCGAGGTCGGGGCGAAGGAGCGGCGAGAGATTGTGGAGGGATGTGATCGGGGCCAAGGTGAGGCATGAGTTCGGGGCCCAGAAGAGGCAAAGGCCCAGGGGCAGCACGGGCCAGACACTGCGATATGTGTGCGCACTAAGTCCGTGCAGCAGAGTGGTCTCCCGTCGTCTTGGTTAACCCTTGCCACTGTACCAAGACCTAGCTCTGTCAAGCCCGTGTGGTGGCTGGTGTGCAACGGCCACCACATGTTAAAAAAGTCCAAGCACAAGCATCTTCCGCCCTTCAAGATTTAGTTCGGGACCTAGAATATTAGGTCCTTCATTAAAACACCTGTGAACATTTTGGCGTGGAAGGAAGTCATCCTCGACTCGAGGGACTGCATATGATGAAGATGAATTAGATAAAAATGGACACGGAACCAAAGTAGATATTATGAGAGATAATTAAAAGCTTTGTCAGTGATGGGTTTCATGGAGGGTCTTAAAGGAAGAGAGGGAGGTGAAGAGACATAAGTTTAGAGAGAGAATTACAGAGTTTTGGGCCTAGATTGCTGAAAGCATGGCTGTCAATGGTATAAAGATATTTTATTATGTCATGATGTCCCCTATTGTCTTATGCTAATATTATTTCTTCCATTTGTTTTTCATTCACTGGATGAAGGTGTCACTGGCAAGGACAGCATTTATTGCCCATCCCGAATGGCTCTTGACAAGAGGGTGGTGAGCCATCTTCTTGAACCGCTGCAGTCCATGTGGTGAAGGTGTTCCCACAATGCTGTTAGGGTGGGAGTTCCAGGATTGTGACCCATGACGATGAAGGAACGGCGATATATTTCCAAGTCACGATGGTGTGTGACTTGGAGGTGGTGGTGTTTCCACGCGCCTTCTGTCCTTTTCAGGTGTCAGGGACGTGGGTTTGGGCGGTCCTGTCGAAGAAGCCGTAGCAAGTTGCTGCAGTGCATCTACTCGACAAAATGGAAAATTGCCCAGGTATATTCTGTCCACAAAAAGCAGGGCAAATCCAATTACTGCCTACTTTCAATCATCAGCAAAGTGATGGAATGGGTCATGGACAGTGCTATCAAGTGGCACTTACTTACCAATAATCTGCTCAACAATGCTCAGTTTGGGTTCCGCCAGGACCACTCGGCCCCAGACCTCATTGGAGCCTTGGTCCAAACATGGGCAAAACAGTGGATTTCCAGACATGAGGTGAGAGCAATTGAAGCGATTAAAATTCAAGTCAATGGGAATCAGGTGAAAACTCTCCACTGGCTGGAGTCATTCCTCGCACAAATGAAGATAGTTGTGGTTGTTGGAGGCCAATCATTTCAGCCCCAGGACATCGCTGCAGTATTTCCTCAGGGCAGTGTCCTCGGTCCAACCATCTTCAGCTCTTCATTGGCTGGAGGTAAACTTTTCTCAAAATTAGACCTCACATCTGCGTATATGACGCAAGAATTGACCGAGGAATCCAAGCTACTCACCACCATCAACACACATCGAGGCCTTTTCATGTACAATCGATGCCCATTCGGCATCAGGTCGGCAGCTGCCATTTTCCAGCGCAACATGGAGAGTCTGCTCAAGTCCATCCCGGGGATGGTTGTATTTCAAGACGACATACTTATCTCGGGCAGGGACACCGACTCCCATCTCCGTAATTTGGAGGAAGTACTAAAGCGGTTGGATCGGATAGGCCTACAAGTCAAGAAATCCAAGTGCCTGTTTCTCGCACCCGAGGTTGAATTTTTGGGCAGAAGAATTGCCGCTGATGGAATCCGCCCAACAGAATCCAAAACAGAAGCAATTCGCCTGGCACCCAGGCCCCGGAATGTCTCAGAACTGCGCGCCTTTCTCGGGCTACTCAATTACTTTGGGAACTTTATGCAGAACTTAAGCACGCTGCTGGAGCCTCTCCACGTGCTACTCAGAAAGGGGTGCGCTTGGTTTTGGGGGACACCCAGGAACGCGCCTTCAATAAGACACGCAACCTTCTGTGTTCCAACAGGTTCTTTGACCTAGGTAAAAAGCTAGTTCTCACATGTGATGCGTCAGCGTATGGGGTCGGGTGCGTTTTGCAACATGTCAATAGTGCGGGCAAATTACAACCCATAGCTTATGCCTCCAGGTCACTTACGCGGGCGGAGCGCGGGTATGGAATGGTAGAGAAGGAAGCGCTCGCGTGCATGTACCATGTCAAAAAGATGCACCAATACCTTTTCGGGGTCAAATTCGCGTTAGAAACTGACCACAAGCCCCTCACTTCCCTCATATCCGAGAGCAAGGCAATAAACGCCAACGCCTCGGCGCGAATTCAACGGTGGGCACTCATGCTGGCGTCCTACGACTAGACCATAAGGTACAGACCAGGCACAGACAACTGTGCCGGCGCGCTCAGCAGGCTACCCCTGGCGACCATGGAAGGGTCTGATGAACAGGACTGTGAGATAGTCATGGCAATCAATGCCTTTGAGTCCACAGGTTCGCCCATGACGGCTCGCCAAATCAGAGCCTGGACGGCCAGCGACCCCACGTTATCCTTAGTAAAAAGATGTGTCCTAACTGGTGACTGGGCAGAGGCTCGCGATGCCTGCCCCGAGGAATTAAAACCCTTTCACAGGTGCATGCATGAGCTATCACTCCAAGCAGACTGCCTGATGTAGGGCAGCCGAGTAGTCATGCCTCTGAGAGGCAGAGAGGCATTTGTCCGGGAGCTCCACCGCGAGCACCCGGGGATCGTTCTCATGAAGGCCATAGCCAGATCCCATGTTTGGTGGCCTGGTATTGACGCGGACCTGGAGCTCTGCGTCCGAAGGTGCACCATTTGTGCCCAACTCAGCAATGCCCCCAGGGCGGCTCCACTGAGCCCCTGGCCCTGGCCTACCAAACCGTGGTCGCGGGTGCACGTAGACTACGCGTGCCCATTCATGGGCAAAATGTTCCTCGTAGTTGTAGATGCATTTTCAAAGTGGATCGAATGCACCATTTTAAACTCGAGCACAACCTCCACACTGGAGAGCCTCGCAACCATGTTTGCAATGCACGGTATCCCTGACATATTGGTCAGTGACAATGGTCCATGCTTCACCAGCGCAGAATTCCAAGACTTTATAATTGACCACGGCATAAATCACGTCAAGACGGCACCGTTCAAGCCGGCCTCCATCGGCCAGGCGGAGAGAGCAGTGCAAATCATTAAACAAGGCATGCTTAAAATCCAAGGTCCCACACTGCAGGGTCGCCTGCTTCTGGCATACAGATCTCGTCCGCACTCATTGACTGGGATCCCCCCCCGCGTAACTTGATGGAAAGGACTTTAAAAACAAGGCTCTCATTAATCCTCCCAGACATGCACAAATTCGTTGAGGCAAAGCACCATAAGCTGACTGAGTACCACGACAGAAATTCGAGGGGGAAATGGAATGAGATAGGGGACAAAGTGTTTGTACTAAACTATGGCAGGGGTCCCAAATGGCTTGCAGGGACAGTAACGGGCAAGGAAGGAAACAGGCGACTGGTAGTACAAATGGACAATGGCAAAATCTGCCGGAGGCATGTAGACCAAGTCAAAAGCAGATTTACCAACAACACTGCGGAACCAGAGGCAGACTACAATGTGGAACTCGCACCACACCTGGTGGACAGACAGAGGGAACAACCTGAGGAAAGGGCAATCGCAACAGACAGCCCAGGCGAGTCAACAACAATCACACCAATCGAAACAGACAGCCCAGGCGAGATACCAGCAACCACACCCAAAGAAAAAGAGACACCAAGGCAAACAACTGAACCACAACTCAGACGCTCCACACGAGAGCGTAGACCACCTGAGAGACTGAACCTATAAAGACAATAAGACCTTGGGGAAGGGTGATGTCATGTATCTTACATTATTGTATATAACTGTATCCTAACATGCTATACCTGACTGTAATAAGATATGACCTCTAACCACCAGCATACCTTACCACCAGAGGTGCACTTGCAAGAGACAGGTATATAAGGGCAAGTCTCAGGTAAGTGCAGCATTCCAGAGCTGTGAAATAAAGGTGCAGGCCCAGAGTGACCTTGGCTTCACTACATGCATCATGTGAATCTGTACTGAGGGGACAGGACTTTACAATAGCTTTTCCTGTATCCAGTGCATTCAGCCATTTCTTGATATCACGTGGAGTGAATCGAATTGGCTGAAGACTGGCTTCTGTGATGGTGGAGAACTCAGGAGTAGGCCGAGATGGATCATCCACTTGGTACTTCTGGCTGAACGTGGTTGCAAATGCTTCAGCCTTGTATTTTGCAGGGCTCATTAAGGATGGGGATAGTCATAGAGCCTCCTCCTCCCTTTAGTTGTTTAATTGTCCACCACCATTGACGATTGGATACGGCAGGACTGCAGAGCTTTTATCTGATCTGTTGGTTGTGGAATCGCTTAGCTCTGTCTATAGCATGTGACTTGAGATGTCTACTGCACATGGTCCATGTCTCTGAGCCATACAGGAGGGCGAATATTTCTACAGCCCTGTAGACCATGAGCTTGGTGGTGTCACAGGAGAAATACCACCAACGATGTCTCCGCAAGATCCTACAAATCCCCTGGGAGGACAGACGCACCAACATTTGCATCCTCGACCAGGCCAACAGTCATTTTCCAACATTCCATTGACTCTGGATCAGTTCCTATGGAGTGGAGGGTAGCCAATGTAACCCCACTTTTTAAAAAAGGAGGGAGAGAGAAAACAGGGAATTATAGACCGGTCAGCCTGACATCGGTAGTGGGTAAAATGATGGAATCAATTATTAAGGATGTCATAGCAGTGCATTTGGAAAGAGGTGACATGATAGGTCCAAGTCAGCATGGATTTGTGAAAGGGAAATCATGCTTGACAAATCTTCTGGAATTTTTTGAGGATGTTTCCAGTAGAGTGGATAAGGGAGAACCAGTTGATGTGGTATATTTGGACTTTCAGAAGGCGTTCGACAAGGTCCCACACAAGAGATTGATGTGCAAAGTTAGAGCACATGGGATTGGGGGTAGTGTACTGACATGGATTGAGAACTGGTTGTCAGACAGGAAGCAAAGAGTAGGAGTAAATGGGTACTTTTCAGAATGGCAGGCAGTGACTAGTGGGGTACCGCAGGGTTCTGTGCTGGGGCCCCAGCTGTTTACACTGTACATTAATGATTTAGATGAGGGGATTGAGTGTAGTATCTCCAAATTTGCGGATGACACTAAGTTGGGTGGCAGTGTGAGCTGCGAGGAGGATGCTGTGAGGCTGCAGAGCGACTTGGATAGGTTAGGTGAGTGGGCAAATGCATGGCAGATGAAGTATAATGTGGATAAATGTGAGGTTATCCACTTTGGTGGTAAAAACAGAGAGACAGACTATTATCTGAATGGTGACAGATTAGGAAAAGGGGAGGTGCAAAGAGACCTGGGTGTCATGGTACATCAGTCATTGAAGGTTGGCATGCAGGTGCAGCAGGCGGTTAAGAAAGCAAATGGCATGTTGGCCTTCATAGCAAGGGGATTTGAGTACAGGGGCAGGGAGGTGTTGCTACAGTTGTACAGGGCATTGGTGAGGCCACACCTGGAGTATTGTGTACAGTTTTGGTCTCCTAACCTGAGGAAGGACATTCTTGCTATTGAGGGAGTGCAGCGAAGGTTCACCAGACTGATTCCCGGGATGGCGGGACTGACCTATCAAGAAAGACTGGATCAACTGGGCTTGTATTCACTGGAGTTCAGAAGAATGAGAGGGGACCTCATAGAAACATATAAAATTCTGACGGGGTTAGACAGGTTAGATGCAGGAAGAATGTTCCCAATGTTGGGGAAGTCCAGAACCAGGGGTCACAGTCTAAGGATAAGGGGTAAGCCATTTAGGACCGAGATGCGGAGGAACTTCTTCACCCAGAGAGTGGTGAACCTGTGGAATTCTCTACCACAGAAAGTTGTTGAGGCCAATTCACTAAATATATTCAAAAAGGAGTTAGATGAGGTCCTTACTGCTAGGGGGATCAAGGGGTATGGCGAGAAAGCAGGAATGGGGTACTGAAGTTGAATGTTCAGCCATGAACTCATTGAATGGCGGTGCAGGCTAGAAGGGCCGAATGGCCTACTCCTGCACCTATTTTCTATGTTTCTATGTTTCTAACATCCTCAGCATTGAAGCACTGACCACACTTTATCAGTTCCACTGGGCAGGCCATATTGGCCACATGACAGACATGGAACTCCCAAAGCAAGCGTTCTACTTGTAACTCCTTCACGGCAAACGAGCCAAAGGTGGGCAGAGGAAACATTACAAGGACACCCTCAAAGCCTCCCTGATAAAGTGCAATATCCCCACTGACACCTGGGAGTCCTTGGCCAAAGATCGCCCTCAGTGGCAGAAGTGCATCCGGGAGTGCACTGAGCACCTCGAGTCTCATCGCCGAGAGCATGCAGAAATCAAGCACAGGCAGCGGAAAGAGTGTGCAGCAAACCTGTCCCACCCTCCCTTACACTCAACAACTATCTGTCCCACCTGTGACAGGGACTGTGGTTCTCGAATTGGACTGTTCAGCCACCTAAGGACTCATTTTAAGAGTGGAAGCATGTCTGCCTCGATTCCGAGGGACTGCCTATGATGATGACTATAGTATGCTGCCTCTGCTGTTTAGCATGCATGTACTCCTGTGTTCTAGCTTCACCAGGTTGGAACTCATTTTTAGGTACGTCTAGTTCTGCTCCTGGCATGCTCTTCTACACCCCTCATTGAACCAGAGTCAGTCCACTGGCTTGATGGTAATGGTTGAGTGTGTGATATGTCGGGCCATGAGGTTACAGATATTTAACTATCAGTTTTTGACTTAGGCACTTTACAGCAGTGTTTCCACTAAGGTGCACCACCTGTGGCCACGCTTAGTCTGAGAGGTCCCATGCAGGCCGCTCACTGGTATTACATTGTAGACACCGCGTGTTTGCTAAAATTTGAATGGGCCCTGCATTGGGGGAGGCAATGTTAGAGGAAGTGCAGCTTAGAGGGGACATTACTTACAGGTTATTCTATTTCTTTTTATGTACGTGTGTGTGTGTCTTTTTCCCTCATCCCTTTGTTCTGTTCAGTTTTAAATGCTGTTCATCTGTAAAAACATCCACTTTTAAGAATGGGTCCACATCCAAAATGTCAACTTCTTTGTTCTTTCCACAGGTACTGTTACTAGGGGCTTGAACCTCCACTTTTGTGGTTATCACGGGTGATATTTCCAGTGTGGGCATTAAAAAAGGGTTTTCAGATCGCCTGCTTATCGCCCATTCTCAAAACACCTAGTTTACATTTTTGAAAATGGGCGTTACCGTGAGCAATATCAAATGGGCAGTAGAGTTAAATTTTTTTGACCTTCTGCCGTAAAGTGTGGCCGTCCTTAGCAACGGCATGACAACGCTCGATTCCCGCGATTCAGGAGGTCAAGGGTCATCATGACATGCGCAGAAGAGGAGACAGAGAGAGAGGGAGCACAGAGGGACTGAAGGCGTGACTGGGTGGGGTGTGGTTGCTTTGGGAGGAAGGAGGGAGACTTTAGAGCTTCACAGCAAGTAGGCAAACAAAAAGTAGCTGTTACCAGTCACATATTTGCCCGAATTTGGCCTATAATGGAGTGAGGAGGAGGCATCACAACAGCAGTGAGGTGGGAGAGGAGCACATTGGAGGGCGTAAAAGAGCCAGGAGGTTCTCGGATGAGGCAAATGCCTCCCTCCTGCAGGAGGTCGAGTTACGCTGAGGTGATTTGACACAGGGAGGGTGTGGGAAGCCCACCTCAAAGGCATACCAGAAGATATGGATCGAGCTAGCAGAGGTGGTCTTGTCGGCGACCAACGAGGTGCGTGAGGGCAACCAATGCCGCAAACGATGGAATGACCTTGTGGGATCCGCAAGAGTAAGTATTACATTGATTTACATGTACTTATGTATTTACATAATTTGATTTGTAACAGTCATGAGTGACTATCGTCAGATGTGAGGTCTTTCATTTTTACCGAGAATGTTTTACTCAAAGCGTGCAGTCACGGTGTACGTCTTTATGTAAAGAATGATAATTAAAATAATAATCATGATTACGTCTGTCGGTTATGTGTTGTATCATTGTCTGTGACAGTACCTAGCAATGATATCACGCAATGATCTCATGCCATGTTGTCCTGTCACCTTTTACAGAAGAAGCTATTGACGATGAGGTCCATGCATAGGCGAACGGGTGGGGGCCACCAGTCCCCAGTGACATCACTGAGATGGAGGAGCGTGTGTTCGCACTCGTGGGGAAGCACCCCCGGACAGCCACGGACGCATCTGCAGACCCTGAAGTGATGCCATGTGAGTAAAGCTTACACCATTGCGTGATATAAAGTCAATAGATGCCACACCCACTCATATCCGAACAATCATATATGATAGATGATTTCTAAAATTGTCATAGAAATAATGATGGCCTAATGAAAATCATTGGAATACAAGTATGTTGATGGTTATGAAATGTGATGTCGCTGATTATTTTGAGAGCGGTGGTGCTTTTGTCGTGCATATGCTGTGTGTAGCGCTGGACTCACCTTGTGACCCTAGCACCCCCTTCTCCTCTAATAACCTCATTTGTGTTTTGCAGCTCAGCCAGCAGTGCATCCCAAGGAAAGACCACAGAGGCCAGAAGGTGGGGGCACGGGGCAGGAGTCGACAGACGATCCGACATCTGGTGCTGAGGAGCTCCGATTCTCTCCCGTCAATCCGTTGGGTCTGTTCTCCACGGATGAGAGCGCGGACTTCGAGAAGCCATTCCACCCTAAGACCATCTAGTGGTCCTCTGGTCATTCCCGCCTCCACTCTGGAGGGTACCGGCTCCAAGCACCTCGCCACAGGGCACCGCATTTGTCCCCAGGACTTCGCCGACCCCGTAGAGGGCCCGTGTACGTGGCAGGTCTGTTCCACAAGCGCCACATGACAGCGGAAAGATGGTACAATTGTCCAGGAGAGCTGTAGACATTGGTGACCAGCTCATCGAAGCAGTGGGGGGCATATCCCAACAGCTGGCCACCATGACCAAGTACATTCCGCAGATGGCAGAGGCCCTGGATGCGATAGCGAGGAAAACTGCTGCCACGGGCCTCTCAGTGGTCCCCGAGTGCGGCACTCCACCCCTAGGTTCCGCACCACCACTACGAACGACAGATGAGAGCAAGGACCAAGATCCTGCTTCTGCATCAGGGAATGTTGCCCCCTCGGCAGCCCCCGCTCCTGTACCCGTGCAACGACCGTATCTGCCTTCTTCCCCCCCAATGAGGCATTATTTGAGGAGCTCCTCGGCCAGGCGCCATGGAGCGAAGAGGGGAAGGGGTAGAGGTGGGGAGAAGGAGGGAAGGGGGGGGAAGGAAAGTGAGGTGCATGTACGCAGGTGATGGCTGTGTTATATCTCCATCTGGGTTTATGCAATTTGTTGCAATGTATGGGGGCTGGGGACCACCCTCCTGCTTTGCCTTTGTATTCTGTGTTGCTGGACATGTTGAACATTTGATTTATGACAATGGTGGCAAAAGTGAGGTGTGGGCAGGGGTTGGGTGTTATTGCCGATGATATTTATGATTTCAGACCAATGTTGGTATAACATTTTTGTTGCTGAACATAACCTTGTTGCGCATTGTCTCAGATAGCTGCACCATTACACACTGGTAATTCCTTATCATGAAAGGGTTAAATACAATTAACATCAATCAACGTAAACTTTAACTGGCACCAAGATGATGGGCACCATTGATGTCTGAGCTGCACACACACAGAAGTGTGTCAGCATTGCACTCTCATCAACGCTCTTTCAGGCAAATCGATCAGATATCAGCTCCTGACGTAAGAGTGGGATTTTAGAAATGCCAGCCACACCGCTGGCATTCGTTCAGAACAGTTCCACTTTTTGTGGCCGGTTTTTTGGGCGAGCAATATTGTGGGCGATATGTGTGCGAGGTGGTGAAATTGACGCTGGGCGATCTCATGGCTGCTACTTTCGGTAAATATGCTCTTTACGACAAAAACATTGGGCGGGCAGTATTATTGAATCTTGACGTTAATTCCGTGCGGAAAGTAACGCTGGGCGATATTATGGGCGTTGATTTCGCTCAAAAAAGTGGGAGGGCAGTAATATTTTCCCCCAGCGTTAAGCACATGGGGAAAGTAATGCTCGGCGATAAGTTTCCTAAAAATGGGCGGCAGTTTCCATTTTGTGGCAAAATGGGCAATATATGGGCGTTATACGTCATTTCAGCGGTAAAATGGTCATTGTTGGCGTTAAGCATGCAAAAAAAGTGGAGGTTCTAGTCCAATAACATTTTAGTTTTTATAAATAGTGTAAAGAATACAAAGGCTTAGAGATTATGCTAAATTTGTACAAGACAATGCTCAGGTTATAGTTACAGTACTGTGTGTAGTTTTAGGTGCTCCACTATAAAAAGAACATTAAAGTTATTAGGCTAGACTTTCCACTAGTGTGCAGATCGGCCAAAAATGAGCGTTATTTCCAGCGTGGGCGGTAAATATGGTTTTTGAGATTGCCGGATTATTGCCCATTTTCAAAACCCTAACTTTCCATTTTTTTAAATGGGTGATACCGCGAGTGATCTGAAATGGGTGTTAGCTTTAAATTTTTTTGACCTTCTGCTGTAAAGTGTCAGCGTCCATAGCAACGGCATGGCAATGCTTGTTTCTCGCGTTTCAGGAGATCAGGGGTCATCATAACATGCGCATAAGAGATAGAGAGAGGGAGCAGAGAGGAACTGAAAGCGTGTGGGTGTGTTGTTTGGTTGTTTGGCTGTTGTGGGAGGCAGGAGGTAGATTCACCAGCAGCAAAAAGCCTACTGAGCACGAAGACAGTAGCTGGCACTGAGTTTTTGTCGGAAAAATAATATTTAAAATGGAAGGGATGGAGGAGGTGACACAGCACCCTTTGGAGACTGACGCTGGCAAAAGCAGTGAGCTGGGAAAGGAACTGGGAGGATGAAAAAGAGTGGTGAGAATCTCGGACGAGGCAAATACCTCCCTCATGCAGGAGGTCGCGTCACACTGGGGTCAATTGACCCAGGGAGGGTGTGGGAAGCCTGTTGATACTGGATTCTTTTCCCTTCAATCTGTTTCAGCGAATTCACTGACACACGAACACTTTTAGTCTTAGCAACATAAGACCTTTATTCTGTAGATACTCCGGCCGGGACCTGTTAAGATAAAGGGAACACTCTCGGTTCGAGCCTGTCCTCCTGTCTCTTGACAAGTCCCGTAACAGTACAAAAGCTCAACACTTATACATTGTTACAGCAGAACACATTTGAGTGACACTCAGTTTATACAATCATTGGTCGATTTCCCCCATAGCATACCCAATTGCAGGCTAACAACTCTCCAAATAGGGCGGGCTCCAGGAATGTGTTTACTGTTTCGATTGTCATCACATTTCCCTATTTTTCTGCTGGTTATAGCAGCCCCTCATCTGTCTCATGCCTGACTTTGCTTTTTCGCGTAACTCGTGTTTGACCACAACTCTGAGTAACCCCTTTTTGTGTCGTCATTGCAATTATCTCAGCTTGACATTTTCTTTTAGCCATTTTCCCATGATTCCCTATCTCCATCCTTTTGCCACCTTCTTTAGCCATCTACCACTTTCGCAATCCTTTTTCACATTCTCATTCCCCCCTTTTATCATTCCATGATAACCCTGGTGATTATTCCAGGAGTATCGCATTCAGCCATTCGCATTCTTGTTTCTCTTACTCCTCTTGATCCTCGAGTAAACTTTTAGTCTGTTGAACCAGATTCCGGGAGTCCGTGACTGTAAGAGTTTGCTCCAATTTTGCCATCATTACTTTACAACAGACATTAAAGCAACCAATAATCAGACAACAGGTAACTATTATCATAACGAGAATAACTGCTCCATGCATTAAATAAGATCCCCAGGATCCTCCAAATAACCAATCCAACCAACTATTTCCTTTCTCTGGGCCCTGCCTAAACTCATCCAGCTGCTTTTTTATGGCATCAATGGCTTGGGTGATATTGTATGATTCATCCGTGACATGTGTTATATATTTGTCCCCTATAATTGTGCACACTCCTCCTTGTTGGGCCAGCTGACAATCCACGGCATAGCGGGTTTGCTGCGTATACAATCTTAGTTCAGACAGTTCTCGGTTAATGGCATCCAGTCCCTTAGACGTGCTATTGCCCAAAATGGTCAATCCGCAAATAAGGTAGTTCCTATTTTGGGCACTAATTACCCCCGCTGATCCCCCTTCAGATACGGCCCCGAGGAACCCGTAGCCGAGTGATAATCCCAGCGTGATAGGATCCTCCCAATCGGCACAGAACTCCTTGCTGATGGCCCGTATTACTATCCTTCTCTGGGTATACCCCCTTTTGGGGCATGGGACAGTGAGTGGTCCTATAGTTCCTACTGCAAAGAGGACCGGGAGGGTCGGTGTTGCTGTCTTGAAGGTGCCGTTGAGGAGGAACACGAATCCTTCCTTAGCTCTGTAACACTTTACGTCGGTGTTGCTAACACTCGTGAACTGCTTATACCACCAATTGCTAGGTTCCCTTGAATTTGAGCCCGATCCTACCAATTGGTAAGCATCAAACGGGTATGCCCATGTTTCTGAGCTGACATGAGTTCCGTTACACTGACCGCAGATAACTTGCCTTCCTGCGGTCACGTTCAGGCATCTTTGCTCGTTACAGGTACAGGTAAACTGGCCCTTACGCACTTGACAGTGCTGAATGGCACACTGCGTCTGCACACAGGTGGCGTTCCCGGGGACCAGGGCATATACACAACCCCACCCTTGTCCTGAGAAGCAAAGCGGGTAGCTTGCAATGTCCGAGCATACCGCTCCGTTCTTTCCCTGGGATCCCCTGCACTCAGGATTCATGGAGTCTATTGATTCCACACGTCTTCCCGGTATACCCCTTCTATATTCGCCCGTTTGTCCCTCACAGGGTGCGTCCGTGGTATCCGCCGTATATAAGTCGCGGGGGGTCCACCCAGGGGTAGCCACGAACAGGGCCTCTACTGATTGGGCTAGTGGGTAACACACAGTTCGATTGCCATGCAATCGGGTATAAAATAAGTTATCCTGTAGCCCTTCTAGTTCTGCTAGGATAGCACAAGATAGCACAATTATATCTGCTAGCTTACACATGTTTAGATAATTTTAGACGATACTATACATTAATCAACAACAGGATAAGGATAGCTCAGAAAACAGCTAAGTATGCTTGTTCCTTTCTCCTGCCGTGTTCTTGGCATTTTTCTTTCTTCCTGCCCCAAGGATGTGGTTTATTCAGCTATGGAGGAGAGGAAGTCTGAAACAGAAACAAGGGTTAGTACGACCAGTGAGAGGCTCATTATGAAGTAATAAGTTTACAGTGGTGCAGGTGAACCCAGGCACTTTTCCCTTCAACCTTAACTGCGGTGGGGGTAGTGAGTAACACCTGAAAGGGCCCCTCCCATCGTAGCTCTAGTCCCTTTCGAATCCATTTCTTAATCAGGACATACTTCCCTGGTGCCACGAGAGATGATTCGGGTAACACTGGGAGGTCAAGGTGAGCCTCTCGAACCTGGTTGTGAGCTAGTCGCAGAGCCTGAGTCAGAGAAAGAACATAGGTGGTCATCAGTCGAGCTGGGATACCATATCGAGGAACAATTTCCCTCATTAACACCTTAACAACAGTTTGAGCCTTATTGTCCAGGGTCGGATAGGCTTTGATCCATTTACTAAACACATCTACTATTACTAACACATATTTGTAACACTGAACTCTTTGCAACTCAATGTAGTCCAACTGCAAGGTCTCAAAGGGACCTTCTGGTAGGGGCGTCTTACCCCAATCACAGGGGACTCCCTTCCCTGGATTATGCCGTTGGCAAACAAGGTAGCGACTACTGATGTTCTGGGCTAGCATCTGGAGTCTAGGGTGCCACCAAGTGGCCAAAAGCATGTCACTTGTTGTCCTCGCTCCACAATGAGTAGCAAAATGCATACATTCAATAACCCATAGAGCCAACTCGTCAGACATGCAAGTCTGTTCCGCGGGAGTGGTCCAGAGTTTAGAAACATTGTCATAAGTACATCCATAATCTTTCCACAACAGTTTATCTTTTCAGGAGCGTCCTCCTGTGCTTTAATGACATCTTGGATGGTTGGCATTGGTTTTTTCAAAGCTAACTTATCCTTGGCAGGACTTTTAGTTTGACTCATCATTCTAGGCACCACCATTTGTTGTCCGCAAGAGGCCTGTTTAGCCTCTCTGTCAGCACAGCGGTTTCCTATGTCAACCGGAGACTTTCCGGTAGTGTGGGCGGTACACTTGACAATGGCAATACGCTTGGGGAGCATGAGGGCTTGCAACAAATCAGATACTAGTTGCCTATGGGATATCTCATTCCCCTGTGAGGTTAGGAATCCCCTATTTTTCCATAATTGTCCGAAATCATGGGCTACCCCAAAGGCTTACCTAGAGTCGGTATAGATATTGACTTTGAGGTCTTTGGCCAAGATACAGGCTCGGGTGAGGGCGAATAGTTCAGCTTGTTGGGCAGAATAGGTGGTTTCAAAGGCGGCAGATTCCAAGACCTGATTCTCCTGGTTTACTATGGCGTATCCTGAGATTCGTGCACCTTCTGGATTAATAGAAGAACTTCCGTCAACATACATAATACAGTCTGGGTCTTCCATTGGTACGTCAACTAAATCTTCCCTGACCGATGAGGCCTCCTGAATTAAAGATAAACAATTATGACTGGGTTCTTCCTCATCTTGGGGTGGCTCAGTAAGAAAACAGACCGGATTAATGGCAGTACAGTGCCGAAAGGTCAGCTTAGGATTATTCAGTAGGTAGATCTCATATCTGCTTTGCCTGGCCATTGTAAGGTGTTGAGTCTGCAGTTGGCTCAGGAGGGCAGCTACGGAGTGAGAGATGTACACAACAATATCCTGCTGGAGGGTAATGTTGGCAGCGGATTGAAGGCTATTGTAGATGGCGGTTAATATTTGAGTACATACAGGGTGCCCCAAGGCAACGGGGTCTATTTTGGAAGAGTAGTAGGCAACAGGCCTATGCTTATCCCCGTGTTTCTGAGTTAAGACAACGGTAGCACAGTCTTTCAGGATTGTACAATACAGTTGAAAGGGCCGGTCATAGAGGGGCCGGCCCAAAGCCGAAGCTTGCAACAGGGCTGTCTTTAGTTCCTTAAAGGCTTGGACGTCTGTGGCTTCTATTCCAAAGCTGCCTTCTTTAGTTGTGTACGGTGTAAGGTGCTTAGTCATCAGGGCAACGTTAGGGATCCAGGATCTACAGTAATTGATCATCCCCAACCACTGCCGCATCTGTTTAGCCGTGCTAGGGACTGGAAACTGGCAAATTGGTTCGTCATCCGGGGAGGTTCTCTGTACAATCAAGCTACATAATCGGGGGACGGTTGGCCAAAAGGGTTGTCCTCTCCCCCCTTGCCCCCCTCTTCTTCCTCCTCTTCCTCTTTCGTGCTGACGGGAGGGACACTCTCTACTCCAATGTCCTTCTTGCCCACAATTAAAGCATCCATCTCGTCTTTCCCAGCCCCGACCTCTTCCCATACCAGGCCGGGGACAGTAGGGCGGTCCATAATTAGCAGGGCCCGGGCCATTTGGGTGTTTGGTATAACCGTAATCCTGTTTATCCACCCAATCCTGCACGCAATACTGCGGTTCCATCTGGTATCCCCTTGGGTCGGGTTTTGATCCTTCCTCCCGAGGCGGCTCTTCCTTTCTAGTCACGTATTCAGTCTTGACCCGGGTTGGGGGCGCACCTCCCCCTTCTCCTTTCTTTTCCTGCCAATAATATTTAACCGCCCTTTCCATCTGGGCTTTACTGTTATCTGCCCAATTCATATTATTTGTCCGGATAGCGTGAGCAATCGAATAGGGCAGGCACTGAAGTAGGATAGCGCAGAATTGAGGTGAATTATCCCCTGCCCTGAAGGCATTATCTCCTGATTGACCTCCGTATATTTCAATAAATCTTTCCATGAATTCGGGGGCAGTTTCTTCTCGTTTGGGTTTAGTTTCTAATACTGCTGCCATACTGATGGGCTTCTGAAGGTTCTTGCTGAGAGCATTAAAGATAGCGTTTAGGCGATCCTGGGCATTATTAGGGTGAGCAGTCACTAATGCATCATGGGTGGCTCGCCTCAAATTTTCTAAGAACCGGACGTGTTCAGTCGGGCTCAGGGTCTGCTGCACTAAGGACCACAAGTCTCTTGATTCCGCATTATAAACTCCAATGGTGAGTCGGAGGCGATCTATAAACTTGACAGGTTCTCTCTTTCGATCTGGTTTGGTAGCCAGGATAGCCATAATCTCATTCGGTTTCCATGGCATATATACTTCTATGGTGGGGTGGTCCGCAGCCTGCTCTGGATTGGGATTTGGCATGGGTCGAACTGGGAACTGTCTAGTTCCTACCCTAGTTTTCTGGACAGAAGTATTATTTCCTGAGGCCGTTTCTCTATCTGAAGAGCACTCCGAGCCTGTAGAACTAATGCTGGAGCTTCGGCTATGACGAGTGAGTCGTCGCCGATGGCCCCGAGGTTCAGACTGAGAGCGGGGCTGATGAGAGCGCCCGCGTCGCCTCTCTGGACTAGGGGTCTGAACGGTCAGGTTACGTCCTTTAGTCTTAGATCTGGTCCTACCGGCTACAGGGTCTGTGAACTGAGGACTTGAGTCACTATCTGGAGAGGAAGAGTCCGTCTGGGCTTGTCGGTTCATTGGTGTGGGGTTACGGTTATCATCACCTCCTACCGCCGGAGTGTAGGGTGGAGGTTAGTAGGAAGGGGACTGTGGTGAGAGGCCCGGGGCTGCGGGAGGCGCTGTTGGGGTTAGGTGCCGAGTCAGTGACCATTCATCAAATTCATCATCAGCCTCGGTCAACGCAAAGCCAACCATTCGACCACGTGATCTATCGGTACCCTTCTCGGAGGTCCCAGGGGAACTCTTAGTACGTTTCTCGTGCGCGCACTCTTTCTTTAAGACGTCTACAGTTTTAACATGTCCTCCTTCTGTCAAGGAAAGTCCTAGTTTAGTGGCGTTCTCCTGCCAGCTTGACAGAAGGGACTCATCTTTCAGCTTTTGACAGTACTGTCTCCATTTGGCTATTAAATCCTTTTTTAACCACCGGGACCATATATTTTTTTTTACTCAACAAACCTATCCTTTGTGCATTTCCTGGCTCCGTCACTTATCATCCGAATATACGTAATTCAATAAGGTTCACACTCTTAAACTTCCCACATACAGGACAACACTACGAAGGGTTAAAAAAACTTTCACTGTTTGAAAAAGTGGGTGGAGCTAAAGCAAACCACAACTCCCCGGTTTCCCCACACAAGCTTCCTTCTCCACAGTAAAAATCATACAAGCATTTCTCATTTAAAACAGACGTTCACAAGAGTCTCTCTTCTTTCCTATTAATTTTTGGCCGGTTCTATTTTTGGATCCATGACCTTTCAGGGAATTCGTAGTTTTATCTAAATTACCCATCCTTGTGTCGCCGCACGTTGGATCAGGGTCCTAATTAGTCCTGATTGTCTCCACGTCGCCCCGTGGTGGTTTCAGTTATCTTACCCAGAGCCTAGGCGGACCAAGTGATATACAAGGTCGACACCGCACCTGGCGTAAGTACAATTTAAAATTTACACAGTCCCGCGTAGTCCCGCAGCTTAATTTTATGTAATTCCCTAATCTCCGCGTTTCCCTACGCGGTTCGCGCGATTCTCTATCCCTTCGTGTCGCTGCATGGTTTTCCTGTTCGTGTTGCCGCACGATCCTTACTTAATTTGTCCTTTCCAATTTAAATCCAATCAGTGCCTAGACGGGCCAAGTGATATACAAAGTCGACATCACACCTGACTTGGACACTTATTTCCTAAGTTTAGAAAGTGTTCGCCAGATTGACCTGGATCTCGTTCAGACACCACCTGAGAACCAGCGAGTGGCTAAACTTTCCTCAGACTTTTGAAACCGGAGGAAACTGGAGTAGTATTGAAATTATACTTACTCCAGTGGCCATTTTCCTCTCGTCTCGTCCAAGGCTAGTCTAGCTCTTAATTCGCAAGTTTTCGGCAGTCATCCATTGAGATCCCACTTCTGACACCAAATGTTGATACTGGATTCTTTTCCCTTCAATCTGTTTCAGCGAATTCACTGACACACGAACACTTTTAGTCTTAGCAACATAAGACCTTTATTCTGTAGATACTCCGGCCGGGACCTGTTAAGATAAAGGGAACACTCTCGGTTCGAGCCTGTCCTCCTGTCTCTTGACAAGTCCCGTAACAGTACAAAAGCTCAACACTTATACATTGTTACAGCAGAACACATTTGAGTGACACTCAGTTTATACAATCATTGGTCAATTTCCCCCATAGCATACCCAATTGCAGGCTAACAACTCTCCAAATAGGGCGGGCTCCAGGGATGTGTTTACTGTTTCGATTGTCATCACATTTCCCTATTTTACTGCTGGTTATAGCAGCCCCTCGTCTGTCTCATGCCTGACTTTGCTTTTTCGCGTAACTCGTGTTTGACCACAACTCTGAGTAACCCCTTTTTGTGTCGACATTGCAATTATCTCAGCTTGACATTTTCTTTTAGCCATTTTGCCATGATTCCCTATCTCCATCCTTTTGCCATCTTCTTTAGCCATCTATCACTTTCGCAATCCTTTTTCACATTCTCAAGCCCACCCCAAAGGCCTACCAGAAGTTATGAGCCGACATAGCCGAGGTGGTCTCGTCGGTGACCAATGAGGTGCATGAGGGCAACCAGTGCCGTAAGCGCTGGAACGACCTTGTTGGATCCGCCAGAGTAAGTATTACATTTATTTACATATACTTATATATTTATATAATTTGAATTGTAAGTGTAATGAGTGATTAAAATCCGATGTGATGTCTTGCACCTATACCGGGAATGTTGTTCTCAAAGCCT
Organism: Pristiophorus japonicus; assembly: GCF_044704955.1. NCBI lineage: Eukaryota > Metazoa > Chordata > Chondrichthyes > Pristiophoridae > Pristiophorus > Pristiophorus japonicus. The sequence continues at coordinate 65,658,419 of NC_091984.1, read as the reverse complement.
GCGTTCACAGTTTATGTCTTTAGGTAAAGAATGATAAGTTTCATAATAATCATGATTACATCTGTCGGTTATGTGTTGTATCAGTCTCTGTGACAGTTCCTAGCAATGATATCACGCCATGATCTCATGCCATGTCGTGCTGTTGTTACCTTTTACAGAAGAAGCTTTCCAACAATAGGGCCGAGCAGAGGCGAACGGGTGGTGGGCCACCAGTCATCATCGAGCTCACCAACATCGAGGAGCGGTTGCTGGCACTAGTGGGGAGCCAGTCCTGGTCGGCCACGCAAGCAGCAGCAGAACCTGATGTGATGCCACAAGAAAATATACACCATTGCGTGATGTAAATTCAATAAATGCCACACCTACACATATCCGACCAATAATATATGATAGATGAATCATAAAAGTGTTCTCTATATCATAAATGGCCTCATGAGAATCATTGCAATGCAGAATTTGGTGACGGTCAAGAAATGTGATGCCTGGGATGATTTTGATAGCGGTGGTGCTTTTGTCATGCTTATGCTGTGTGTAATGCTGGAATCACCTTGTGACTCTAGCACTCCCTTCTCCTCTAATAACCTTATTTATGTTTTGCAGCTCAGCCAGCAGCGTGGCCCATGCAAGAACACTGAGCCCAGAAGTTGGCGGCGTGGGGACAGACTCGCCGGATGATCCTCCATCTGGTGCTGAGGAGCCCCGATTCTCACCTGAAGATCTGCTGGGTCCCTTCTCAACGGATGACAGTGCTGACTTTGAGGAGCCTGCATCGCCAAGCTCCATAATCCATTTGACACCGATGACATCTAATGCTCCTGTGGCCATTCCCACCTCCAGCGTGGAGGTACCAGGCCCAAGCACCTTGCCACAGGGCACCCCAGGTGTCTCCAGGACGGCGCTGACCAAGCGGAGGTTGCTTTGACGCGGCAGGTCTGCTCCACGAGTGGCAGATCTGAGCGGGGACATGGCACACTTGTCCAGGAGGAGTGCTGACATAGGTCAGCAGATCCTCCAGGCAATGGGGGGCATAACACACCAGCTGGCCAGCATGTCCACCACCATGACGGAGTACGTGCCGTGGGTGGCGGAGGCCCTGGAGCTGATAGCCAGGAACACTGGTGGCAGCCCTCCCAGTGCCGGGGCGCACCCCGAGGTGCCACACCCCCATTGCCAACAACACGAGAGCCAGGAGGAAGATCTTGCTTCTGGCTCGGAGCACGTTCCCACCTCAGGACCGTCCTTTCCCGTAACCATCCAAGCAGCGGTTCTGCTGTCATCGCCCCCCCTCCCCCAATGAAGCAGCGCCTGAGGAGCTCCTCGGACAGGCGGCTTGGAGTCAGGAGGGGAAGGGGAAGTGGTAAAGGTGGGAAGGAGAAGCGGGGAGGGGGGAAATGAAAATGAGGCGCATGGCCGCAGGTGTTGCCTTGGGCATATTTTTATGTTGTTGCTGCTATTTTGTTGGGGGGGTTGGGGGAAGTGGCGAAGGGGGCTACCTTGTTAGTTTGCATTTGTGTTTTGTGTTGTTGGAAATGTTGACCATTTGAATGATGGAAATGTGATCAATTTGTGGTGGGGTGGGGTACAGTTAAAATTATGATTTCACACAAATGGTCGGATTAAATGTTTTTTATTTAACAAAACCTTGTTGCGCATTGTCTCAGATAGCTGCACTGTTACACACTGGTGATTCCTTAACATGAAAAGGTATAATTAAACTTAACTTGAATTATCTTAAAACTTTAACTGTCACCAAGGTGATGCACACCATTGATGTATGAGCTGCACACCCAGCAATGTTGCAGCTTTGTAAATAACAACAACGTTCTTTCAAGCAAAGTGCTCATTTATGAGCTGCTGACGTTAAGAGTCAGCCTGATTGTCTGGCCCGAGGTAAGCGTCCACCTCCTCGTCCTCCTCTTCCTCTCTTTCCTGAGGTGGACTAGCAGTCCCTTCTGGCAATTCTTGTCCCGTGCTGATAGCCAAGTTGTGCAGCATTGAGCTACCTGCTCAAGGTGGTATTGGAACTCGCCTCCTGAGTGGTCCAGGCATCTAAAGTGCTGCTTAAGCACTCCGATGGTTTTCTCGACGATATTGCGTGTGGCTCTGTGGCACTCAGAGCATCGCTTCTCGGCTTTGGTGGGGGTGTCACGCAGGGGTGTCATCAGCCAGGTGGCGAGGTCATATTCTTTGCCACCAAGCATCCACCATTGACCTTGTGGCTGACTGGTAAACATGTCAGATACAGCGCTCTCGCACAGGATGTGAGTATCATGAATGCTGCCCAGAAATTTGGCATTGGTGGTCGACAACGAGTTGCACATTCAGGGAGTGGAATCCCTTTCGGTTCCTGAAAACCTCTGCATCTTGAAAAGGTACCCGCATCACGATGTGCGTACAGTCTATTGCTCCCTGCACCTTAGGGAAGTTAGCTGTTCGGTAGAATCCTAAAGCCCTCTCAGTCTGAGCCTCCCTGGTCATAGGGAAACTGATAAAGTCCATCCTGTGCGTGTAAAGGGCTTCAGTGACCTGTCGAATGCAGCAATGTGTGGCATGCTGAGATATCGCGCAAATGTCGCCAGCTGAGGCCTGAAAGGAACCTGACACGTAGAATGAAAGTACCTCGACGGACAGTGCGGTCCTGATAGTGCTGGCAGGCTGCAGATCTCCCCTGATGAGCTGGCATATCACACTGGTAACCTTTTTGTGGAAGCACAGTCTCGTAAGGCAGATGTTATGGGACAAGTAAGTGCGGGGGGTGTAAGGTCTCATCCTCCTCATCAGTCTGGCATGTCTTAGATTGGGTACATAACGCTGTCGAATATACCTTCTGCCATCTCTAGTCTGCAGCATGTGCGTACTCATCATGACAGACTGAGAAATGACAGGCCCCATTCCAATAAGTAGCAGTATTACACCTAGTGTTCACAAACAATAAATGTCCCCACTAAGACACCTAAACTAAATTCCAATCGTCCACAGTATGATAAGATGTTTGTTCAGATGTTCACATCACTTTAAAAGAGCTCCAGAGTACATTCTAACTCCCTCGAAGTTGAAGCAGCCTTTTAAATGAAGTGACCTACGATTTAGAAAATGGCGTCCATACCGCTGTGATTAGTTCAGCTGAGAGCAACTTTTTCACAGCGTTTTTTTTGGCGAGCGATATTGTCGGCGATATGTGTGCGAGGTGCTGAAAAAAACTATTTTATTTGGAGTGCATCAGAGTCAAACCTAATCCTATACTCACTCAAAAGGTCTGAAGGTTGCATTAAAGGGGAGGTTGTGGTGGTGACAGAAAAGTTGGTTAATTGTTCACAAGGCACAGCTGGGTGGGAAGGAGGATAAGCCCGGGGCAGGCAGCAGAGATCCAAGCTTTTCTAGGGGGGCCCGGGGCTGCACCGGGCTGTGGGCCCCTACGAAGAAAAGTTAAATACTTACCTGACAGGGTCCCGGCTTAATGATCATAAGGGCAGCTTTTACTGACCTAAAAGAAAATGGGTAGCACGTGTTAGAATTCCCTCCCAAGCACCACACCACCTACCTTGCATGACTGGTGAAGTGGCATTTCGATACCTGCAGACTCCTGGTTTTCCGGAAAACGCGAGGCCGCATTTGGAGCGCGAGGTGCCGAAGCACGTGGTCTGACCCTTCGGCGGGAAATGCGAACTGTATGGAAAACCCACGAAGCTTCGCGAGATTTCAAATTGGCGCGTCACAAAGGCAGCGGCGTGCGTCAGCAGCAGGTGGGTGTCGCGAATGGTTTGCGTGCAGAGTCGCTTGGGCTTCCACCATGGCTAATTGGGATTGGGGGGGTCCTGGTGCCGAGCTACATTTCGGTTAACGCTGTTGGTTATTATTGGGCATTTATAAATAACCCATAAATGTTACGAAGGGAATCTGTTTTTTTAAATCCTCGGTGTTGGAGACTGTTGGAGACTCGATGTTGACGAAACACCAAACGAAACTCAACAGATTTAGCAGGGCAGGTGAGAAGTTGCTGCGTTAAGTTAACACCGTGATAGTGGTGGCTGATGAATGTGAAATTGTGCTTCATTCTTGTACACTGATTTTTCAACAAGAGTTCTAACCCTTTTAAGTGACTGTTATAATTATCAGATGACGCCTGTATCTTAACATTTGCAGATATTTACTTGAACAATTTTAATATATATATTTTAAATTCCGTTTGTTGCTTGAACTATTATTGAATCTCCTGCAGTTCTGTGTGGGTCATTTATGAGGAAGCATTGGAACGATCCAGTAACCAGCGTGCCCGTTTTTGGGATACAACCTTGGCATTTTTCATTCAACACATTTTCGTGAATAGGGTTCTCTGCTAAGTGAGTGGGCAAGAACATGGCAAATGGAATATAATGTGGAGAAAGATAAAGTTCTCCACTTTGGTAGAAAAAATAGAAAAGCAGAGTATTTTTAAACTGTGAGAGATTGGGAAATGTTGGCGTTCAGAGGGACCTAGTTGTCCTTGTACACGAATCAATGAAAGTTAACATGCAAATACAGCAAGCAATTAATAAAGTAAAATGGTATGTTGGCCTTTGTTGCAAGAAGATTTGAGTATAAGAGTAAAGATGTCGTACTGCAATTATATAGGGCCCTGGTGAGACCACACCTGGAGTATTGTGTATAGTTTTGGTCTCCTTACCTAAGGAAGGATATACTTGCCATAGAGTGAGTGCATGCAGATTCACCAGATTGATTCCTGGGATGGATGGGGGGGTGGTCTTATTGAAACAAACAAAATAGGAGGTGGGTGGGGTGGCTTGACCCATCCACCTCCACGGAGGTGTGTGGGGGGCCTGACCCATCCACCTCCATGGCACGAACCTGGTATTGCAGTACTTCCAGGAACGGTGCAGTGGCTCTAGGCCTTTTGGCTAAGAGCATTGGCGCAGAGTGATCCTTGATGTGTGTAAGGTGACCTCTGGCGTTTGTGATTTGACAAAGAATTGGAACGATTGGCTACGAATTAAAAAAAAAAAAAAAAATTCTAGCAGGGCTTGACTGGGTAGATGCAGGGAGGATGTTTCCCTTGGCTGGGGAGTCTAGAACTACTGGTCATAGTCTCAGAATAAGGGGTCGGCCATTTAGGACTGAGCTGAGGAGAAATTTCTTCACTGAGGGTGGTAAATCTTTGGAATTCTCTGCTTATCGTGGGCTGTGGTTACTCAGTCGTTGAGTATATTAAAGTCAGAGATCGATAGCTTTTTGGATATTAAGGGAATCAAGTAATATTGGGATAGTGCAGGAAAGTGGAGTTGAGGTAGAAGATCAGCCATGATCTTATTGAATGGCAGAGTAGGCTCAAAGGGCTGAATGACCTACTCCTATTTATTATGTTCTTATGTTCTGAATTATAGGGACGAACATAAAGTTTTGAATTTTCCAAATATAACCGCCACAGACTTGTAATGCGCCCTAATTTAAATTTTAAAGTTCCTGCATTTTCTTACTCGTTTTTCTTCTTATCTCCTACCCCAATTCACTTGCCTTTGTCATTGATTTAATAATTGGAGTCTTGCCTGTCTTCACTTTTTAGTTCACATTCTTTATCCAAGCGCCGATCCATAAACCTCAATAGGGTCCAAACAGTATTGGAAGAGATGTCTATTTAAGAATGCATACATTAGTAGATTGATTTCCCTTGACACGCTCTTGGGCTGTTTGAGGCACGGAGGGAATCAGCATTCCACATATGCGTATGCCAGAAAAGCAAAGCAATCACCATACCATGAGAAGGAATTAATAAACAATCTCCTAGTAAAAGAATGAGTGATCATAGCATGGTTGAATTTCAAATTCAGATGGAGGGTGAGAAAGTTGGATCTGAAACCAGAGTACTAAGCTTAAATGAAGGAGACTACAAAGGTATGAGGGCAGAGTTGGCTAAAGTGGACTGGGAAAATAGATTCAAGTGTAGGACGGTTGAAGAACTGTGGCATACATTTAAGGAGATATTTCATAACTCTCAAGAAAAATATATTCCAGTGAGGAGGAAAGGGTGTAAAAAAAAAGATAGCCATCCATGGCTAACTAAAGAAATAAAGGATGGTATCCAATTAAAAATAAGGACATACAAAGTGGCCAAAACTAGTGAGGACAGAAGATTGGGAAGCTTTTAAAAGCCAGCAAAGAACAACTAAAAAAATGATGAAGAAAGGGAAGATAGATTCTGAAAGTAAACCTAGCACGAAATATAAAAACAGATAGCAAGAGTTTCTACAGGTATATAAAAAGTAAAAGAGTGGCTAAAGTAAATGTTGGTCCCTTCGAGGATGAGACTGGAGAATTAGTGATGGGGAACATGGAAATGGCAGAAATTCTGAATAAATATTTTGTATCGGACTTTATGGTAGAGGACACTAAACATTTTCCAATAATGGATAGTCAAGGGGCTATAGGGGAGGAGAAACTTAACACAATCACAATCATTAAGGAGGCGGTACTCAGTAAAATAATGGGACTAAAGGCAGATAAATCCCCTGGACCTGATGGCTTGCATCCTAGGATCTTAAGAGAAGTAGTGGCAGTGATAGTGGATGCATTGGTTGTAATTTACCAAAATTCCCTGGATTCTGGGGAGGTCCCAGCAAATTGGAAAACTTCAAATGTAACATCCCTATTTTTTAAAAAAGGAGGCAGACAAAAAGTAGGAAACTATGGACTAGTTAACCTAACATCTGTGGTTGGGAAAATGTTGGAGTCCATTATTAAAGAAGCAGTAGCAGGACATTTGGAAAAACATAATTCAGTCAGGCAGAGTCACATCAGGCAGTGTCAGCATGGATTTATGAAGGGGAAGTCATATTTGACAAATTCGCTGGAGTTCTTTGAGGATGTAACATGGTGGATAAAGGGGAACTAGTGGATGTGGTGTTTTTAGACTTCTGGAAGGCATTTGATGTGCCACATAAAAGGTTACTGCACATGATGAAAGTTCACTGGGTTTGGAGTAATATATTAGCATGGATAGAGGATTGGCTAACTAACAGAAAGCAGTGGGGAGGGGGGGTGAGGGAGGATAGGGGGGGAGAGGGGAGGATAGGGGGGGATAGGGGGGGAGAGGGGAGGATAGGGGAGGATAGGGGGGAGGGGGGGTGAGAGAGGGGAGGGGGGTGAGAGAGGGGAGAGGAGAGGGATGAGAGAAGGAGAGGGAGAGGGGAGGGATGAGAGAGGGATGAGAGAAGGAGAGGGGAGGAGAGAGGGGGGGGGTGAGAGAGAGGGAGGGTGGAGGGGGGGTGAGAGAGAGGGAGGGTGGAGGGGGGGTGAGAGGGTGAGAGAGGGGAGGGTGGAGGGGGGGGGTGAGAGAGAGAGGGGAGGGTGGAGGGGGGTGTGAGAGAGAGAGAGAGAGAGGGGAGGGTGGGGTGAGGGGAGGGGGGTGAGAGGGGAGGTGGTTGAGGGAGGCGGGGTGGGAGGGGAGGGGGAGTGAGAGGGAAAGGGAGGGGGGAGGGTGACCGAGGGGAGGATGAGGGGGTGGGTAGGGGAGGGGGGTGAGTGAGGGGAGGGGGGAGGGTGAGGGGGTGAGTGAGGGGAGGGGGGGTGAGTGAGGGGAGGGGGGTGAGTGAGGGAGGGGGGGGTTAGGTGAGAGCGGGGAGGGAGAGGGAGGGAGGGAGGGGTGAGAGAGGGGAGGGAGGGAGTGAGAGAGAGAGGGGGAGGGGGGATGAGAGGGGGAGGGGGCGAGCGAGGGGAGAGGGGATGGGGGGGGAGAGAGAGAGGGGATGGGGGGGAGAGAGGGAGGGGATGGGGGGGAGAGAGGGAGGGGATGGGGGGGGAGAGAGGGAGGGGATGGGGGGGGAGAGAGGGAGGGGATGGGGGGGAGGGAGAGAGGGAGGGGATGGGGCGGGGAAAGAGGGAGGGGATGGGGGTGGGGTGAGGGAGGGGATGGGGGTGGGGTGAGGGAGGGGATGGGGGGGGTGAGGGAGGGGATG